>NC_140483.1:79161990-79761990 GCF_964271855.1 Acomys minous
CCTTCTAATGTGCCTTCCTAGTTTCAGGAAATGGACAATAGAAATTGGTATGGACTGGTGCTCTTCTTGGTAGCTATGAGAACAAAAAGACTTCAGTATAGTTAATACTTGACACAAACACAGTTAGGCAGATACCTGCTAAAAGTCAAAGATTATAATACTGGTCAAGAAATCAGCAGCCAGAATATAGTTGAACTCATTTGCTAATGGCCAGTATATAGTCAAAGTTAGAAGTCAACAAACAAGGTATAGTTAAAGTCAGCAACCAAGAAAAGAAAGAGTAAGAAATGGCAATGACCAGTGCATTGGCAGCATAAGAACATCTCCATACTTTAGCTTGGGAGAAGGGGATGTAAATAAGTTATGTTGATCAATGATTGCCTTGGCAAGACATCCCAAACAATCAAATAATATTAATAGAGGCCAATTAGCTTTTTTCAAATTTCTGTCACTTGCAGAGATATACACTATACAAAGAAAATTTGATGACCTTCTCCTCCCTTGGAACCTATACTTTGTTAAGTTTCCTTTAGTTTTTCACTTTTCATCACTTTCTTAGTGTTTGTAATAGTTCCTAATAAATCCTCTTTCTGCTTTGTAGTTTCACATGAGACTCTACATAATTTATTTTAATTGGTTGAAGTTTATAAATAGTAAGGCCTGTTCTATGTCAGTCTTTGATAATTGTAAACATCCAGGATAATGTGTCCTTGGATTATGCCAAATGGGCTTCAAAAATTTCCATGACTCTAAAAAACCCTGCATCACTATCACTGGCCAGAAAAGAAAACAAATCAACATTGAGCAGTTTTCTTTTAAATAACTTGGAAAATGTGCAAGCTATATTGATCTTCATCCTCATTTTTATGATCTTTTACTATTAGTATTAGACTTAATGGAACATAATGTAAAGAAATAGACCAACCATTACTTCATGACAAATAGCTCATGTCTCACCTACAATGTTTATATGCAAAGTCATCATCAGAGAACCTTAGGAAAATTTGTGGTGGTGCAATTAAGACTACAACATCGAATATACTGAACAGGGTTCAGAAAGAAAAAAAGATTCTTAACAAAACCGTATGTGGGGAGACAGATTGAACATAAAATGATTCAGAGGGGGAAGTTCAAGTATACAGAGGCAGGTATCATACAACAAAGTTAGATGCAGAGAAGATGAAGGATAGGACCATCATAGAGGAAATATGTTTTAGTCTTCTTAGGATTTAAGGAGGATAAGAAAATGATGGATTCTTTAAGCAAAATAAAATAAATGCGTCCTTGGGGCTTGAGAGAGTCTCATCAGTTGAGAGCACACTGTTCTTACAAAAGACCCACGTTCACTTCCTAGAATCCATATTGGGAGTCTGACAGGCACCTATATCTCTAGATCCAAGGAGAATCCATGTCTCAATTTTTGGCAGGTACCTATACTTACATGCATATCTTCCATAAAGTGATATATACATATATGTGAAATTAAAAATAAATATACCTTTCATATTTAAAGAAATATTGCTTATTTTTTATATCTAAAATTTTATTTTTTAGAAATATAGATTTGCAATCTATTATTGTACTTGTGAATAAAATTTAATAGATAAAAAGTTAGAGTTCTTTACTTGTGCCACAGCCAGAAAGACCAGAAACCCTGCTGCAGGACTCTAGCAGCACTCCTACAAGTTCAGTTTGGCCATTGATCTTGCTAGGCTCATCTTTGACTTCTTAAGGGATAAGGCTAAGATCTACCTAAAGAAGAAAGGCCAAGCAAGAGGGGCAGGTTAAGCACTAGAGAATGACCACCAGCATTCAAGCTGCATCAGAACAGGAGGCTAAACTAAGTTTATTCCCTGGGACACACATAGTGGAAATAAAGAACTAGCTCATCAAGTTGTCTTCTGATATACTAATATGCCTATGACTTGTGTTTGGATGTACATAGGTGCAATCACACAATCATACACACAATAAATAACAATGTTTTAAGAGAAGTGTGGCTGATCAAGGGTTACCAGAAGAAAGCAGTGTCTATGCTGAGATCCAGCGCTGGTGTCCTGGAATTGTAAGGCCAGTATTAATAGTGCAATTATTACACAAAAATGAAATCTTCTAAGAAGTTCAAAAAATGAAAGGATACTATTTCCAGGACTTTGTTGAAATTTCTTGAGATAAAGTGGCATCTGTCTGTGACCAATCCCAGCACTCAGGGATATGGACACAGGCAGATCTCTTTAAGTTTAAGGACAGCCTGATCTACAAAATAAGTCCAGGACAGCAAGGACTGTTACAGAGAGAAACTCTGTATAAAAAAAAACAAACAACAAAAAGAAAAACAACAACAAGAAAACAAAAAAGAAAGGAACAAGGAAACAAACAAACAACAACAACAAAAAAGAAATGTCTTGAGATGATGATTGACATCAAGCAATGATAATCCAAGGCAATTTACCATAAAGCATTTGGTCTTAGCAAGAAAGAAATGTCACCTACCTATCCAGCCCTCCTAGTGTTGACTTTTTTAAAAAATATTTTATTTAGTTTTAATCTATTTGCATTGGTGTGAAAGTGTCAAATCTTAGAGTTACAGACAGTTGTGAGATGCCATGTGGGTGCTGGGAATTGAACTCGTGTCGTTTGGAAGAACAGGCAGTGCTCTTAACCACTGAGCCATCTCTCCAGCCCCTAGTGTTGACTTTATCTTCTCTGTGCTTTACTATTAAATAATGAATCCAGACCTTGCCTATTTGATAGCTGAATGGCTTTTAGTGAGGATACTGTGGAATCTGATGCACAGAACAAAGTTCCAACAAATATGAGACCTTTGTCATGCAAACAGTCCAGGAGGAAAACTGTTACAAGAGATGAGGGGAGGCTAAAAGCACCCAAGGTATAGTTCTTGCCCTTGAGAAAACCATTTTATATTAGCACTGCTTATTCTACTTGTCTCTCTTATAGTTAAGAAACCCTTCCACCCATGTGGAGTGTTGGACAAGGAAAACTCTACACCATGGTTTTAATTGTCTCAGCCTTATAGCTATGGGGTTACTGCTGTAGAAAAGTAATAGCAGCCATTCTTATCAGGTCATTGCTCATGTTGAGTAACTTTCAGATACCTGTTGTAGAGGATGGAACCAGATTTGGTGTTTCAGCATTTCAACTTCTTTTAAAGATATGTTTTGTATATCACTGAGATGATATGAGAATGTAGCTTATTAGGTTTAAATTATCTCACATAACTTAATTTCTATATCTCCTAAAGCACAATGCCCATGTTCATACTGCATATTCCCTTTTAGTAGGTATCTATACATATTATATTGAATGGGAAACAACTTGAAATATCTGTTTGGAGTAAAAAAAAAATTTATTCTTCTTTGGTTGCCATGTTCATTGAGGATAAAAGAAGTTTCTTCATTCATTAGTCATTTGTTGCTGATTCACTTAACAACGTCCCTTCACAATATAAATTTTCCATTACACCTCCTGCCAAATTACAGTTTGTGGAGAAATAAGGCCACAGCTGAGGTAGAAATACACACTTAGCATTTGTTCATGTAATGTCTGTCTTGTGCCAGAAATGATTTAGAGGGATTTGCATATATAAATATTCTTAATTTTACTTAATATTCTGTGAATAGATACTGATGCCATGACAACCTTTAATGAAAACATATACACACTGCAAATTTCTAACTCATGTACCAAAATTAGAGTGACCTGATATTACATCTTAAGCTGCCCCATCTGAAGCTGATGTTGTGGCCACTGACCAGTCATTCCCAAACTGGGTGGCAAGATGGCCCCTGACACTGTATAAATGCAAATGACATTATGGGATATTAACTTTTAGGAGTGAGATAGCAGTTGATACAGGTTATTTCTGGCACATATGACAATCGATGAGGTCTGAACTGACAATGTGGATATTTTCTACTTTACTTCATTCCTGCTAGTTTGAAGCTGTGTTCTCAATGATTACCCTGAGAATAGGTAATAATAATAAATGCCCTATGAAAATCATGGTCAACAGGATGGAGGGCTTGGCACTCAGTAGCTCTTCAAGATTTGTGTAGTTGTTAAGTGTTGGGCAGTCAATCTTTCCCCCATATTTTTAAGTAATCATTCTTTTAAAAATAAATCAAAAACTAAAGTTCAGATATTTTTTTAAAGAAAACATGTTCATTTGTGAATCTCTATCAATATTTATGTACCTGATTGACTTAATGAATGTGGGAGAAGAGTCAATTAAAAAATTTACAGGGCCATTAATAGAACTCAGTGAGTTGTGTTGCAGTACACAACAACTGCAAGCCTAAAAATCTGAGTTCAAGCTCCAGAATCTACATGTTGAAAAAGAGAAATGGTTCCTGAAAATTATCCTCTGCTCTTCACATGTGCTATGGCCTGTTAATGGGAATGAGCATATACAAGCATCACAAACAAGAAACAAATAGAATGCTTTTAAAATTGTTTAAATTAAGAGGGCTGTCAACACTGTGAAGAAGAGTAGTTTAGAGACATCTGTTCTAGAAAAAGGAAGGAATGAGAAGTCAATTCCTATAATAAGTAAGCAGAGAACATATAGGAGACAATATTTTATTGGACAAAAGTAAATGAGAACAGAGAAAGCATCCCAACTTCCCAAATAGAGGAAAGAAAGCAAAAGTTGTGCTTGGTAAAATATCAGGACTCAGATGTTCAGTATGCTGACCTTCTGTTCTGGCCTTGAACTAGTGACCTGAGGTGTAACAAGTCTGGGCATTTGGCTCAGCAGTTAAAAACACTTGCTGCCCTTCTCCCAGGACTGTTGTTTATTTCCCAGCACATACTTCAGGCATGTCACAATTACCTGTAACTCCAGCTTTCCGGGATTTTTCACCTTCATCTGGTCTCTATAAGCACGGTTCTCCTGTACCCACACATACATATTCAGACAAACATATACATTTTACTAAAATAAATATTTCTACCTGAGGCGCCCATGCCACTGAGGTACCGAGTCAAGGGCGAGGGACAGAGGATTTAACTCATGCACACAAACACACACACACACACACACACACACACACACACACACACACAATAACACAGCGGGTCCTTTGTACTAAGAGAGCAGCAGCCGCAGCAGCAGCCACGGCAGCAGTTTATTATTCTCCATTTTTCCAGAGTTCCAAAGAACCTTCTTATAGGCATCAAAACAGGAATCCTCCTCCCACCTCCCTCAAGAGGTGATTGCACACAGGAGGAAAAGTCTCAAGGAAGGGAGGGGCATGTTCTCAGAGAAGTAAACATGACTAGATAACCAAAATAAACACAGACATGGAAGCTGCTAGAAACAGGACATGAAAGAGCAAGACAGGCAGGCAGCCCAGTCATGCCTGTTTCCTACATCTATTTCAGTCATGAATTAAGTCCATTTATACCAGATGTTCAAAATAGTCTTAGCTATCAGTTTAATTTAATATTATCAGTCTCTTTTACTTGGATAAATACATATCACAGCAACTTTAGAAAATCTCAGAAAAGGAAGGAAACTAAGCCAGTGTGTATAATTGTCACATGCCCCACAAAGAGATGTTTTAAACTTTAGAGAAATTGCACATTTTCAGGATGAGCATACAAATGCATACCTTTGATCTGTAAAATCAGTAAGTGGAAGCTACTAACTGGGAAGTGGAATCAAGCTGCCTCTACCAAAGAGGCATATGTGACACATAGGTTAAGGAGTGCTAGGTACATGTGTATTTTTAAATTGGTTTTAATTTGACAGCTTTGTCAAAATACCCCATGACACACTTTTTGCTTAACACTGTTGTTGCCCGAGGCTGGTCGTAACCTGACAAGGTGTAGGCAACTTCTGTCAGTTGCTTTATTTTGAGTATTTACAAACACCAGTGAAAATTAGAAACCAAAACTAGTTGTTTGAGTCAAAAGTCATTCAGCATTTAAAGAGACAATGAGAGTATATGGAAGATAAAATACTCAAGAGCTACAGGAATACCCTGTTCTACCATAATTAAAAATGTATTTGTGTTTGTATGTATATGATCATGTATATGTTTGTATGTTACTATACAATCATGTATGTTTGTGTGTATGTGTTTATGATTAAAACACAATAACCTTACATCTCTGTGTGCTGAATTCTAGAGCTGTTGCATACAAAACAAAACCCATGAGTGAGGACAGAACTCAGTTGTAAAGTACATGACAAGAAAGCAGGAGAGCTTTATTTCCACCTTGAGAATTCATGTCCTATGGCGTGGTGGTACACACCTTTAATCCTAGGACTGTGGAGATGGGGCCCACCTAACTGCACTGGATAATTTCATGTCCTAGGGAAAGGACTTGTCTCAAATTAAAAATGGACAGGTCCTATATAACTTCAACCAAGTTTGACCTCTGGTGTGGACAGACACAGTATGCATGTTCAGTCCCTATGAAGCCTCAGCAATGTGTTTGCACACACCAGCCAACACACATAAAAAATAAAATTAAACTTTGTTTCACCTCCAGTAACTTTTCATTAATCCTCTTTTCTCCAAGGTCAACCTTCTTTCTCCTCTTCTTAGCCTTCATTCAAGTGACAAATGAGGCAGCCATGTCTGCCACAGGGAACACAGAATCCTTTTCTGTATTTGTCTTTCCTGTCCACCCCTGGCTTTTTATAAGAAAGTAATGTGGGAACAGAAGGACAGCTCATGTTCTTTTAAACAGAGAAGAGTAGGGTAGAATCATCTGTTTTGTTTTCTACCTGAGGAGGGACTGTGCCACATCACTTTGCCCTTGTGTTCCCATATCAGCCTCCGGCATCCAAATAGCTTTCTCCAGACAATGATGCTATTTTTCCTTTATCTTCCATATGAGAAGTCATCAAACCTCCATTTATTAATAGAGGATAGCTTCATGTTTTGCCCAGGGCTTTAGTGGCAGTGTTTGCTTACATTTCAAAGTAATAGTGTCATTTATTTCCTTTATGGCTTCCCCGAAATTTTAGGCAACATTTTTATAGCACTCTTTTGTGAAGACAGCAGTGCTTCTACTCAGCATATATTGAGGCTCAGGAAAGCAGGCAGCCTCTCTCATGACAGTTCCAAAGGAAACCACTGATTTTGATATACTCTGCTTCTTTCTTTCATCTTTATATTTTTCTATTTTGCTAAAATAAAAATAAGTCTTGGTATTGGATGCTTGGGTAACAGAACACAATGTGCTTTCAGATGATCCAAGTGTGATTCCCAACACCCATATAGACTCTTACAACCACTTGTAACTCAAGTTCCAGGGAATCTGATACCCTTTCTGGCCTCATAAAGCACCAAATATGCATGCATATGATAAAGTATATATATGCAACTAAAACACTCATACAGTCAAAATAGAAAAAATATTTAAAAATAAACCCATCTATCAATTGGATCAAATCTTTTGTTGGGAATATGGAAAATACAAAAGATAATGCTGGTAAGAAATTGGAGGAACTCTTCCTATTCGACTAAAGTAAGCATAGGAGATAGAAATTAAAATAGGGAACAATAAGCTTTCTTCTCCTTGTTCTCTCTAGAAAGACTTCTCTCTCTCTCTCTCTCTCTCTCTCTCTCTCTCTCTCTCTCTCTCTCTCTCTCTGTGTGTGTGTGTGTGTGTGTGTGTGTGTGTGTGTGTGTGTGTGTGCTTGCATGGGTTTCCACATGTGTGCACCCATACCCACGGTGAATTCAGAGGAGAATGCAAGGAGAATGCATGTTGTATGCTTCTTGCACTCCCCATCTTGGTGATGGTAACACACCCTAGAATCACCTATGAAGAAAGTCTCAGTGAGGAGATGTGTATACAGATTGAACCTATGGACATATTTGTAAGGGATTGCCTTCTACTGTCTTAATTCATGTGAGAAGGGCCAGACTGAATGTGGCAACATCATTTCCTGGTTATTGTGCCTGAGGTGAACAACTATAGAGAAAGTCAACTTAGTGGTGAGCATTCAAAGATTTAATTGTGCCAGTTCTTGACTGTAGATGTAACCAGCTGCTTTAAGCTTCTGCCACTTAACCCTGCCTTTATGGACTGTGCAGGATGGTAAGCTAAAATAATGCCTTCATCTGTTATTATGGTCATTTGAATAGGTATGGCCCTCAGACACATGTATTTGAATACTTAGCCCATAGAGAGTAACACTAGTAGGAGGTATGGTCTTGTTGGTAAATATGTCCTTATTATAGAAATTGTTTTACCATTGGAGCGGGCTTTGAGGTGGCCTATAGTTAATCTATTCCCAATGTGACACACAGTCTTTTTGGTGCCCATGGATCAAGATTTAATTCTCTCAGCTCCTTCTCTAGCACCATGTCTGCCTACATGCTGCCAAGATTTCCATCATGATGATGATGGACTGAACTTATGAAACTGGAAGCCAACCTCAAATAAATATTTTCTTTTATTAAAAAAAATTGTTTTGGTCATAGTGTCACGTTATAGCAATGAAATCCCATGATACCTAGGTTGCTTTTGGCAAAAGTATTTTATAACAGCAGAATAAATTTAACTATCACAGCCTTTTTCTGTTCAGATAAGATGGCTCCTTAGATTGGGAGCTAGCTGGTCCTTGGTAAGCTCCAGTAATTCTCCTGTATCTGATCTTCTGCTCAGTAATAGGATGACAGATGTTCATGGCCATGGTTGGGTTCTTTTTTATAGGTATTGGAGATTTGAATTCAGATCTTCATTCTACTGCAACAACATTCTTACCTCAGGAGCCTGCTTTGTGGCAGCCTTTCAGTGAGAGTTCTAAAACAAATTCTCACATAATATTTTAAATAAATGGCTGGATTTGAATATCAAAACAATACACACTTCCAGCATACACACTTGTGAGATGATGTTCATGGTCTTATCCAGCCATTATATCTGTTCTCACTTTCAAACCCCAGCCTAATTATATAAAGGCTGGAAAAGTGGCCCTCAGCATTTGTGCCTGACCCATTGCATTCAGCCCTGATTCTGTGGATGCATCATTCTTTTGTCTTATATGTGGGATGGTGAGGTGGACCTAGACATTTATTTTTCTTTCACCTGTCCATGATTAGCAGCACGGTGAAGACATGGCTTGGAAATAATTAGTATATTGCAGAAGAGTATATGATATATATGTTGTGAACACCCACAGAGAAAATCCAGTAACATTAGGATGTTCTGGTGGTTTCTGTGAACTAAGGAAAAGAGAGAAGAACATTTCTGAATCTCATTAGGGAGTTTGTGGGGGGTTACCGATCATCTTTAGGTTCCATCCTGTCTGAAAAAATAAACATGAAGAAGTGAGGAGAGACACCCACCATCAATCTTTTGATGTCACAAGTGTGTACATGCTTACACGTGTGCCTCAAGCCCATGCACACTGCCACACACTCATACACACACACACACACACACACACACACACACACACACACACACACACACACCACATGATAAAAGGATTGTTGGAGATTTTTCTTGCATGAGCTAACAAAATCAAAGCAAGTATTTGAGCTTAGCTATCTTATAGTTGGTGTTAAGATACTGGCAAAAATTTAGGTTTCTTTGAGGTTTGATATAAAATTGTGGAGGACACTAGTCCCCAGGATCTGGACAGGACCCAGATTGTATGTGACAAGCACTGAGTGGCAGCCTGTCTTGCCTGGAGAACTCAGTATTTGGGACTGAATCTGCAGTGGGTGTGCCTCAAAACTCATGGACTAGGGAAATGTACAGGGAACATGTGGAATGGGGCTTCAGACACCCCCACCCAACCTACACAATCCCACAGAAAGCCAAGGCACCATTCAGGCACCCAGTCGGCAGAGGTTAGGTCATAGCCACTGTGCATCCTGAGAAGGAAATACAGCACCCTTGCCTGGTGGGTGAACTTAATATTTGGGATTGAATATGCAGCGGGGGTGCTTTAAACCCCTTGGACTTGGGAAATCTACAGGGACCAGGTGGACTTGGACTTCAGACCTCCCACCTGACCTATGCAAGCCCACAGAAAGCCAAGGCATCATTCAGGCACCTAATAGGCAGTGAGTATAGTCCCAGCCACTGTACCCTTTGAGAAAGAAACGCAGCAGTCTTGCATGGTGGGCAAAATCAGTATTTAATACCGAATTTGTAGTGGGGGTGCTTCAAACCTCCTGGGCTAGCAAAGTCTATGGGAAACAGGTGGAATGGGGCCTCAAACCAACACACTCATGCCACACAAGCCCACAGAAGGTCTAGGGGCCATTTATGCACACAGTCGGCAGTTGGTACCATCCACAGCTGCTGCAGGCTCTGAGAAGGAACATCTACAGTGGCCAATACAGCACCCAGAGCCTGGTCTGCAATCTGCCTGTAAGTTAAAATTTGCTGAAATCAGGGATATACAGCCACAGTGGCCCCATCTGAGAGCAGAGATGCTGCCAGGAGTCAAAGACCACAACAGCCCTCTGAACAGGGCTGGGCAGACATCAAACAGCTAGTACTAGAGGACTACCCTGGTGCAACTGGTCACAACTGTCTCAGCCGAGTCAGATTCCATAGCCACCTGGGATTCTCACACTCTTGGGAATGGCTGGGCAGGTCAGAGGAGATAGAGCAAATATCTAGCCAACAAACAACAATCAAAAGACAGTAGCTGCTTTCTCCTTGGCAGGCAGACCCTAGGCCCTACTATCTGGTGGGAGAAGGCAGAAACATAAACAGCTTCTAGAAGCCAACAGGTGTCCAGGCACTCTAGGGTGATCTGAGCCTAGGAACCAAAGCCCCAAGGCCTGAGGGCAGGATAGTCAAAGCCCAGCCAAACATAGGCAATCTTGCTGTACATACTCTACCTCAAATTGATAGTAGAGCTGCAGAGCACCAGCACCTACCACAGTTGACCCAGTGTGGGACCCAGGGTGTGAAGCCAAGTATTCAGGAGCCAGAACCAGAGCACCTGCCTCTGTAAGGGAGTAGTTCTCCAACCACCACAGGCAAAGGATGTTGACCTACAATTACTCACCAACAAACTGCTCTCAATGATCAGTGAAGGACCCCAGAAGATACCTCCCAACATCAGACACAGAAAGATGACTAAAGGCCAATGTAGAAACATGAACAACAAAACCCAAAACAAAATGGTGTCTTCAGATCCCAGCTATCCCAAATAAAGCAAGCTGGATATCTCAAGCACAATTGAAATACAGGAAAACGACCTCAAGTCCCTAGTAATGAATATGATAATAGAAGAAACAAATAAAATCCATAAACAAATGCAGGAAGAGACAGTCAAACAGGTAAAAGACATTTTTAAAAAGGCCCATAGAGAGTCACTGGAACGAATCCAGGAAAATTCAAGCAATCAGTAAAAGTAAATCAATAAAATAGTTCAAGATCTGAAGATGAAAATGGAGACATTGATAAAGACCTGGATAGAAGAAAAATGGGAAAGAGAATGCTTATGGAAGAAAGCAATCAACATCGAGGTGAGCTTCTCCAACAGAACCCAAGAGATGGAGGAATGAATGTCGGGTCTAGAAGATGCAAGTGTAAATCTTAAAGCAACCATCAAAGAAAATGTTAAATCTGAAAAATTCCTGACACAAAATATTCAAGAAATAAAGGACACGATGAAAAGACAAAATCTGAGAATAATAGGCATTTAGGAAAGAAAAGATGCATGACTCCAAGGCCTAGAAAATATTTTCCACAAAATCATAGAAGAAACTTTCCCAAATTTAAAGAAGGAGATATCTATAAAAATACAAGAGGCCTACACAACACCAAATATATAGGTCAGTAAGGAGAATCTTCCCACCACATAATAATAAAAACACAAAATATACAGAACAAAGAAAAAATTTAAAAGTGTCACGAGTAAGGGCCAAGTAACATTTAACAGCAAACTTATCAAAATTACAACTGACTTCTCAGCAGTGACCATAAAAGCCAGAAGGGCCTGGAAAGAAATCCTGAAAACCCTAAGAGACCACAGATGCCAGGCTAGACTACTATACCCTTCAAGACTTTCAATAACCATTGATGGAGAAAACAAGATATTACATGTCAAAATGAAATTCAAACAATACCTATCCACAAACCCAGCTTTACAGAAATTAATAGAAGGAAAACTCCATGCCAAAGGGACAAGCTACAACTAAAACTACAAAGGAAATAGATAACTACACCATTCCAAAATCACAACCACACAAACTCCATATGCTAACCAACATCAAAATTAAGGGTCTTAACAATAACTGGTCATTAATATCTCTCAACTTCAATTGACTCAATTTTCCAATAAAAAGACACAGACTAATTGATTCGATGCATAAACAAGATTCAACATTCTTCTGCATTCAAGAAATTCACCTTAGGCTGGGCATGGTGGCACACGCCTTTAATCCCAGCACTTGGGAGGCAGAGGCAGGTGGATCGCTGTGAGTTTGAGGCTAGCCTGGTCTACAAAATGAGTCCAGGACAGCCATGGCTAACACAGAGAGACCCTGTCTTAAAAAACCCCCAAAAAAATTTTAAAAAAAAAGAAAAAGAAATTCACCTAGCCGATAGACATTACCTCAGAGAAATAGGCTGGAAAAAATATTCAAAGCAAATGGTCACAAGAAGCAAGCTGGTCTAGCCATTCTAATATTCAATAAAATAGACTTTCAACCAAAATTAATCAAAACACATGAGGAAGAACACTTCATACTCATAAAAGTAAAAGTCAACCAAGATCACAAGATAATTCTGAACATCTGTGCTCCCAATACAAAGGGACCCACATTTGTAAAAGGATTATTTACAAAGCTGAAGACACACATCTATCCCCACACATTAATAGTGGGAGACTTTCCTACCGCACTTGCACCAAAAGATAGGTTATTGAAACAGAAATTAACCAGAGAAATAAAGACATTAACCAACATCATGAAATGAATATATCTAACAAATATCTACAGAACTTTTCACCCAAACCCAAAGGATTACACCTTCTTCTAAGCACCCCATGGAACCTTCTCCAAAATTAATCACATAGTAAGTCACAAAGCAAGCCTCAACAGATACAAGAAGATTGAAATAACACCTTTTATCCTTTCAGATGTCCATGGCCAAAGGTTGGACTTCAACAAAAACAGAAATAATGAGAAGCCTACTCACACACAGAAAGTAAATAACTCTCTACTTAATGACACGTGGGTCAGGGAAGATATAAATAAAAAATTAAGGACTTCATGAAATTCAATGAAAATGAAGAAACAACATATCCAGATTGTGGGACACATTGTAAGCTGTGCTAAGAGGAAAATTCATAGCACTAAGTGCCAGTATAAAAAAATGGAAACATCCCACATAAGCAACTTATTTACACATCTGAAACCCTAGTAAAAAAGAAGCAGAAAAACCCAAGAGGAGTAGATATATGGAAATAATGAAACTCAGAACTGAAATTAATAAATTAAAAACAAAGAGAACAATTCAAAGAATCAATAAAACCAGGAGCTAATTCTTTGAGAAAATCAACAAGATAGACAAACCATTAGTCAAACTAAAAGGCAAAGAGACACTATCTAAATAAACAAAATAAGAAATGAAAAGCAAGACAACCACAGACACTGAAGAAATACAAAGAATCATAAGATCCTACCTTAAAGGCATATATGCCACCAAATTTGAAAATCTAAAAAAAATGGACAATTTTTTTATTGATTCCACTTGCCAAAATTGAATCAAGAGCAGATAAAACAATTAAATAGCCTACTTCTCCTATAGAAATAGAAGCAATCATTGATAGTCTCCCAACAAAAAAAAAAAAAAAAAAAAAAAAAAAAAAACACAGGACCCTAAGGATTCAGCACAGAATTCTACCAGACCTTCAAAAACAAACTAATATCAATACTGTAATACTGTTTAGGCTACTCCAAAAGATAAAAATAGATGGAACATTACCAAATTCTTTCTATGAGGCCAAAGTCACAATCATACCTAAAACCCACAAAGACCCAGCAAAATAGGAGAATTTCAGGCTAATTTCTCTTATGAACATGGATGCAAAAATACTCAATAAAATACTTACAAAATGAGTACAAGAACATATCAAAGATATCAATCACCATGAGCAGGTAAGCTTCAGTCCAGGCATACAGGGATGGTTTAATATATGGAAATCCATCAATATAACCCACCATATTGATAAACTGAAAAACAAAACCACATGATCATCTCCTTAGGTGCAGAGAAAGCATTTGACAAAGTCCATCACCCATTCATGTTTAAAGTTGTGGAAAGGTTGAGGATACAAGGCACATACCTAAACATAAGAAAGGCTATATACAACAAGCCAATAGCCAACATCAAATTAAATGGATAGAATATCAAGGAAATTCCTCTAAAATTGGGGACCAGACAAGGCTGCCCACTTTCTCCATATCACTTCAAGATAGTTCTTGAAGTCCTAGCCAGGGAAATAAGACAACAAAAAAAGGAGATCAAGGGGATCCAAATGGGAAAAGAGGAAGTCAAATTATCTGTATTTAAAGATGATATGATTGTGTACATTAGTGACCCCCAAAATTCCACCAGAGAACTCCTATAGCTGACAAGCACATTCAGCAAACTGCCTGGAAACAAAATTAACTCAAAAAGTCAGTATCCTTCTTATATACAAATGACAATGATGAGGAGGAAGAAATTAGGGAAATTACACCATTCACATTAGCCACAAACAATATAAAATACTTAGGAGTTATTCCAAACAAGCAAGTGAAGGACTTCTTTGAAAAAATATTTCAAACATCTGAAAAAAAAAAGATTGAAGATGACATCAGAAGATGGAAGGATCTCCCTTATTCATGGATTGGAAGAATCACCAAAATAATAATGGCAATCTTACCAAAAGCAATTTGCAGATTAATCCAATTCCTATCAAAATACCTAAACAATTTTTTTAAAATAATGAAAGGTCAATTCTCAACCTCACATGGAAAAACAAAAAACACAGAATAGTTAAAACAATCCTATACAATAAAAATTCCTTCAGAGGAATCTCTATACCTGATCTCAAGCTGTATTATAGAGCAACAGTAATTTAAAAAAATCATGGTACTGGCATAGCAATAAGCTGTTTGATCAATGGAATCAAATGGAAAACCCAGAAATTAATCTACACTTATGTGGTCTCTTGATTTTTGACAAAGAAGACAAATCTATTCAATGGACAAAGGATAGCATCTTCAACAAATGGTGCTGGCTTAACTGGATATCAACATGTAGAAAAATGCAATTAGACCCATATTTGTCATCCGGCACAAAACTCAAGTCCAAGTGGATCAAAGACCTCAACATAAAACCAGAGACACTAAATCGGTTAGAAGAAAAAATGAGGAAGAGCCTGGAACACATTAACAGAGGAGACAACTTCCTATACAAAACACCAACAGTCTAAGCCTTAAAGTCAGCAATTAACAAATGGAACCTCATGAGGCTGAGAAGTTTCTATAAGGCAGGAAATACTGTCAACTGAACAAAGTGACAGCCTACAGACTGGGAAAAGATCTTTACCAACCCTAAATCTGACAAAGTCTAATATTCAAAATATATAAAGAACTCAAGAAATTAAATACCATTAAACTAAATAAACCAATTAAAAAATGGGGCTCAGAACTAAAAATAGAATTCTCAACAGAGGAATATCAAATTGCTGAGAATAACATAAAGAAATGCTCAACATCTTTAGTCATGAGAAAAATGCAAATCAAAACAAGTCTGAGCTTCAAACTTATACCTATCAGAAAGGCTAAGATTAGAAATTCAAGTGATACAACATGTTGCCCAGGATGTGCAGAAAGAGGAACAGTCCTTCATTGCTGGTGGGAATGCAAACTTGTACAACCACTTTGGAAATCTATCAGGCACTACCTCAGAAAACTGGGAGTAGGGCTTCCTCAAGACCCAGCTATTCCAGTCCTTGGAATATACCCAGAAAATGCTCTACCACACAACAAGGAAATATGCTCAACCATGTTCATAGCAGCCTAATACATAATAGCCAGAACCTGGAAACAGCCTAAGTGTCCCTCAGTTGAAGAATGGATAAAGAAGCTATAATACATTTACACTATCGAATACGTTTGGCTATAAAAAATAAGAAAATTCTGAAATTTGTGGACAAATGGATGATACCAGAGATGATCATACTGAGTGAGTTAACCCAGAAGCAGAAAGAATCATGTGGTATATACTCACTTATAATTGGGCACTAGCCCAAAAGATATGTCCCACAAAATTCTTCACTTACCAGGAGATTGGGATACACGTCAGGACATTATACTGGGACTCTTGATAAGAGAAATATAGGAGATTTGGAAATAAAAGGATCCAGAAGATCTTAGAAACCTACAAGAAGAACCTCATAATGAGTAGATCAAGGCCCATTGGTGTCTGATAAAACTGTTACATTAACCAAGGTTATTACAAGTAGTAAACATCGAACCCCTACTCTGATCTATCTTATGGACAGGACATTCTCCACAGTTTGGTGAAGAGCAGGGACTAACTTTGACATGATCTTTGGTGCCCCATATTTGATGACCCCCCTTCATGGGTAGCCCTGGTAGCATTCAAAGAAAGAATAAGCAGCCTACCAAGATGAGACTTGATAGCCTATGACCATAAAGTTGGGGAGAAGATCCCCCTCATTCATAGACCTAGGGGAGGAGTATAAGGTGAAACTGTGAGCGAGGGAAGAATGGATAGATACAAGCAATGGGATAGCAATTGATTTGTAATGTGGATAAATTAATAAAATAAAATTGTGAGAATTAGTAATTTCTTTGGATATTTGAATTCTATTAGATAGTAATTCTCCCAGCATTTCAGTACTTAAGTATTTAAATATAGGTGAACACTCAAATGTACATACATGCACAGACACATACACAAATGAAACAGCTTTCAATATACTCGTCATCAATTCAATATTATTTAATAACTACCTATTTTTGTGTTCAGTATTTTCAGATGTTCGGTAATAATACTTAAAGTAACATGTCTGCCAGAGCTCTACCAAGATTTCATGTAACTAACACTACTTGAATGGGTTGAGACTTTGGAGGGTAGTTAAGTCAGGAAAATATCTGCTCTACAAGCACAAGCTTGAAGTCTGACCTTGAGAATCCATCCTTAGGATTGGGGATTTAGCTTAGTGGTAGAGCACTTGCCTAGCAAGCATAAGTCCCTGGATTTGGTCCTCAGCTCTGAAAAAAAAAAAAAAAAAAAAGAATCCATCCTTGTCAAAATTCCAAGTGAAGCAGCACCTGTTGATAATACCAATATGAGCTATGTGGGTGCTCTATGCCTCAGAAGCCAGGATACCTACCATGTTTACTAAGCTATAAATTTAAACAAATGATGCTGCCTCAATGGTAATAGACAGCCTTCCTGAATCTGAAACCCGTGAGTGTCCTCAGCTTCCATTGGCCTGCACTTACATGTGCACTTGTGCATACACGAGCACATCAGAAATTAATTTAAGTAAGAGAGCTAATAGATTTTTAAAGCATGGTGTAACAATGCCAACATAGCTATAGTGCCTAGGAATGGTAGGAATCTAGGTCTGAGCAGTCAGTTTTAACTGTGTTGAGGCCATTCTGCCCCTGCAGAAGAGGGCATGATGTCACCTCCATGGTAACACATACAAGTCCTTTGAAAACAGCTCCATGCCTGACACAATACTTTGTGTCCTTAACATATATTTATTCTGGTAAATTAAAACAGTCCCTTGGATTTTGAGGGACACAGAGGTCACATAAACAGATAGAAAGTTTGAGAATGATTTTGAAGAATAAAGTTTTTCCAAGTTAAGCCACAATAGAGCTTAGGTTAAAGCAATGACATATTTGATGAAGTCATAGGGTGCTGAGATTGGCATCTCTAAAATACCTTTCCAATACTTTCTCCAAGCATTAATAATGACTTATTGTAAGAATGTTATTTATGAACCCAATTCTTTTCACTCAGGTAGTTCTTCTGATTAACAACAACAACAATAACAACAACAACAACAACAACAACAACAACAAAATAATTAGGTTAATAATACCTGCTAATCATCTTCTTTGGTTTAAAAGGGCAAAATCCAACTGTATTTTTACATTTTCTAATTAAGAAATAATTATGAGTTTTAATTAATGTCTTAATTAGAATCCGTTATCTGCTCTTGGAACAGGTGCACTAATTGAAACCAGGCTGTGACTGCTGTTCTATGTATTCTTTAGCTTTATTGGTATTATTTTTATTGTTAAAAAATAAATAGCTCGTATTGTCTATAGGCAAAGCTCTCTACTGCTAAAGTGCTACCTGTCAACACATCTTCAGGATTTTGCTTTTCATTATCACTTGGGATATTTTCTTTTCTCCAAATGTGCCACGTGACCTTTTCCCTGGGGATATATAATGAAGAATCTAATCATCCCAAATGGGTCATCAAGGAAAGAAAAGAGAAGTCATTCCAATCAAGTGTAGCTTGGTGAGTCAAGATTAGTTGGTATTATTTACAGGAGAGTGGAAGAGAGGTTACATAAAAGAGCATTGGTAACATAATGGCAGTTAGACAACTGAAGAAAAAAAGGATCTAATCTTTGTAAGCATCAACTGTCTATAACACCTTGGTAATGGATGTGGCTTCAGGAGGTCCTCCCTATTAGCAACCATTAACTATCCATCAATTTTGGGGAAGAAGGAACCATGTGTGCACTCTCCTATAGCAACTCTAAATTGCCTGTAAAGCTTCTGCGAAGGATTGGATCTCAAGTGACCTTCTCCTTTAACACCTGATAACTGTCTGTGAACCTTGAGAAGAGTCAAAGAATCCTGTGACTCTACCTCTATTTGTGACAGAAAGTCACCAGGTCCAACTTTTTTGCAGGTCTCCTTCAGTAATCATAGTTGCTTACTGTTGGAAAGTTTGAGTACCAAGACATGTATTGAAAAGTGTCCACAATGTCTCACACTTGTCTGAGACTCTGATTCTATATGTCCTTCTACATTTTCTAGTATCTCATAGACTTGGTGTATTACTCTGTTGTTCTAAATACTCAGTCTCACTGTGTACCTGGTGTATTCTGGATACAGAGTAAGAATTCATAAAGGGACAAAGACAATAATCTGCAATGGAACAGAAAATGTCTAGCATGCATGAAGTCTTGAGCCTCAGTCTCAGTGAGAAACCCTGTCTAAGGAACTGGTATAAGCAATAGTGGGAGATAATAAATGTTAGCCTCTGACTTCCACATGCATATGTTCACACATCTACTCCAGTCATGGCTATAAATACAACACACACACACACACACACACACACACACACACACCTGTGTATGAACACACAAACATGCAAGTGTACACACAAAAATTTTAGGTAGCTGAAAAATTAAAAACTATTTTGGCACAGGGTTCCAGATAGAATTTCAAATCTTTAAAAAATGTATGTAGAACATATACCTTTGTTCCTCTTTTTGTAGATCATAGCAAGCCTAGCATAGACTTCTGCAGCCATTATCCTAATTCTGACAATATCTCAAAGGTAGTAACATCTAGACTATATAGCATTTTTACATCCTATGCACTACAGCAGCAAGCTGACTGCTCAGGTCAGGGTATGCCTTTGAAAGGAACACCTAGAAACTCAATTTGGAGTGAAGTGTCAACTCTCCTTGCACTCTCTCAGTAAAATAATCAACCATTTTGAAACCTTTCCAAATTAACCTGGTTAGAATCAAATCTGTCTTCTGAGATGAGACAAGGACAGCTTCAAATCTCTTCTAATACAAACACTTGCCACTTCTACCATTATTTTGCAGTTTATTGTTTCAATTGGCATGCTCTCTAATGTTGTATTTCTCATAAATTTGGGACTGTTGTTTCTTTTTATTTTCTTGGAAAGAGGACTTATTCTAGTAACAAACTACTAGAGACAAAGAAAATAAATACATTGGAAGAAAAAGCATGTTACCTGTGCCTGGGGAAAAACACTCTAGCTTTTAGAACCCTGGTGGGATGGTCTTTTGCCCTTAGTATACTAATTCACTAACACATATTCATTCATGGTGTTAACAAGAAATAACATGGTGATTATTTTTATTGCTTCTTTGATTATGAATATTTCAAACATGCATGAAATGTGAATAATGTAAGCCCCAATATGCACAGATGATAGAGCAAGTTATTACCAATTCTTTTATTCACACTCACAGCCATTTACACCAGTTTTTTGGGGGGGTTTGAGACAGGGTCTCTCTGTGTAGCCTTGGCTGTCCTGGACTCACTTTGTAGACCAGGCTGGCCTCAAACTCACAGCGATCCGCCTGCCTCTGCCTCCCAAGTGTGCCACCACGCCCGGCTACACCAGTTTTTTTTTTTTAATTTGGGAAAATGCTTATATCAAATCACCACATGATGTAAAATCATCTCAGTACATATTTCTGGAAGATCAGGATCTGCTTTCCTTTTATGTAGCTACATTATGACAAGAAAGCTAATACATCAATTCAAAAAACATTTATGAATGTGGTAAATTGGAAAACTAGTCTTTTGATATAACTTTGGTTATTTCTGTCTTTCATGAAAATGGCCAAAAGCTATGGTCCCTCTAAGCTTGGTTTGAATTAACGATCTCTCACCTATCAGTTCTTATTTTTCCCTTGCAACAGCATATTGAGGAAAACATATTAGTCATGCAAAATGTCCAGCCATCTAGCTGGTCTCATCTAACATGCTGTCTGTTCCTGAAAATTATGCTCACACATTATGAGCCTCAGAGATGCTTTGGCAAGAATTCTTCATGTATGTGTCACATGTCTTCTTCACAAACATACATTGTTTTCATGGCTTAGAGAGTATGTAGGCATCCTTGAGCAATGATGATTAGTGCTTTAGGCATTAGTTCATTAGAATCAAAGGAATTAACCAGGAATAATTCACTATGTCAATTATCCCCTTTTATTTATTAGCTTGAACACTCATTTATTGTTTAAGGATTTGAAATGCAGATAATTGAGGCAACACAGAATATCTTTTCAGTGCTTTATATGCCAACTTTAATAATTATGATTCATGATTCTAGTATCCTCTAAGTGAATATATAGATATAAAAGTATTTGTAGAGTATGCAATGTCTAATATTTATCATTTTTGATACCTAAATTGTCCAATCACAGGGAGCACTACTCTTTTCAAAGGTGATTAGTGAGTCATATTAATGAGATGCTGTTTATTTTTGAAAGCTTCTTATAATGGATTGGTGGGAGCTTTTGAGTTCATTCTTTCTTGCTTCCCATTGGGCAGTGTGGAAAGAGAAGCCACTCGTTTTGAAGCCACATGCCATTTAGAAGTAAGCATCACATTGAAGGAACTTTCATGGGCTGGCTGTCTCTTCTTAGACAGTTTCCATGAAAAACCTAAAAATCATGTAATTCTTTGGAAACAAACATACAAGTTAGTACTGCTACTTATAATTCATATTCAGAACAACATGGTCTTTCTAGGGGTTTTCTTTCACTTCTTATCAATTTATACTGGTTCTCATTACTCCTAAAGAAAATTATTCATTGCTACATTCCACCACAGTCTATCTGTTATGGTGGCAGCCAGTGATACCAACATCACTCTCAACAATAGCACTAAACAAACACCACAACAACATGCATTTTAGTTTTGTTTTATTTTTATGTTTTCACACTTCACTTTTTCTTATGTCATCTACTGGTATAATAATGTTACTTTATATACATGGAAATTTGTATTTGTATCATCAGTTTCAATTTGCATTTAAGTATTTGTCTCAATGTTTTAATTTGCCTATATCATTTTATTTTATAAATTGACATAATGCTCAGGTACTTAGAATTTTGTAGAACTACAACTTATGTACTTAGAAACCAATAGTCTATTTCTTATTTCCTCCATCCTTTTTCATAAATGTAAAGACAATCTTCTGTTTATTTAAGTACTTCTTCCAACCTTTCTCTTAAAAACAAAGATAACCTTCTGCCTAATTACATAGTATATCTTTCCATTGCTTATATATTTACATGAGCAAATTTGGTGTACATAAAATTATATGACATGTATACTTGCATAAACATATTGAATATTAATTTTCAATAACAGAAGGTAAATTCAGGTTGTAAGTAGAGAAATGCAAATGCAAAGCTTACAGTTTATTGTTGTTTAAGTTTATAAATTAAGACAAATATCAACTATGAGGCAGAAGAACAAGAATGACAAGGGAGCAAATGACACCAGTTTGTACTTTATGGGGATTTAGGTAGTGGGAATTGATACTGGACAGTTTTTCTGCTCTTTCCATTGAATAGCATAAGCAATCTGAAGTCAGATATAGGTGAAGGATAAAAATACCCCCACAAGAAGAGCAGATATGGAGATGCCTGTCAGCAATGTACTTGACAATAAAGCATGAGGACATGAATTTACACTTAGGAATCATCTAAGGAAAAGCTGGGCAGAGTGTGTCTGTATTATAAAGCTAGCCCTTGGAAGACAGAGTTGAGGATTCACGGGACATACTGATCAAACAGCCAAGTCAAATCAGGATCCCAATCTCAGTGAGAAAACTTGTCTCAAAGGGCAAGTAGGCCCAGAGGGATGACAAAGCAGTTAACAGTACCTGGTGGCCTTGAAGAGAGAACCCACCCAAGCAACCTGTATGATATGACACCATCTTCTGACTGCTATGGGCACCTGCTTTCACACAAACACACATGTTTATGTAAATAACAACAAAGTGAAACTGAGACTAACATCCAAATATTAGGGTGGGTGGGAGAAAAGGACCTAAGAAGGATCTGCTTAGACTGAAACACAAACAAAGGACTTTGCCTAGATTAGACCTAGGACTTTTTACAAAGGGGTAGCTTGTGACTTGCTTAGGATTCATGTGTGTCCCTCAGTAACGGGAATGGAGGCTTTCTGTGACATGGACTCTCTTGCCACCTTTTCAATCACTTCTTCCTGGCAGGACTGCCTCGCTAGGCCACAGGGGAAGAGGACACACTTAGCCCTGACACAACTTGATGAGCAGGGGAAGCACATGGGAAGGGGACCTCCTCTCTTCAGAGGATTAGAGGAGGGGGTTGTGGGAGAGGGAGGGTTGGGATGAGGAGGGATGGGTTATGACCAGGATGTGAAGTTAATAAAGAAATACATTTTTAAAACTTACAAAAATAGAAAACTCAAATATAAAATGTAAGAAGTTGATGGCTCCTGAGAAACACCTACTGAGGCTGACCTCTTGCCTCCACATGTGCACATGAACACACACACACACACACACACACACACACACACACACACACACTTGAAGACTGAAAATGTATCATTGTGTCAAGAGGCAAGTTTAATAACGAGGCAAAAGTACACAAATGCTCAGGAGAAAAAATTGTTCAAGGAAGTCATCATGATGGGATCGAGCACATCCAGCTTCCCTTATATAAGTTGCTTAAAACTCATATATAAATACATTGAGGAAAATTCTAGGGAGACAAGATCAATTTGAATTTATACTTTGCTTCTGAATGAAACCTTTGAACTTTATATTTGACAGAAGGTTATTTCTTAATTTACCAAAATTAGAGGTGAAAAGGAAAAGGTTTTGAAATGCCTACCAAGTGTCACTAATTTTTTTGTTAGCAGTGACAGAATTGCAGACTGAATGAATACAATGTTTTGGACTAGAAATAGAAACTCTTCCCCAAATGTAATGGGGGTTTTAAGGAATCTTATTCATCTGAGATAGATATAGTGTCATCTCTTCTCACAAATTCTAGAGTACATTTCTCTCAAAAATTCTACATGCAACAATTCATACATATGTCCAAAGCATAAGTTAGAAACAGGTTTCTTGTTTCTGAAGGGAAAGATGGAGTCTTGCATTCTGACCCCCTACCTGCTAATCAAGAAATAAGCTGGAGGGTTGGCTCAGTGGGTAAATCACTTTCCCTGCAAGTGTGAGGATCAGTGTTCAGTTGCTTAAAACATGTAAATGTTGAATATATGTGGTTCCTACCTCTGAGCCCAGCACACAGAAGGCTGAGTATGAGAATCCCTTGTCAAACATGTAGTTAGATCATGTGAATCAGTGAGCTGCAGTCCTGCAGAATACTCTCTCTTTTTACATAAAACTTGAGAGTGAACAAGGAATATGATGGGCATCAAATTCAGGCTTCCACATGCAACAACACACATGAGCTTATATAAAGATGTAAGTACACAGTTATATGAGTATGCATGCACACATGCATATATACCCATACAGGGACAAAATGATAAATAAATAAGCAACAAGCAAAGAAGTCAAATGGCATATGTTATATGACTTGGTGCAGTACTACTTTGTGGAATAATAAAGACAAAACTTAAGCTCTCTTCCAGTATCTTGTATGTTTTCACCTCATTTATGTTGCTTTCTCTGAGTAATATAGATTACATCTAAAAATAAAGCAAGATGCTGAGAGGTTACTTTGCATTTTTATGGTTCTAATAGATGTTAGATAGTACTGGTGCATTTAATATGGACTATTACTAGATTTGAATTAAACCTCAAGTTTTATGTAATAGAAAAATCATACTTTACAGATGTTCCATGGTGTAAAGAATTTAGAGTAATTCCAACCTTGATCTTGAACTAAATGCTTTTTGACTTTTTGATTTTTGCCTCTTCTGTGCTCTTAGCTCTTCTCAAAACTCTCTCCTACCAATGTCTTCTTTGGATTAGCTCTCTTCTAGCTCAATTGTCAGCAAATATCTTCCTTCTCACATTAATAACCCAATTCCTTTGAAACTATCTCCTATTCTCCTTCTGCTCATTCATCTTTATTCTCTTCTCTAACCATACTCAATCTTCTTTCTTCCTGCACCAACTGTCTTCTCTTACCCTACTCTGTGATCCTACTCCAATCCTATTCCAATCCTACTCAATGCATCTCAGCTTCTGTTTGTTTTTTTTTTTCTTTCCCTCTGCTATTCCTTGCTGTCCAAGAGGCAACCAACAATGAAATTCACAGGGCCAGCTGGAGATCATTTTAAAGGCAAGGCAGAGAAAATAAAACATACTATGAGTGATAACAGTAGTCAACAAGGAAATTCAAATAATAATTACATCTTTACTTAAAAACTCTACTGAACAAAATTGAGAAATCTAAAAGAACAGGATAGATATCACTTCCTGAAAATAAATCAAGATCAGATTAACACTTTAAATAGACCTATATTCCTAAGGAAATGGAAGCAGTCATAAAAAGTCCCCAAATTAAAAACACCTCAAGGCTAGCTCCTTTGAGCTCAAATTCTACCAGACTTTCAAAGATGATCTTGTGTATTACCTCAAAGTATTCTACAAAATAGAAACAAGGGAACATTTCCAAATTTATTCTATGAGGTCACGCTCAACTTAATACCCAAATAACACAAAGAATTAACAAAGAGAATTACATGCCAAATTCCCTCATGAACATTGATGCAAAATACTCAGTAATATGATTCAAACCAAATCCAAGAATGTATCATGAACTCATCCACCATAACTGAATAGACTCTATTCCAAAGATTCAGGGCTGACTCAACATACAAAAATCTGTCAATGTAATCTATCATATAAAAACATTAAAAAGAAGAAACCATATATGATTATGTCATTTAATGCTGAAAAGGAACAAAAAACCTTGAGAAATCAGGGACACAAGAGATATTTGAAGCATAAGGAAAGCTATTTATATTAAGCTTCTAGCCAACATCAAATTTAAGGAAGAGAAACTCAAATCAATCCCATTAAAATCAGGACTAAGAAAAGGCTTCCCAGTTTCTCAGTGTACATTCAATTTAGTATTTGAAATTCTTATTTGAAGCAATAAGACCAATATGAGAGATAAAGGGTGTGAAAACTGGAAAGGAAGAAGTTAACATGGTGTTATTCAGATGATATTATAGTATATGTAAATTAAACCAATATAGAGAGATCAGAGAACTCTCAAAGCTGAAAATCACCTTCAGTGAAGTAGCAGGATACAATATTAACTCCAAGAAACCAGTATCTCTCTTATATACAAATGGCAAAAAGGTTGAGGTATAAATCAGATAAATAACATGCTTCATAATAACTACAAATAATAAAAAAAGTCTTGCTGTAATTCTAACAAGTAGGTAAAATACCTGCATGAAAAGAACTTAATGTATTTGAAGAAAGAAATTGAAAAAAATAGCAGATGGAAATATCCCTCATGCTCATGGATTGGTAGGATTAACATAGTAAAAATGGTCATCCAACTAAGTGAAATCTAAAGGCTCATTGCAATCCCCATCAAAATTCCAACACATTTTATAGACTTTGAAATTATAATACTCAACTTCATATGGAAAAACAAAAACAAAATAAAACAATAAGAAAAACAACAAAATACCATGTCCTTAAATCCTGCCCCCCCCCCCCAGCCTTTTCTATAAGACTCCCTATACTTTGCCCAGTATTTAGCTGTGAATCTCAGCGTCTGGTTCTATCTGCTGCTGGGAGGAGTCTCACAAAGGACAGCTGTGCTAGGTTCTTATCTGCAAGAATAGTAGAGTATTGTTAATAGTTTCAGAGGCTGGCTTTCACACATGGGGTGGGTCTCAGGTAGGGCAGTCATTGGTGTACATTCCCTCAATGTCTGCTCTATATTTATCTTGTAGGCAAGGTAAATTCTCTCAAAGTTTTTGTGGGTGGCTTGGTGTTCCCCTCCCTCAATTAGGAGTCCTGTTTAGTTAAAGGGTGTTCTCTTCAATCTCCATAATCCTTGCTTCTAGGAGTCTCAGCTAGAGTCTCCCCAATATTCTCTCTGAAGCCTAACCTTTCTTAGGTTCCAGCTTGTTAGAGACATGCCCCAGGTCTTGGTTTCTTTTCTCTCTAGAGATCCTCTGTCCTCCCTCCCTGCTCTCCAGAGGTCTGGTCTCTACCCTCATTTGTCTCTGAGCTCTCTCTCTCCTACTTTGTTCCCTCTCTTTGGCCACTTCCACTGTCTCTATTCTATTTCCATTTTCAGTGGACAAGAGCTCCACAAGGAAATCTATAAGGCAACAAACCAGGGCCCAGAAAGGCTTGTATAGACTGAAGCACCAAGCAAGGTTCATGCACAAAATAGGGAGCTCATGCTATATGTGTGTTCCTAGTAAGGGAAGAGGAGGCTGTCGCTGATATAGAGTCTGTTGCTTGTTTTTTAATTATTTTCCCATGGAGGTTGCTGCCTTACCAGGAGAAAGGGGAAGAGGGTGCATTCAATCCTGATGAGACCTGATGTGCTGGGGTGGCTTGCTAGGGACCTTTTCTGAGGGGTAGAGTTGGTGTAAGTGAAAGGTGGAGGGAGGGTAGAACTGGAAGGAGAGGATGGAGGAGGCTATGATATGGATGTGAAGTGAATTAATGAATGAATTAATTTAAAATCCAGATAGCTAAATAATCATGCACAACAAAAGAACATCCAGAGATAATACCATTCCTGATTTCAAGCTGTACTTCTGAGCTACAGTAGTAAAAACATCATGATATTGGTATAAAAGCAGACAAGTTGAAAATAGTATCAACTCAAATACCAAGACATAAATCACACAATTATAGACAACTGATTTTTGATGGAGAAGCTAGAAATACTCAATTGGGAAAAGAAAGCATCTTCAAAAAATGGTGCTAGATTAACTGAATGTCACTATGTAGACAAATAGAAATTGATCCATATCTAACATACCACATGGAATTCATGTCCAAGTGAATCAAAGACTTCAACATGAAACCACATAAACTAAATCTAATAGAATAGAATGTATGTAACAGACTTGTACACATTGTAATAGGAGACAATTTTCTGAACAGAACAGCCATAGCACAGAGAACAATAAATAAATATGACCTCATGAAATTTAACAGCTATATGACAAATTAACAGCCGACAGAATAGGAAAAGATAATCACCCACCCCACATTTGACAGAGGGCTAATTTTCACTATATATAAAGAACTTAAGTAAGTAGACATCAACAACTCAAACAATCCAAATATAAAGTGGTGTACAGATCTAAGCAGAGAATTCTTATTAGAAAATTTCAAATGGCTGGTAAATATATGAAGAAATATTGAATAGCTTTATTCATCATGAAGTACTACTTTGAGACTCTATGTTATAGCTGTCAAAAAGGCTAAGATCCAAAATGCAAATGACAGCTCATGCTGCAAAGAATGTGGAGCAAGGGGAACACTCCTCCATTGCTGAGAGATATGTAAACTTAAACAGCTACTATGTAGATCAATATTGCAGTTCCTCCAAAAATTGTGAATCATTTTACCTCAAGACGCAGCTATAGTACTCTTGTGCTATACCCCAAAAGATATTTGCTCAGCCATGTGAATTGCAGTTTTAGTCATAGCCAGAAGCAGAAAACAACCTTATCTAAGAAATGGATAAAGAAAATGTGGTACCTTTACACAATGGAGTATCACTCAACTGTTAAAAACAATGATATCATGAAATTTACAAGGAAATGAATGGTACTAGAAAAGATCATCCTGAGTGAGGTAACCCATACTGAGAAAGACAAACATGGTATGTACCCACTTAAAAGTGGACACTAACTATTATGCTAATAATAATTATGCTATATCTAGAGATGCAGAGAGGCTAAGAAGAAATACTTGTTTGTTTGTGTGTGTGTGTGTGTGTGTGTGTGTGTGTGTGTGTGTGTGTGTGTGTGTGTGCATATTTCTCTCTAGGAAAGGTAAATTGAATGTTTTGAAAGTGGACAGTGGTGGGTAGGATTGTGTACAAAAGGGATCATGTTGGGGTGAGGAAGGGATGTGGAAGAAATTGCTGGGATAGACAACTGGAATTGAGGGGGGCTATTGGAGAATGATATAGAAAACTAGTGCAAGGAAAACCTCCTTAAGTATATTAAAATGACACCAGTGAAGAATCCTTTTAACAGTCGGTATGAAGACAAAACAGGCAAGTCTCTTAGAAGTGTAACTGAACCTCAACCCACATACAACCCCATTGACATACAATCTGTCCAGCCTGAAGATATAATAGGGGGCCAGGCAGTTGTAATGCATGCCTTTAATCCCAGAACTCGGGATGCTGAGGTAGGCAGATCTCTAAGTTCAAGGCCAACCTTGTCAACGGAGTGAGTTCCAGGACAGCAAGGGCTACAGTGAGAAACCCTTTCTTAAAAAAAAAAATAGAAAGAAAGAAAGAAAACAAGAAGAAAAGATGTGCTAGGGAAATGATCACACAAAAATGTGGGACTAGCCAGATGAAAACTAGTTCTACCTGAAACCCTTGTCAAGAGATGGATACCATGCCAACACTGCCTGGATTGCCATAAAGCAAAGCAGGAAAGCCCAGATACACAGGATAAAATAAAACTTGACAAAGCTTGATTGGCAAAGATAGTCAATGAAATATTCTTATAGGTATTCTGCTATACTCATAGACTGGTGCCTATCCCAATTGTCATTATAAAGGCTTCATTTAGGAACTGATGAAAACAGATGTAAAGACTTACAGCCAAACATTAAATGGAGCCAGGGGAAACCTGTAGACAGCAAGTAGGAGAAGGATTTTAGGAGCCAGAGTGATTAAGTACCAAGGACACCATGAGAACATAGGCAACAGAGTCACCTAAGCCTTACAGTATCTTACAGAAACTAAAACTCTAAACATGGACCCTCTATGGTTGTGTAGCTTGTTGTTCTTGTGATACTCCCAACAGTGGATTGTGAGTTGTCTGACACTCTTATGCCTGCACTTGTGAGAGTTTTACTTCTACTGAGTTGCCTTCTCCATCCTTGATATGAAGGATTTGCCCCTAGTCTTACTTTAACGTTTTAGACCATGTTCACTATATAGCAATGAAAGGCCTGTTT
Source organism: Acomys minous (assembly GCF_964271855.1). Classification (NCBI taxonomy): domain Eukaryota; kingdom Metazoa; phylum Chordata; class Mammalia; order Rodentia; family Muridae; genus Acomys; species Acomys minous. The sequence continues at coordinate 79,191,944 of NC_140483.1, forward strand.
TTTAGGGGAGTTCAAGGAGGCATGGATCTTGCGGAGAAGAGTGGAAGCAGGGACTTGGAACAGTGGAGAGAGGGAAAACTGAGATGTAATATATGATAAAAAGAAAAGAAAAAAATGAATGTTAAGACACAGATTACTAGGTAGGTCAAAATACCTCTCACAGATGTCACAAGGACCCCACTGAGACATTAAATCCCTAACTCAGACTTGTAGGTTCCTGGATCTCTCATCTGGAAAAGTGAGTTTATGTCAAAAGTTATATTGATCGACATACATCCTGCCCCCTACCTACTTCCTTGACTCCTCTCTGGGAATCAGTGAGCCTGCTTACAGGCTTTTGTGAAACCACCCACATCTACAGAACTGTGTAAAAGAAACTGCATTTCTGTAATGTGTTCCTGGATTTTTCACATCAGAGCCTTTGCGATGCTGTTGTTTATCCATTTATGATATTAATAACTCTTCCAATAAACTCTATTCTCCCAGAAAAAAAGATGAAAAACAGGACCCCTTAGACAGACAGGATCATCTGAAAACAATGGCTTGTATTTTCTCTGGGTTCAGGGCCAGTCATCCCTAAGAAACACATGTATTCATTTCTATATTTTTATTTGAATTCAAATTGTGTACAGAACAAAGCCTGTGAACTGGGCAAAAAATTGAAGGTAAAGAACAGGTTCAAGTAGACATAGTCATATAGCATGTATTGTAGAACATGTTGCATATAAATTTGAGGTTATTATTTGAGCCTATAACTTAAAAAGCAAGCTGTTATCTTATAGATTAGAAATAATGTATTTTGAAATGTATTTGAAACCATGTGTAATTCCACTAATTATTTCTGTGGAGACATGAACATGCATTCACTCTGAGTACACGGTCAAGAATAAATAAAATGATTCCACCAAAATACACCTTGATGAAACTATTAATTTATCATGATTAGTTACAGAACTAGAATTTTTTTACAAAAGTGTTTACCCCATATGAATATGTACAGGCCTCCCTAAGAAAATCCATTATCCATTTTCAGTCCCAGAAGAGCATCAGTCTATAATAATTCTGGAAGTTTCTTTGCCTCCTGAAGGAAAAAATATTCCTCTAGTCTTTTATTTCTTCCTTGTGTTTATGTTGGCTTTGCACATTCAAGATGCAGACTCATTGTTCTCAGTTACAAACGAACAACCAAAAGTATTCATTTCCAAATCCCTTTCCTTGTATAGTCAAGAGTAGAGGCCTTTCATATGAGACCCTTTCAAGTTTACAAGCCACTTGTAATTGGTGGTTCAAATTTCACATTTTATTTTGGTTATTATTTTGTTTTGTTTAAGTCACCACACAAATGAGTTCTGTTTTCCTTGTGTGAAATTTATTACAAGTGATGCAATCCTGGTTTGCTCTGGTCATCTGTGGTCTACTGAAAATGCTTAGTTAAAAACAACATAAAATCCGTTTTTATCAAGATTTATATGTAAAATAATGATTTTAAAATACAAGATATAACACAAGATAAAACTTTACTTTGCAGTAAATGAAATCCAATCATAACAGTGCATTTTCACAAACTTATCTAAGTAATTAATAGTGCAAACAAAAGTAATAAAGAGGGTCTATCATGGAAGGAAGATTTTGCTTGAAATAAGTTATCATAGAACATATGTTGGCCTTCAAATTTGCTATATGTTCAAATGAGGGATATGTAAGAAACCCAAAATATTCGGTGTAATTGTTGAATAAAGAATAGCATAAACTCAAATAATAAAATATAAAATTATCAAGATAACATAAAACATTTATAAAATTTAATCATATTTTTGGTGGTAAAAGTTACTGGAAGCTCCCTCTTTGCACTCCTTAATTCTGTTAAATATATTCAGAAACAGACTATGAAGAAAACTTCAAGACAATACTATTAGAATCTGAGAGGAAAAAAAACCCAGGGCAAACAGGCTGTAATCCTTGGTACTGGAAGAAATAAGAAATGGAGAAGAAAAAGAAGGAGAAAGAGAAGGAAAATAAAGTAGTGGAAGAGAACAAAGAGGATGAGGAATGTCGGTTCTCTTATGCTGACAGGTAGAGCTGGAATGGGAGAGAACCCAGGCCTGCTGTTTCTTCTCCCTGGGGGTTGAGCTGGATGGTGAGTGTTGATGACCCAGCCTCCTCCTACAATGTGTGTAAGAAAAACACACTGAGTCAGATGTCTTGCCAGAGCAAGGTCTCAACTTTATTGTAGTGGGTTTCTCTTATATAGAATATAGGGAGTGGGAAGGGCATAAGACATCAGGAGATATGACGTCTTCCAGGATGTAACTTGACCAGATATTGTGAGACCAATTGGTTTCTGTTATGTGAGTACTGGAAGGCAGGGCTCCCACCAGGATGGGCCATGCTGAGCCATTCCTATGTGGAAGTATTTACCAGAGACTATTGCTGAAACTCAGGCCAGGCTAGGTTCTTCCCTCAAGGCCCCAGAGGGCTGACAGATTTGGACATAGCCTAAAACAGAGGAGGAGAGGAGAAGAAAAGAGTTACATGCTGTTTTAGGTAGGCCTGAAAATATTTTTTTTAAAAATAGCAAAACAGGTCGCAGGCTTAAAAAAGATCCTGAAAGCCTACAGGACAGGAAAACCATGCCCCGACTTTGACCTATATGCAAAGGCAAAGGACAGGAGAAGGGAAAATTCTACAGTGGTAAATGACAGAAACTCTGCAAGGAAAGAATAAATATGTTATTTTATCTAGTAAATAATTATTTCTTACATTTCCTTAGTACTTGGTTAATCAATTCTCTCAGAAGGTAGATGCCTGCCAGATAATGTATAGGCCTAGCTTAATTAACTCCTAATTATGGAGATAATGGTATACAATCTAATAGTCTTTGAACTAGATCAGAATACGGTATCTTCACACAAGAAATAGTTTTTATTCTTAAGACTCAGAGAAATTAGCTTTCTCTTAATGTGCCTCAATAGAGCCCTGGTATACATATCTACTGGCCTCTAAAATTGCTAACATTACTTTCTCAAGAGTATAGGCCATAAAAGCACTTAGGAGATCAGCTAAAGTTGGGGGAATGGATACAAACTATATCTACTCTTAAAATCTAGAGCTAAAGATTCAATTCTAAAACTGTTCACCAGACTCCTGTGTAGCTTGCAGGCAAAATGCTTATTTAAGAGAACATAGGAAGTCACACCTCTCTTCTGTCATTACTTTTCTCCATCTGAGATAGAACCAAGGATATTTCATCCTCTGGTTAAGGACAAGAATAGAAAGATATTCTTTTGGAGCACTTGTCCTTCAATCATTCTAAGCAGTTTTTTTGACTGTCTTCATCAAAAGATGCAAAAACTTCAAAAGATTTTAAGCTCATACTATGTTCACTAAACCAAGTTTAAATAAGGACACTGGAAATATGTCTGCCAATAAATGTTTGTCTGTAGTTAGCAGGCTGTCAGTTCAATCTTCAGTAATAAAGATTCAGTGGCCCACACATGTATCCTAGTCCTGGGGTGCAAAGATGAGGGAATGCTTACAGTTTACTGGTCAACCAGCATAGGATTATCAGTTCTAGAAATTGTTGAAAGGGAAAAATTACTCATCTTAAATACATTTTCAATGGATAGAGAAAGAACATTTTTAATTTACTTTTATATTAGAAAAGTTTGTTAGAAAAACATTTTAAGGTCATTGTGAGGTAAACTACTGATTTTCTCATGCATGATGATAGATAAAAATCTATCTGAAAGAATTTTGGGGTATTTGAGTAACAGTTTAAGGATAAAACCATGTGTCCCTCTTGTATTTATTGAAGGATTTTGATGTTAGGTTAATACTTGAAAATCAATTGCTGGTAATTCTATATAGTAACAGAAGAAAGGAGAAAAATCACTTGAGTATATTTAGCAAAACATAAAATAAAAGAGGAAATTCATTCATGGTAAAATATCCTAGAATGCCAGGAGGAAAAGATTCTACTTTAAAACACATACAGTGCAAACTAGATGGAGGCATCATTCTTAATGATGAAATATGAGAGTTTCTCCAGAGATTGGAAAGTATATTAAATTCTTCCTATAAACTCTTAAAGCAAAAAGACAAAAAAAAATGGGAGAAGTATGGAAGTATAGGATTGTACTAGAGGTGACCTGAGCTGAATTAACTGTACATTCAGTCCTGAAAAAGTCAACTAAGCAAGGCAAAAAATGCACTGGGATATAGAAAGTAAATTCCAAAATCAAATACCGAACAGTGTTTGTGATACATTTTTGGTGCAGAGGGGGCTTGTTCTTTTAACAAGATATAATTATATATATAATATTTAGAAACCATGACTTAGCATCTAAGGGACCTAACTGGTAATGTGGTAGCCTTTTTTTTTCCTAAGCTACATACTAACCAAACATCATGAAGCAAAAAAGAAGACAACATATTTCAATATATCCCATAAACTAGTAAACAGAAACTTCAACTCCCCAAATCACAGGGCAAAATGATTTTTGTGTAAGCAACAACAGTTCCGGTTACATGATAGGGATATACATACAAACATGCCGAAGTAAACATGCCATTGAGTGAAGCCTGAACAGATAGTGTGAGCATTGATGGTATAATAACAGCCAAGAACAAGCTTCCTATGGCTGGCCCTACTTTAGTCACAGGGACTGTAAGTTATGTACCTTAAAATCCTGGACCTTAGCTTTAGTGTCTTAATTGTGATTAGTTAACCATTTCTCAAAATGGAGTTAGAAAGGATGCAAAGACAAGTTGATGAAGACTTAGGAAGGAATGTTGATATCGAAACAACAAATTCATATTCACACACAGACACTTTTTGTGTGCTCTCAAAAGAGCAGCACAAATGGCCAATAAACCTATGACAATTGATCAACCTCATTAGCCAATTAAAACTATGCTCATCAGAATGAAAGGCATTAGAAAAATAAACATCAAGTGAGGATGACTATATGGACAGGATGGAAACTTTAAATGCTGCTAATGATATGGTGAATTAGTGTAATCACTAATATATATGTAGATTCCCAAAAAGATTAAATAAGACATACCACTTCTGAGTCTGAAGGTCCCTAGTCAGCATGTCATGTCACAAAGACATTTACACATTAATAGTTACAGACTGTTCTATATTTAAAATAGCTAGATCAAGGAAACAATCTCAGTATTAAACACTTGAGAAAAAGATAAGTATAGCATACACACACAATGGAATGTTTTGTATCTATAAACAATAAAGTAATATCATTTGCAAAAATAAATACAATTTGATAGTAATATGAAATAAACTAAAACCCTCAGAAAGACATAATGCTGTTTTACCAAATTTCATTCCATAGAGTCCATGTCAACATATAAAATCATGTATGTGACATGAAAGTAAAAACAAAAGTCTACAGAACAAAGAACAGAGGAAATAATAGTTCATCAACAAGTCTATGCTAAACAATTGATGGAATATCCCCCTGCTAAGCTGCAGTTAAAACCATACCACACAGTATTTTTTGGAAAGTTAATAATGTCAAATAGAAAAACTACACATTGTAAAATCCCACATACATCACTCAGGGAGAACACTAGACAGACAGAAATTGAGTCAGTAGCTATCAGAGCAAGGGACTACAGAAAGATTTGCTCTAATGATATGAGCTATGGGTCTTTGTAGGAGTAGGGTTGCCTTACATGATAGTAACATAAATACCACAATAAGCACAGACCAAGGACTGGATTGTGAGTTTTACTGTGTATAACATTTTAAACTCCTGTCATACTGGGGATAGAGGATAGACTATAGAATATGACAAGTGAATCTAACTTTATCCTAATGCAGTCAAATGATGAAGAAATAAAAAGAGACTTATGAAAGTAATTTTGGAAAATAGGTCTGTGACTCTACCATAGGTTGCTTTTGCCTTTATAGTATAAAATTAAAAGTAAGCAAATATTTCTACTAAGGCGTGCGAGCGAGCATGTGTGCGCGCGCACACACACACACACACACACACACACACACACACACACACTGAACATTCACTGGGCCCCAACCTTCCACTCTTGTACTATTCTGAGCTTTTCATATGAACTAACATTTAATTATCACAAGTAAGGTAAAAAACAGAGATGGGCATTCTTTATAGCTTTCCCTGCTACATATTTATTGTTGGAATTAAGGGGGAAAAAAGAAAAAGTGTTGAGAAGAATTTGAAAGCATTTATTTCTTATTTTAAAATGAGATAATGTATTTTCCCTTACCCAATTCCTGCTAAACTGTCCCCACTTTCTACCCAGGCAAATTTATCTCGTTTCTCTCTCTCTCTCTCTCTCTCTCTTTCTCTCTCTCTCTCTCTCTCTCTCTCTCTCTCTCTCCCTTAAAACAACAAGAAAAAAACAAAATACACACACACAAAAAAAATCTACAATAATCAAAACCAAAATACAAACTCTAAGAAAAACAAACAAAAAACCAAAACAAAACAATTAAATTACACAATGAAACTTTTTTAATTTGTTTTGAGTTTGCCAGCTTCTCCTGGTCATTGGACTGCCTTGAAGTGTGCATACCGTAGTCAATGAGTCTGCTTTACAGAAAACTAAGTTTTCTTTTGCCAAAAGTTTAAATTGCTGATAGGTTTTGAAGAAAAGAAAAAAAATGATTCCATCATTTATTTATAGCTTTTATTTTATGTGCTTTTTTCTAGTATATGTGCAAAATTTTGTAGTGTTTGTGTAATATTGTATTCAGATTACGAATTTTCTCTTAATATCTGCATATTACCTTATCACATAAGTGCAATCAGACACACAACTCAAAATTAGGATCTGAACTGAGACCTTGAGTGCTTCTCAGAGGCTAAAACTTCGATTTGATCATATAATAGAGCAAACAGTGGAACAATGTGACTGACTTTGACATAAGTTATTTTTGTCAACTAGACAAGCAGCTGTAGGTAACCATGAAGTGTGTCTGGTGTTGGGGACAGCTGTGTTTATGGTTGGGGAATTTTTAGGAACAACAATGCCAAGAAGTTTCTATTTGCACCGCCCCAGGTTCACTAAGGCTATTTTAAAATATAACAAGTGCCTGTGTCTTAATTGATTGGCGGCCGGGCATACAGATAATATTAATAATACTAATAATATTAATAATTAAAAACAAGTGACACCCACTGAAGTATTAATAATTATAGGCCTAATATTAAACAGTTATTAGGATGTACTGATAACATTGATAATTTAAAAACAAGTGATGCCCAATGTGGTAAGCTTAATAATATTGATAATATAAAAACAACAAGTGGTGCTCTACATGGGGCAGATATTCAAACTATTAAAAATCAAATTTATCACAGTCTGAAAGGGCAGGATATCTCCCAAAGAGCATATATGGGCCAGAGAAAAGACAGCTACATGCACATGGCTGGTTGGAAAGGCAGAACTAAGAAGCTGACAGTCTTATAAACTGGCGTAGAGAATGGAGTTAACTGCCTAAAATGATAATAAATAAAAACTGCTATGATCTCTTTCCAAGGTGCCATGGCAGAAGGCTCCTGGATCATTTTTGGCTTTGTTTTGGTGCATATGAATGTGTTTGCAAGGGTCTTGGTCATAGTCAAACTTCTCCTTACCATATCTAAAAAAGTTTAGGGAGAAAGGCAGAGAGCCATGAAATGTGATACTAGCCTACTAACAAATAGAAAGGAAAAGGAACTGAACTCTTTTCCTTAGAGTTATAGCAGTTGGGATTCAAAGCTCCTTAGCTGCAAGGTGTTTATCAGGACTTTCTGGAAAAGGTCCACCAGAAAGTGATAGCAATAACTAAATTCCAAGGAATGGTGGACAAGATTTCACTAACTGAAACCTAAATTGGCACAACTGACACAAAGTTTAGACTTTTTTGGTTTCCTTGCTTGATTTTTTGCTGAGATTTCTGAAGATTTTGACTAAATCGAGTAGAGAATTCACTCAAAGATCCATCTCAAGATAACCCATGTAATAGAATAAGAGATAACACAGTTTTTCTTAACCCTTTGTATACGCACTAATAGGTGCCTCAGGAACAATATTAACTGTAATTGCTCTAACAACTCCTGCTAAGCTGTGTACCCTGTATCTTTGCATACTTAGACACACTCTCTGCTCAGTTAACTTGCCATAGAATGAACAGTTTGCCTAGTGCTAACTTTCACACTGATATATGTCAATAAGGCTTCATGTCAAGGATGGTCATGGTGCTTTGGACATGTCACCCTCTTTCTGGCCATCTTGGAGCATAGAATATCTTGGTTTAGTATCTACGGCAACTAATTACATTGATACTAGGAATTTGGAGATGGGATTGAGCTATTGGGTCTTTGTCATATGCAGGTAACAGGACATTTAAAAGAACCATATCTTGGGCTTCCAGCTGTTACTCCTTTCTGCCATTCACCACTACAAATGTTCTTAGTAGACACTATGTTATGTATTCCATGATACAGCTACCAAGTCTTCATCATCTGTTTATATATATGTTGGAACCTTAAAATTATGAGGTAATGTTTAGGCATCTCCACATTCCTGTAAGTAAACACTTGCCTGTGCTCTGTAAGTAAATTACATATGCTCACTGATATCACCAAGTTGGACATTGGTGTCATTGTACTTTAGCCTGTTGTTGAGGCCTAATTTGCATTGAGTTATTTGTTCTCAACCTCCTAGGTAAAATGAAAGAAACTGCATGTGGTACCTCAAATCCCACTGTTCAAAGAGCCAGTCTTTGAGTGATCAGATCCAACCAAATCTCCCTTCCCTCTGAGGCTTCATTTTGTGTTTAATTAAAATTTGGAATAACACATACTATTTCTTCATAATCATTATTCACACAGTTAGCACATTCACATACAAGTGACACTAAAATATTGAGAATTTGTTTAAAAGCATCATTCACCATCACTCTTCTGTATTTGCTGCTGCATAATAAACAACAGATTGCTATATCTTGGCATACTGAAGCCAGCACATGCCAAAAATATTAAAGTGTTTATCAACATTTAATTAATGGTACAATCTGATGATTATTTATGTGAGCTCATTAAAAGCTGCAGATTTTTTTTATAATCAATCTATAATTTTGAAATAACAGTAAGTGGTGTTGTGATCAATTTATAACTTTGGAGAAAAGAGAGCACTCACATATGGAAGTATATAGCACTACCAACCCTTAAGAAGTAAGTCAGTGATATCTGTCAAAACAGCTGCTTTTGTTGAATGTAATTGCTTTATAAAATGATTTCAAATTTCTCCTAATGTAAAAATGAAGGGAATTGCAATTATATAATTATATGTAATTAATTTTGTATAGAAGGAGATATATCTAAATGAAATCAAATTCAGGCTATTTCTAAACTGAAACATATTCATCAATTAATAGTTATATAAAAGCCAATGGTCAGAACATTCTCCACAGTAGAATGGAGAGTTGGATATGACTTTCTCACGTACTCTGGTGCTTCATATTTGACCATTTTCCCTGGAGGGGGAGACCTGGTGGCTCTCAGAGGAAGGACAGCAGGTTACCAAGAAGAGACTTGATACCCTATGAGCATATACAGGGGGAGGAAGTCCCCCTCAGGAACTGTCATAGGGGAGGGGAATAAGGAGAAAATGAGAGGGAGGGAAGAATGGGAGGATACAAAGGATGGGATAACCATTGAGATGTAACAAGAACAAATTAATAAAATAATATATGTCTTGGAAAAAAGTATTTAAAAATTACTGAGGGTAGGGTTATGTTTTGTTGCATCATGAATGAGTGCTATACAGCTCTGATCAGATTTGATGATATGGAATATATTTAGGTTTCTCAGTAATATTGTGTGCATTTTAAATTACATTAAAGCATGTTGAATTCTGTGACATAAAACATATATGTAAAATTCTAACACTATGTACATATTTTGTTTGGTTTGATTATCTTTGTTATTGTTCTTTTTTCCTAAACACAAAAGATTTATGGTTAATTTGGTGGTTTAATTTTATTTCCTTTTCCTTCAAAAGAAGCAGAGAAGAGGAAAGAACTCAACAAGTATCACTAAACAAGTACTTGTTGCTACAGTTAGTAAATCGCTGACCTCCAGTGGGGCGATTTGAAAGTGAATCTACACAAAACTGACATGCACTACTTTAGGATGGTTAAGCTGCTTGTTAAATTAACAACATCGCATCATCTCATTTACCGCCTTTGGTTTCAAGCAGACACTCAAGCACAGAAGTCTAGTGTGTGGATGAAGGCTCACACTATTGACATCACATTTGACTATCATTTCTCCTTTTCACGTTGATGACAGTGTGAAGACTTAGCCATTTCTTCACAGTAGCATTTGGCGAGGTAATTACAACTCCTTCCTCATCCACAGTAAGCTACTGAAAGAAACTTTTGTTTAAAAGCTAATGTGTGTGTGCGCGTGCGTGCGTGCGTGTGTGTGTGTGTGTGTGTGTGTGTGTGTGTGTTATCAAGGAAATATGAAGAGCCAAATGTTCATCAGTCAAATTGTATAGCAGTGATTTTCTCAGCTTGTGCATCGGCCTGGCTAGAATGTGGACTGGGAACTCTGCTAGTTGTTTTGGAACTGGGAAGACATATCTATATCAATATGTATTACACAGTACTAAATCTTATAAACTTTTTCTTTTATGTCTTACTTAATAATGCTTTTGAGAGTTTGATGATTCATCCTGTCATATTTTGCATAGAAATCAGGGAAAGATAAAATCAACAAGTTTGGCCTATAAAACAAATAGTTTTAAACAGTTTGATCTATTACAGTTGGGATTTAACCACTTTAGAGTTTCTGATCTGATTTTTTAAAAAGCTTCATCTTTCTTTCAGCCTACAGCCTATGAAGAATGATTTTTCAAAATTTGATTTTAAGATTTATGCATCCATATTACAAAACCCTATTTATACCAATAGTGGATACAGGAAGAAGAGCAAGGAATTTGGATCATCTGACTTCATGCAACTGTGCTTCCCTGGGTCACTGAGAACACCTGGGACCAGATTAGTGCTATCTAGGCAAGAGAGCAAAGATGTGGCAACAGATTCTGGTAGCAAAGCAGGAGGAATGATCTGTCTGGGAGAAGCATTCTTCCTTCCTGTCAGAGGAGACATAGGGCCAGTTGCCTAGCTGAGGGTTGGAGAATCTAGGCTTTCCTTTCTCCTATCACCAGAGGCAGGCTGCTTGCCTTCCTGGATCATAGACTCAAAAACATTATCTCATTAGTATTCCACAGAATTTTATCTGTCACCCTTTCCTGCACAGCAATTTTCTCCTAGTTGAAATTTAGTACGGAGCCTCATTTCACCACCAAAAGTAAATAGATCTCACAAACCTCAGAATGTTCCTGAGATGTAAGGGGTTCACAAGGCCATGATTCAATAAGCAATAATAGGTATCAAAGAGAAGTGCCTCTGACCTGCTAAGCGGGCTGCTATTTTCAGTCATCACCCATTCTACAGTATACTGTTTGATGACTCAGTTGCATTTAAATCATCCATCCTCCAAACTCTATCCAATATGCTTATAAATAAAACCAATTCACTGACTGGGTCCCCAAATTGGGCCTTAATGAAATTGTTTCTTTGGTCTGTCACTGGTGCTGTATGTGGAGTGAGTATACGTTTACATTCTGCAAAAAAGCATCATCCTCTCTGCCATTGTGCAGCCCCAGAGGGACCCCCTACTTGGGACTGTTTCAGAACCCTGAGTCCCCAAAGGCTTGATCTAGAGGCCAAGGCTTCAGTTTCTTGTTAGCTTTGAATAGGCCTAAGCCCCATTCCTCAGAAAAGAGCTCAGCTATTACTGGGAGTACCACAAAAATGACAGCCAGTTAGGAAAGGCCTAGCCACCTAGCCAAAGGAAGGTAAGATTTCTTAAGATTAGTTTACTGCTAGTCTGGAAATATCTTGTCTTATGACTAACTTGTGAATGGTGACTAAGTTTTCCCACACTATTCCAATGCTCATGGTACTTTTGAAACACCTTCTTTTTGTGTTATCTTATTGCCAATCCCCACACTGCACACTACAAAGTGAGCACAAAAATGGACAGATAAGCTTACTTTCTCAGATAGTATCTAGAATGCTGAGCTCCTGTCCAACATTGCATCACTTGCTGAAGAATATGTGTGACCCAGAACTGTAATCATTTTTATCCTGATATGTATAGAATGCTGTGGCTTCAGGAAGCTCAACCTGAATCAGAAGAGAAGTATGGCTAGGCCTGGTGCTGGTACTCTACGTCCACAATATATCAGACAGAGAGACAAATGAGAGTTCCCGTGATAATCTTCACAGTGTGCATAGTCACATGCTGCTCCCACTCCTCATGAGGTCTTTACCACCGCCTCATTGGCATTATAGGCAGACCCATGTAGTTCCTCTCAGCAGCCTCGTGTAAAAGGGAATCTTCTTTTCTTTATACACTTTACATGTGATCTACAATGCATCTTTGTCTTTGGTTCCCACTGTATTCTCTCACCTCCTACCTCATCCCAGTCTTTTTAGCAGGAGTCTCCTGTCCATTACAGAACATTCACATGAGAGACATGGCATGAGTTTTTCTATAAGCAGCTACCTGCCCTGACATCAGGTCAAAATGATATATTGGTTGTTTCTGACCTCACTGCTGCATAGATACCACGTTCTCTTGCCTCTCACATATGTGTTTTTACTACTGAAAGTCAAATGAATTCTAAACAATCAGTTTTTGTAAGGTATCTGCATATCTTATCTTTGCATGGGTTTTCTATTAATATAATTCTCTTGGATCTGAGTCTAAAAGAAGTCACTCTTTCATTCATTTGCTTACCTTTTATTTCTACTCTTAACCTAGTCACCAAACATGCCTACCTTTGCCCTTTGCTAGGCAAGGCACCTTTCTGTTTTCTACTGGGCCAATCAACTCTTTCAAAGACCTCCAGCTTGAATGCCATAGTGCCTGAGTTTATTACTCGCTACCTGTACTGTTCCCTCCACCATGTTGCATGGTACATAATATTTTTAGATGTTTTTGTCCCCATGTAAGCACAAGCATATGAGCATATAAGGTGTATTAGACTATCAAGGCAAGCAGTGTTCATATGTACTGAAAGGATTCACTGAATAAATGTGTAAAATAAAAAAAGAAGTTCAAGAAAATATTTTAGCTTCATTTCTGTTTCTGTGACAAAGACCCTAACCAAAAGAACTGCAGGATAAGAAAGGCTTTCTTTGCCTTACGATTCTAGATTATTATCCACTAATGCAAGGGTGTCAAGGCAAGAAATTAAAGCATCATGTCCAGAGTCAGAAAGAAAGAAAAAATTGCACGGACCCTTGCTCTCTTGTTTGTCCCCTCTACTCCATGAGTTGGAACCATCCTCATGAGCTGGGTCATTGTATGTTAATTAGTATTTAAGACAAATCTCCACTGGCATAGCAACAGTCAGTTCAATCTAGGCAATTCCTAATTTGAGATTCCGTTCTTATGTGAATGGAGAATTGGTTGTGTAGTATTGGACTTGAAATAAACCATCACAGGAGTCATATTCCCAGAAAACTGATCATATACTAATCTGATTGTAAGAGGGATCTAGGTTTCTCACATTTTATCATTTAAAGTGACAGTCAAGGTAATATCAGTCTTTATAATTTTAAATAAATATCAAACCCTGGGAGTAAATAAAACATAACAAAATGCTGCCAAATCTACCACCGAATCCTCTGCTTTGTTTTCATGCTAAAAACAATACCTACCAGGGCAGCCTAAAGATAGACAACCAAATACCTACCCCAGGCACCATTATGGTAGATGAGAGTGTGATGGAGAAATAAACCACTCAGGAAAGAAATCGAATAGAAATTGAAGTCAAGGTGTTTATATAATGTGGAGAAAGCTGGAACTGGAGACTCAGCATGGCAAGGAACAGGCAGACATAAGAAGTCCATGGTGAGGCCCTGGCCCAGGATGATGCCACAGGCCAAGTATACGTTCATGATCGTGCTGCAGCTAGAGAGTAATTTGATGTCTGTGGCATGAGTTACCACAAAAGGACAAGTGGATTTCCATGTTCTGAGCTCCCACTAAAGGTCATGTGGATTTCTGGTTGTTGTTATGGGGGAAAATGGGCAGAGGTAGGGGTTACTTGTTGATGTGTATAGCCTGTGCTGCCACCTGAGTCCATGAGGAAATCTGGATCCATGCTATTGCACGGGTGAATGGTCATATCTGAGTTCATAGTCCTCTGAGAGCCAGAGAGGGACTGTGTTGATGCCCCAGGCTCTTTTACCCCTGAAGTCTGTACAGATGTCCCTGATATGGACTGCCACTTGAGGCACTGTGCTGAGCTGGCACCACCCCTCAGTGGTTACCATGCTTAGAGAACTGGCATTGGCCTTCACCTGGACAGGACAGAAGAGCTGAATCTTATGCCTGGGGAGCAGAAGAGCTGGTGCAAAAAGCATGAACTCAGAAGAGCTGGCCTTACCTCTAGTCTACTATGTCATGGTATAGGTGAGGCTTTGATTTCATGAGAGCTGGAAAGGTGGTCCAGCCCCTTAGCAGTTGCAGTACTTGAGAGTGTCGGCTCTGCACTTCACTTGGACAGCAGAGTAGAGCAGAATCTGGTGGCTGCAGTAGGGAAGGGGGTGATATGGACCTGCCCCTCATCTGCCATAGTGTGGTGTGGGCAATGGAGAGGTGACTTCACCACCTTCCCATTCTCCCTACATTGCCTATAGCAGGTGCCGGAAATGACCCTGAAATAGTGAGATCAGGAGAGCTGACTGTGCCCATCACCATCTTCAGCATTGGATGAGATAGCCTAGGAGTCCTGGAGTGATGTATGGGTGAGAGGGTTGGTGAGATGACCAAGTCAGCTACATCTGAGTCTATGCCCTGGACTTTGAGTTGGCCTACATCTATCTCATCTATAATCTGATGTAGGCCATGAAAGGCCAGTCCTGTAGATTCAAAGCTACAGGCTCTCCATGACACAAAGCAACAACAGGATATCGAAGAGTAGTCCCTGTGAAGATTCAGTATTGATTATGTAGCCAGAGCCCTCCAAACAGAACAATGTCTCATTGCAGTGAACATTTGCAAGTAAAGATATATGAAACAAAGGGTATAATGTGTAACACAATACAACTTCCTATCTTATTTTTGGGGGGTGGGTTGCAAGGGCAGCAGAAGGATGTCAAGATGCAGTAAAAGTTTTAGTTTCTTTTGTTTTTTCCCCAAAATGTGGGGTGTGGAAATGTTTTAGGTCATACTTAGTTGAAAGCAAACTTAGGAGGAGTACATGATCTTGGAGAGCTGATAGCAGAACCATGAGAAGACACACTGTGTTTTGCTGGAATTTTTCTTGTGAGAGGGCATGTGATGTTTTGCTGGAATCTCTCTTACAAGATGACCTGGAATGTATGGCTGAAAACAGACTCATGAAAAGGTGTGTGATATTTACAAAGAATATAAATAGAATCCCACGGACAGTGAAAGAATACTTTTGTATTGCTATGCCTTTCAAAAATTTACATTGCTTCACTGGTCTTCACTGGTCTTTGCTTATTAGAGAGAATTGCTCCAGAGAACTTATTGTGGTATCCAGTAAAGTCTGACTGCTTCCATCGACTTGTACTAATTCAGCACAGCCTTACTGTTTCTGCTGGTTCATGCCACTGCTATGGGTTCGTATTGCTGTTTTTTGTTTGCTATTGGATGATACTGCTTGTATTGTAACAATGCAAAGTGGAATTGGCCTAAGGAACTATGAGTGAAAAGTTCCACAGTGCCCTCCCACATGTATATATAGTCTGGAGATTAAGATCAGATTTTGCATAGTAATTTCCTGCTTTTTAGGTCTCTACAATTGTCAGTATCATATTTTAAATAAAAGATAAACACACAACATACTTTCAGTCTAATTATTCCTTCTTCAGTCTTCCTTCTCCACTTTCTAAAGTATCTCTTAGCCTTGCAGTCACTCTAAAAGCATCCAGCCCACCAATGGGATCAACAACCTGCATTTGAATTGCTGTAGTCTGGGAACACAGGGTAGTGCTTTTCTCTGGGTGGAAACAGAGTTTCCCATAGCGTCATACAGCCCTGTCTTCTGATATTGGCATCCTCAGACCACCAGCTGTGATAACTCATGGTACCATTGTCTCCTGATTTCACTCAGCCACAGTCAAGTAACTCTAAAACAGCAGCAAACAAGAGACCTGACATTGTTCTTTTGTGCCAGTGAATTCTTGGTAAATGCTGTTTTAAAAACTCATTAGCAACTTGTTTTCTTAGAGAAATAAGAGAGTTTCACACTTCCTGGCTTGTTCATTTTCCTTCAAAATTGTTATTTTTTCCTGATATTTCACTTAACAAATTTACTCCAAGACAGTATTTTATCTCATGTCTGAGCAGAACCACTCATGAAAACTAATTATGAATCACTCAGGTAAATCAGGATGCTATGAGTCAGCTTCATCTGTAGTTAAATGTATTCTTCTATAAGTAGCTTCTTGTTGAGCCATGTTTCATGTTTGTAATTAGTTAATTTAATCTATACATCTGGCTAACATTATGGACACCACATAAAAATCATACTGGTTAGTAATGACTCAAAGAAACCATATGTGTCATAATGGTCATGATATATTTCAGCAGAGCATGCTTGTCTAATATGCAAATGTGTTGGGTTAGGTCTCCAGCACTATATAAACCAAATGACCAACACCCACATCCCTTCTAATGTAGCTATTTTAATCCAACACAGTGGATTTTTTTGTGTTGTGCTGATGTTTTTGTGGGCATATTTGTAGCACCTGACACATAATTGTACAACATCTCCCATAATCCTTACAAATAACTCTTTCTGGCTTATGCTTTTATTAGTCTATATATGCTATCAATGTTTTATTTTATTATATACTATTTCCTTTAAAAAAGTTTATTATATGTGAGTGTGTCATCTGCATACACATATAGCTCCTGCTTACAGTATCCTTTGCATCAAGAGGCTCACAGGGTCAGACACTTCTCTTATTCTGTCATGCTCATGATCTAATTCAAGCACCAAGTAATACATGACTGCACCAAATCAGTGTATTATTTTTCTTCAGATATGGCCTTAAACTTGATATGTACCCAAGGACATCAGTGGACTTCTGATTCTCCTACTTTCAACTCTGGACCATGTAATTTTGTGCAGTACTGGAGATGGAGCCATGGGCTTTGTGCTTGTCAAGACAATCCCTCTAGCAGTTGAGTTTTACTTGCTCCTGCACCTCTAGCTAACTTCTTGCAGATGAAAATTTCCAATCTTCCTCTATAGAGACCTCTTTCTTTACCAGTGCACTAGTGGCCTACTGAGCACATTATGTGCTTTGAGTTTATGTACTGGAGAAAGATCCTGTGTTAATGTACATTCATGATGCAGATTGATTTTTATTTTCAAATAAATTGATATGGTGCAAACTGAGCATTTTCATGAATATTTTCATAAGCTGACTATGCTTAGATATGGTTCACCCCTATATGAACACGTTAAATTGATTGTGTAAATCCAGACAATTCCTTTGTCTAGTGAGAGCATCACATTGTAAATGTCTGAGCTCTGTTTGCCTGCAGCAGGTGATACCTCTTACTCTCCTCTTTGGTTCTTGGCTACTTTCAATTTTTCCTTGTACATACCAAAATGCATAACCTGAATTGGCTTACAAATTGCCCCCCAGATAGTGCTTAATAGCCACTAGATATTATTTTAACTTTTTTCCATTGTTTGTGAATTTCATATCCTGTACTTCAATCCCATTCATTTCCCATGCCTTAATGTAGGCTTAGACTTTTTACAAAACATACTTTATTTGGTGTTCTTAAATGTATCTACCTCCCTCGCAATCCACTGACAAGAGGTAGGAATGGTAGACACACACAATAAGTATATATATGGGTATACACACACATATGTAAATGTATATATATGTATATGTATGTGTATACACACACACACACACACACACACACACACACACACACACATACATATCTCAGGTATGGGGATATTCACTTGTCTCCTGGCACTGGTAATGAAGAGATAGGGTGATCCCTGGTAAGTTAGCTATGGTGTGGTGAAATAGAGAGCTCCAGGCTAGTGAGAGACCCTATCTCAGAAAACAGGGTGGGTAGCTGCTGAAGAAGAAAACCCAAGGTTATCTTCTGACCTACATATGTACATAACACATACTTTAAGGACATTCCCACAAATGCTTACCTAAACATACACACACAGAGAGAAAATTACATTTAATTGAATTAATTGAGATTAATTAGTTTGCTTGAATTCAATTCCAAATTTGTAAGATTAGGGGTATATATTATGCCCCCAAACCATGATTTTAAAAGTCTTTGCAGGAACCAGTTTCCTGAATGTCACCATCATCCTTTACTATTGATTTAATCCTAAAGGTTATTTTACTCAACTTTTGTTAGCCTTTAGCATAAGGTCAGCACCCAGATGCTAAATAGATTATGAAAAAGTACTCTGAAGGTGTGACCATGAAAAGTCAGTTGCAGGTGCTTTAGCTATTCATCTTGGGTGAAGCAGTGACAAGTAAGACTGCTTTGTGGGTAGCTGAGCAAGTATGTTCCCTGTACAGCACAGAATTTTGCATAAGAGAAGATTCAATACACTGGGATGTTATGATGGCTGCAGAGTTTCTTTAGTACCGTCCCATCCCTCCCAATGGGCTGTTTCAGTTTAAGTGCTGTCAGTCTCCACTAATGTGCCTCCTTTGGCTCATGAATTTTAGCATGGGCCCTCTCCAAAGCTGTTGAGGGATATGTGAGGAGATTGCAGAACTGTATGACAACTTCAGTAGGCACTTTCCTGCTATGTCTTGCCAAGGGCCACTCATTCTTAATGTTGCCTGTGATGTGTTCCCTCGTTCATCAGTTTAGACACTGTGTCTCAGTTAACTTTCCATTGCTTTGAGAAAATAAACTGATGGAAAAAATGTAAAGCATATGTATGATTTATGTCCAAATCAGCATTGCTCAATTTGCAGGAACCAGTGTTACTTTGAAAGCTGTTTCTCATCACTTCCTCTCATAGCCATGCTCTGAAACATACGCTGCTCAGTGGTAGTACTGGCTGTATCTGATAAGCTTTTCTTATTTCTTTTTCTTTCCTTTTAGTTGACTTTTTCAGGGAAGGTCTCTTGTAGCATAGATTTTGATTTCAGAATATAAATACAATAAGGAAGTAATTGTTTCTAGGGATGGACAGATGGCTCAGTAGGTAGGAGCACTTATTGCACTTGCAGAGGACTAGGAAATATTCCCAGCACCAACATGTTCACAACGAACTGTAACGCCAGTTGCAGAGCATCCAATACTTTCTTCTTACCTCTAGAGGAACACGGTCCATATACCTACATGGAAACAAAACAAACATGCAAAACATGAAGACAATTAAATCTTTAAAAATATTGTCTCTGACGAAAATAAAACAATGTTATGAAGTTTTATTAGTATGTATTATTTATATAAAATAATGGGCTTAATTATGATATTTTCACTCGTGTATACAATGCCCCTTTGCCATAGTCACTCCTCATTACCATCCTTACATTTTTCTCACTTTCACAGATTTCTCCTTCCTTTTCGCCATTAGTAAACTTTGTGATTTCATTTATTACAAAAAGTTTTCCTTAATTAGATGTATCTGTGCATTTCTGTGTTCCCACAGGGGCCAGATCAGGCCAATAGATCCCTCAATTAGAGATAAAGAGATTAGCAGCAGTTCTGGCTTGTTGTATGTGTGCTACTTCTAACTCAGAGGATCCAAAGTCTGGTCCTCATGATTGGGAATAAAGCACTCTTAAGAGCTCTGCAATTTCTCCAGGTTATGTTTCTTCAGTTTTAAGTTTTAGTGGCATTTCTTTTTTCAGTCCTTCCTTCCTTTCCTTCCTCCTTCCTTCATCTCTTCCTTTCTTCCTTTTTTCCCTTCTTTCCTTTTTACTTAACTACTACTTTTGTGTGTGTGCATGCATTTGGGATGGCACATTTGTGTGTGTGCATGCACATGCCATGGCACATTTATAAAAGACAAAGTTCAATTTGACGAAGTTAATTCTTTCCACTATCTTGGATTCCCTTCTTAAACTTCAGTTATCAGGTTTGAATTTCGACACCTATTCCTGGAGAGATATCTCACTGACTTATGTTTATCATTGTTGATTTACTTCCTTGGTTGTTTGTTTTCATTGCTGACCTAATGAGATTCATTAGGGTTGCTTACAGGAACATGGGGAAAGTACTTTTTACAGACTTCGGCAACTGGTGTGGCCACCACTAGCTGGCAATTACTATCACCATTTCATACAGACCCATGTGGCTAAAGTGTACATTTTTCCTAGCGGAAAGTATTAATGACTTGACAATATGAGGAAGATGATCAATCTTTCCTTCCAATAAGTGGAAGGAAATGCTGAGCCCCATTTCACCACAAACATCATTCTATCAGTTGTGTGGATGTTTTGTTCCCTTCTGTGAGTAAACAAATTAATTCCCATGAGCAGAAGGATTGACCTTGTCAGTCAATCAGGTTTACAGTATTCTTCATAATTTTTCATCATTCTTGTGACTGAGCACTGCTAATGCAATTAATGACAATTCATAGACAATGCACAACAAGCTGGGTTCACAGAGTGACTATTTTCATAACTAGCACTAAATAAGTAACATCACTTTAAATGCAGAATGAATGATATAACAATCATATTGAACAAAAGTGACCATTCTGTAGTTTCCCATCTGTGTAATATTCTTGAATATGTAATATTAATGATCTTAGGATAGTGCAGTGAGAAGGGAGAGAGAACAAGGGATGAAAAAAGGGAGAGAATAAATTTGTATTCTCTCTCTCCTCCCTCCCCTCAATCCCTCTCACATTTATAAACACAATTCTTTTAAATGTGTGTGCTTACATATGTTGATCTGGGTGAATGTGCTCATAGAGGCTGGAGGAGAACCTTAGCTATCATTCCTAAAATATTATTCAGCTTGCTTTTTATGACTGTGACTTGCACCAGCCTCAGGCCCACCAAGTACACTAAGCTGGCCATGTAATGGGCCTGAGGGATCCACCTGTCTCCCTTCCTCAGAATAAGCACTAGAAGTACCTCCTGCACACTCAGCATTGCTATGTAGGTGCTGGATATAAAACTCACGTCTTTATGATTGCAAAACCAGCACTATACAAATGGATCCATCATTCCATTCCTCTTATATACACTAGATATGGACTAGTCCTACCAACCTGAAATAAGTTATGTGGTTTTACAGTTTGAGAATAAAAGAAGAAAGTTATGAGAAGTGACAAATATGGGTGATGTACTTGGCAAATCAGGCCTGCTCAGATTCTTGTATGAACTCACTTGCTCTTCTGTTTGTTTATTTGTGCAGCACACATGCTTAACGAGTGCTATGAGCAAGGCCTGGAAGTTACATCATGAATCAGAGGCAAAAGCCAATCTTCACTTCTATCTCCTGTCCCAGAGGAAAAAGGCCCCATCAAACAAACATCCAAGTGAAGAGTTGTGTGAGTCACCAGACAAGCCTTCTACCAAAACCCAAAACTTGCATGCTATTTCTCTAGACTCTGCTCTTTTGTTTGCATTTCTGTAGGAAAAGCTAGGCAACTTTGCTATACATTCTTAGATTTAGAGAAAATATTATATATAATCTTTGAAAATCAAAGAGATAAATCTTTGCAAATAAGCTGGTCATGTTACTCAGGATTGTAATGTTTCCTGTCTTGAGTCCTTTCTTGTGTTTTACTATAAAATGTCTACGGTTTCATGTTGAAACCATTTGACTAATCTGCTGATTGCATTTGTGGCTTCATTAAACCCTTGTTTATCCTGTGATTCTAGTATTTGTTTTGAAGCTGTATGGCAAACAAATTATATAAATAAGCAAAGTCCATTTGTTATATTTTTAAATAAAGACTGTAGGTGAGATGGCTCAACAGGAAAAGGCACTTGCCACCAATAGTGAAGACCTGAGTTTTATCCCAGAGACCCACATTGTCTTCAAATATGCTGTGGCAAGCCCCAGCCACAGAAATAAATACATAAATTATCTATAATATGAATGTGCAAATAGTGATTTAATTTTTTATTTTAGAAGATTTTTTGACTAAGGTCCAAAGACGTAGTTGTTTTAGAGAACAAAATGAAGATGTAATTAGGATGGGGTATCAAATCATAGTGTGGGAGCCACAGTGTTTCAAAGTTTATTTCATATGTAGATCTGGTATTAGTAATATTTTTCTTGTCCACACTGATTTGGGAGAGGTTTCTGAGTCATTCTTCATGCAGGATTTATATTGATGACTTATTGTGCATTGAGGTACAACCTTATTTTCAGAAATCTGGGAAGCCTCAGGCATTCTGAGAATTCTACTGTTGGTAAAGAACGGAAACAAATATTTTCTCTACAGCAGATTGCTTCCTATTTTAGGTGAGGACTTTTGTTCCGGTCAAAGCAAGGCCTTCTATAATTTCACGAAATAAACTGCAGAAGTAAACATGGCAAGGAAGGCCTGCAGTAACTGGACAGTGAATCAGGGGTGAGGATGATTCCCATTAACCTGACCTCCTTCTCACAACTAGAATATATCAAAAATAACTTTCTGTGGCAAACTAGCCTAATATGAAACTTCATTCCATAGATGCCCTGGAAGACTGTCAAAATATTCTATGTTCCTTCTGAAGATCAGATGAGAAAGAATTGACTCCAAATAAAGAAAAAACATTAAGTCATAAAAAATATAACAATAGGACTGTGAGATGACTCTGCAAGAACTGTTTGCTTGCAATGAAAGCATGAGAAACTGATTTTGGAGCCCCAGAGCCAGATGTTGAAGTGTTTACTTATAACCCAAGAACTGGGAACAGGTGAGGGATAGAGACAGGCTAGACCAAGGGACACATTGGTAAACACTCTAGCTATTCAAAGAGTTCCAGGCTGAATGAGAGATGATTTCTGAAAAATAAAGTAGAGAGACTGGAGAGATGGCTCAGTGATGAGGAACACTTGCTGCTCTTGCAGATCCTGGGGTTCAGCCCCCTGGGTCCCACATGGTGGCTCACAAACATCTGTAACTATATTTACAGAGGAAATTACACGGTCTTCTGGAATTTTGGCCACAGTACAAATATGCTGTTCTGATATATATATGCAGACAAAACACTCATATACATAAAATAAAAATTTTAAAAATATCAAAAAATAAGGTAAAGAACAACTGAAGGAGACACTCCACTCTGAGCTAAACATACATATATATGCCACAAATACACATAAATCGACACTGACATACAACTCACACATATGTGTACATGCATACACTACTTCACACAGAGAACACATATACACATAAACATCTCCATATACACTCACATTTTATACATGCATACATATACATTCACAGAGATTATATACACACATACACTGTACACACTTGCATACAGTACTACACACTCACATACATATAGCATACCATAAACACAGCACTCAACACACACATGCTTACACGCATGCACAGCTTACATGTACACACACACACACACACACACACACACACACACATGATAATTAGAGGTTCCAGCTATACATTTGAATGTACAGGGTTTGTTCACACTATTTAGGTACATTTCAGGTCATAATGTTAAAACTTTTCAGAGGTCTAGGGAAGGAAATAGGGCAGAAGATGGAGGGAGGGAGAGTAGGAACAGGAAGATAAGTGTGAGAAGATTACAATGAAGATGTAATGTGAATAAATTTTAATAAAAAATAAAGACTATTTCATTAAATAGAAAAAGAAAGAAAGAATCCCTCTCCTTCATCCCACACTTCTGACTCTTATATTTCCTTCCAATAAACAACACTGAGAAGCAATTACTGATTTCATTTTTCCTTCTTCTGCAACTGCTGCTGAGGGCAACAGCCCTGTGACATTGATCTCACTCTGAAGATGGCCTGTCCTGAGGCTGCTAATCAGTGCAAACCTGTCAGCTGTAATTCCCTAGGAACTGTTCTTGGCTTAGGGATGTATGTGAGAGACACAAATAGAAATTAGTTCTATCTATGGAGAAGGCTGCCCTCCATCACATCTCTTACCCAAAGGACTAGCTATGTTCCCGGTTTGGCAGTGTCATCACTAAATGATCAATATTTATGTGTTGCTTTCAACTGTTCTTTTTTTCAAAAATTAAAAAACATAAAAATGAAGAAAGAGGAAAGGTGAATATTGAGAAGAAGGAAGGAGAAATGAAGAAGAAAGGGAGCGAGGAAGGAATACAATATAGAAGGAGTGTAACTGCATAAGTGATGGAAAAATAAGCAAAAAACAAAATCAACAAAATAGATGTGTTCCATAAACTAATAGTAGGTTTTTTAAAACAAGTATTAGTTGGGTAATTTTTATATTATATGACATCTATTACATGAGCATGGGGAGAGAAGCAAATGGGAGAGGGGTACCGCAGAGACAGAGGAAGAGAGAAAGAGGTAGGGTGAAAGGGAGTAAGGCCCTAAGAGACCAGTCTAGCAACTTTTAAATGGGTTTTGTTTTGTTGATTTTTAAAAATTTTATGTTTTAGTGTGTCATTGACTGTATGTGTACATACTCCATGCATGTCTAATGTCAGTGCCTTTAAGCACAGTCGTTAGATCCTCTGGAACTGGAGTTGTAAGATGCCATATTGGGGCTAGGAACTGAACTTGAGCCTTCTGCAAAAGTAGCAAGTGCTCTTAATTGCTGAGACATCACTCCATCCCCTGGTTAGCTAATTATTACATGAATGAACCACAGAATCTTACACAATCTCTGCTTTATGTTCTTTCTTGATTACCTTAAACTACATATAGAAAAATGGGTTAATCAGATTACAATTAATTCAAAGGTGGACCATGGAACTGTACTGAACTTAAAAGGTTTTTATTACAGTTTAATCTGTTGAAAGGGAGAGAGAAAAAGGAGAGAGATGAGGGGAGATCAGAGGACAGTTTTTGGGAATTGGTTATTCTTAACTACCAAAAAATAAGAGACATAAAATATGCAATATGTGCCACATAACATATATGATACAGAGAGGTTTATTTTATGAGCATAAGGAAAAGAGAAAGTGGAGTGCATGCCAGCAGAACAAAGAGAGGAAGAGAGAGGGGGAAGAGAGAGAGGAGAAAGAGAAAGAGAGAGAGAGAGAGAGAGAGAGAGAGAGAGAGAGAGAGAGAGAGAAGAAAAAGAGAGAGCCACAAGGAGGGTTTGTCCTTTTATATACTCTTGAAGGGAGACACTCAATGACAGATAGGTAGTGACATCAGATGCTGCTAGGCAGTCTGGGAGTTATGTGCTATCATCATATGGGGTTGAGCACAGACTGCAGGGCCTTTACCATTTGATCTGTTCTACTGTCCTTGGGAATTCTGTTTCATATGAAGATTTCTGGCTAATGCAGTGGGATGAGCACACAGAATACCATTTCTTCAATAGAAATGCTGAGGATTATTACATTACTTACATATGAATTGTACTATATGTTAATGCATGTACATATAGCATCATATTTGAGGCAGATTTAACATCACTTCTAGGCAGTAGAGTTCCAAAATCTTTGCAGCTTCTGGAAATGGGCTATTCAGAATGATCTGCATGCTACAGAGAAAATGTTGTTTCAAAGAAGTAGACTGGGTAAGGCAGAATCAAGTGATTCTGGGAAATGTTTCCCTATTCAACTTTGGAGCAGACAATGTACTTAGGAACATGACGTTGGGAAACTAACACACAAGCCTTAGGGGAGGTAGAAGAATTAGCAGAAGGATTAGAATAAACATTTACAAAGACATAACAAAACTAAAAATAAATTTAATTTTTGTCATTTCTAGAAATGCGCTCTGAAGATAAATACAGTGTAATACGAATGTGCAGAGCTGAGAAGATAGTCCAGTCAATACGATGCTTGTCTTGTAAACAGAGGGACCTGACCTTGAATAAAATTCTCACATCAAAAACATAAACAAGATGATGGTGTGGGTTGAGGAGACAGAGTCATGCAGACTCCATGAACCTACTGGGCAGCCAAGCTAGATGAATCAATAAGTTCCAGTTCAAGAAAGTACTTTGTTTCAAAAGAAGGATGGGAGCAACTGAGAAATTAGCCCTGTGTTGAGCTTGTTACCACATGCAATACATGGATCCATACATATGCACATCCACAAATAATCATGGAAATGCATTCAAAATATAAATAAACACATCTCCATGAATCTTGTCAATGTAGGCCTATTATAAAAACTCATGTGTCAAAGTTTGGCTGAATTAGCTCTACCTAGGATATCATGATATTCTAGAATGCTATGAAGGAGAGAGACTAATAGAAATTAGATAAAGCATGTAATTGTGTGAATAATATTGAAACAGGAACAAAGAATGTTATTTGTTAATCCTATTACCACTAAGGAACTCTGTGAAAAAACAGGCAACACGCTGTTAAGCCTTACTACCTTTAACAGTTACTGTGAAGGCTGTAGAAATGTAGACAGCAGGGACAAGATCTGCTCTGATGATTTTTGTATAGCAGTTTTTATAATACATCAAGTTAATATTTAATATGTATACACACACACACATACACACACACACTAAAATCATTGATAGAAGAAAAACTTTTAGAACTCTGAAAATGGAATTAAAAAATAAAGAAAAAATGATAGAGCCTGAGCCTATGGTTCCATCACTAAAGTACCTACTTTGAGAGCCTAAAGACCTGAGTTAGAGCACCCATCACATAAATTTAAAGATCCAGTAGGCAGCATGACTTTGTTTGTTGGCTTGTTTGTTTGTTTGTTTATAGTAACAAGATGCAAACTAGATTTATCTGGGAACAAAGATCATCAACTCCCTGTCTGATTGTCTGTATTCATGGTTGATATGGGATATTTCAACTCATAGAAGTTGCTCAACAATCAAACTGCCCAAGCCAGTATGAGCAAGACATTAAACTACTGTATGATCCTTCATAGTCTCTGTTATAGTTTATGCCCCATGTTCTGACCGTATCTCTTGCTCTGGCCTCCCTCGATGATGGAGTCAAATATGTAAGCCAAATTAAGCCTTTCCTCCCCAAGTTGTTTTGGTCAGGTTATTTATTCGAGCAAAAGAAAATGAAGTAGGATATCTGGGAGAGATGGCATACATTTTAAATCCCAGTTCTTGGGAGGCACAGATGGGAGGATTTCTGAGCCAGGCAGTCTATCCTTATAAGAGTTTCCATATTGTAAAAGAACCTAGTTAAGTAAATGAATAAAGTCAGAGTATGCCTGAACAATATCTTATATTGATCTCTAGCCTGTACACACACACACGCACACACGCATGCACACACACAAACAAACATAAAAACACACACAGGAAAAATAATAATATTCTTGCAGGTCAAACTAATATAATTATTCTAGAAACAAAAAAATTTAATGGAAATTACTTTTGAAAATATTACTTTGCTTACATTCAGAAGAAAAACAAAATAAATATTAAGTTTGAACAAGAAATAAATCCTCTTGGGAGAGTCCTTTTTCTAGGGATATGAGGTTATGTTTCTGAAACTAGCTTTTGCAAAGGCTAGTTATGTATTTTTATAAAAGCATAATGAATGTCAGGATCACTACAACATGCAATAGAGAGGATGTGGTGTTAAAAGAGCCTACTATTATGAAAAAGGGAAGAGGTGAGATCAATCCTGAGAGATTGATTGCAGTGGAATTGAGCTATCACTACAAAGTGAGGGTTTTACATGGCTCTATATAAAGAAGGTGGGATGTTGTCACCTATGCATCTAGTAATCTTTTAATATTTCCTAGCTACATGTAGCCACAAACCTCAGAATACCTAAACCCTTTCCTCCCCAGAACAAGGAGCCAGGATATATTAGTTACTTTTCTTGTTGCTGAAACAAAAATATCTGATAAAGTAATTTAAAGAAGGTAGTTTATTCTAGCTCACAGTGGAAGGAAGCCCCAACATGGTGGCTAGGATTTAAGGTAGCTTGGTTACATCACAGTGCACTCAGGAAGCACAGTACCTCAACCCATGAAGGATGCCATTCACATTTAATGTGGGTCTGCCAACTTTAATAAATTCAGTCATGAAATTCTCTCAAGATGTGCCTGGGAGTTTGATGCCTTTCTTTTTTTTTAATTTTTTATTATTAATTTATTCTTGTTACATCTCAATGGTTATCGCATCCCTTGTATCCTCCCATTCTTCCCTCCCTCCCATTTTCCCCTTATTCCCCTCCCCTATGGCTGTTCCTGAGGGAGATTATCTCCTCCTGTATATGCTCATAGGGTATCAAGTCTCTTCTTGGTAACCTGCTGTTCTTCCTCTGAGTGCCACCAGGTCCCCAAAAACCCCAGAATAGCTAAAATAATCTTGTACAAAAAAAGGTACTCCGGAGGTATGAGATCTCCATACCTGACCTCAAACTGTAATATAAAGCAATAGTAATTAAAACAGCATGGTACTGGCACAACAACAGGGTGGTTGATCAGTGGAATTGAATCGAAGACCCAGATATGAATCCACACACATATGGTCACTTGATTTTCGACAAAGAAGCCAAATCCATTCAGTGGAAAAAGGATAGCATCTTCAACAAATGGTGCTGGTCTAACTGGAGGTCTATGTGTAAAAAAATTCAACTGGACCCATATTTGTCACCTTGCACAAAACTCAAATCCAATTGGATTAAAGACCTCAACATAAAACCTGAGTTTGATGCCTTTCATTTCGACCATTTTAATTACATCACAGGGCTGCCACAGGACATGGGCAATATTAGCAATGTAAGATTGTAACGCTGGATATGAGGAAGGGAAGGTGTTTCTAACTCAAGGATAGAGAGTTTTCAGATGAGGGATGTGGAATGTAAAATAGGTGCATTAAGGAGCAAAACAAGCATAAAAAGTTAGTCATAAGACCTCTTGAAACAAAGAGATGATTTCAAGGTGGTACTAACAAGATAGTCACAACAACAGGTAGTCAAATCAACCATTTGAAACAAAGGTAGGTTTGCAAGATGGTTACAATAAATATTTGAAACAAATGCTAGGTCGCTCTTTCAAGGCACAAGCAGTTCAGAACCATTTATAGATGAGTTTACATATGAGGCATAGGCCACTCCTTAAGAAACAGAAATTTAATCATAAATGAGAATAAATCTGGTTTGCTCTTACCTTAAAATTCTTACAATAGAGGCAGGCTGGTTCATCACAAATGGACTTTGAGCACACTTTAAGAAGTCAGTAATTAGGAACAGGCCCCAAAAGAGGAGAGCACATCAGAATGATAGGTGGCAGGCTAAAGCTTCTCTCAGTGGCTAACCTTAGAAATTTTCATTATTAAAGCAAATAACAACTATCAGATTTCAATCTCATTAATGAAATGACATGATATGTGCTCATTTCCTGGTCCATTTAAATAGAAAGCGACCAGGAATAAGTAAGCATGTGCCAGATGGTAAAGCTTCTGTTCACAGCAGAGCAGCTTTTCATAAGTGCAGGCTGGGCATTCTGTTTAATGGTTTTAGATAAAGTACCCAGTTTATAAGAAAAAAGCCTGTGTCTCCTGAGGATCAGGTTTTGACACATTTGAAAGTGCCTTTCTGCAAATAGTCCTTCAACTATAATGCAAAGACAATGACTCTGAAGGGCAGGAACCAGGCTGTCCAGTTGGTTAACATAAAAAACAGCTACTGCATGGGGGAGCATTGACAGTTTGCTGCTGATTCAGTCAACAAGCCCAAAACAGTTCTAGCTCATTGAAAATCCAACCAAAGTGCCTCAAAAGTCGAGTGGGCTGATGCTTGCTCAGTACTGCTTGAGAAATTTCAGATCAAAACCTCACAGGGAAAAAAAATCAATCCTGAAAACCCTTCACACTATAATTTTTCAAAATCCATGGATATTCCTTAAAATAAACGTCAATACTTCAAAATCATGGGAAAATTTTTACTGTGTCAGCTGAGGTAAAAATAAGATTGGAAATGATTAGAAATGAAGACAGAGAAGTTAAGGTCAGACATGAGTTGAATTGCTCAAGTGTTCATCAGCAAATTTGAAGATAATAGGAGAGGAACAGCAGAGTCTGGGAGGTACTGCTCAATTGACCTTTACTCTCTTGTTCTGTGGGAATTTGATTCTGTCCCTATTGAGGGATATATTAGGAATAAATAATCTGCTGAAAAAAACTAGCTAATTATTTATTTAACTAACTTTTAAAAATGTAGTAATTAGTAAAACTCTCAATATTGTTTCATTTTATTTGTACTGGTATTCAATAAAAAAGAACCCATGGGTTAATCCCTCGGCCTCACTGACCCTCAGTCCAGTCCTGAAATTCATGGTCTCACAAAACAAGGTGGACAGCTCCTGAAAAACAACAGGGAAAGTTGACCTATGGCCTCTGCAGGTGTGCAAACATTGTACAAACGTGTCCATCAACACACATATGTATAGAAAGCATATTGCTAATTATATGTGCCAGTGTTTTTGTTTTTTCTCTCATAGTGCATGGATTTGCTCACACATGCATACATAGTCTCCACACACATGTATCCACTCACACATTTATACACACATAGTCTCCAAGCACATGCCACTTACACATTTATGCACACAGCCTTCACACAGCTGGGTGTGGTGGCACACACCTTTAATCCCAGCACTCGAGAGGCAGAGGAAGGTGGATTGCTGTGAGTTTGAGGCCAGCCCAGTCTACAAAGTGAGTCCAGGACAGCCAAGACTACACAAGAAACCATGTCTTGTAAAACAAAACAAAACAAAACAGCCTACACACACACACACACACACACACACACACACACATATCTACTCATGTTTAGTCTATGTATATGAATTCTCTTACACTGAGATGACCTGACATTGCTAAAAGGCATGTTGAATCTAGGAATAAGAGGGGTAGAGTCAGAGTTTCACCACCATTCCTACTACAGGCAGTCACATGACTAGCTGCCGTCTTTGCTATAGGAAATTTGTGGCTTTGCTGTTACCTTTCCTGATGGCTGCCAGCCCTGTTCAAATCCTTTCTAAACTCCAAATTCAACTTACACCTTTTAAGCTTTTGTTGTTCTGTGTTAAATGATGTACTGTAATGGGAACAGGAAGACTGCCAGTCTCTCTATGAACTGTATATGTGATTGAAAGTTTTGCTTTGATACTTGTGCAGAAATATATTAAATGTTATGCTAATAACTGATTCATTTAATTAGAAGATTAATCTTTATTTAGCATTCTGCATATGTTTTCAAAGTTAAAGAAAAAGTAATTACAAGCAAGTTTCCTCATTTAGATCTACTTAAGATAGATGTGGTCCTCAAACACTTATCTGCAAAATAAAGATTCATAACATTCTGTTTTATGTTTACAAGATGTAGTTTGGAGCAGATAACTATTAAAGACAGACAAAAACTAACTCATATATGCTATCCCTCAAGCTTGTCAGAGATCTGATGTATATGGCATTAAATATATTTAAATCTATTATTACAGAGACTTCCAGATACTAGCAGTAACTCACCAATGTCTCTGAGAAGATTTGAGCATAACAGATGATGTCAATTCTAGATTGTGTTATTTTAGCCACTGGACAAGACTGCCACCAATGTCTCACATACTTCTAGGGTCTAGTATAAACTGTGGACAAACTGGGCATCCAGAGAGTTATTGTCTCACATTGAAGAAAATGAGGTGAGGTAAGTCTCTCTCATGTTATTATTCCACGGAAAACAGCCTCTAGTCTTCTGTCCTTGGTGGGCATCCTGCCATTTCTTTTGATGCCATGAAGAGCATGTTAGCCTTGGACAACTGTCTAGCTTATTTACTGAAAAGTCATATTTATCACTTTGATTTATACATAGATTTATCTACCTAAATTTATCTTTCTCTGGTCTCTGATCTAATGGTTGTTTGACAGTTAGAGGACGATTTGATCCACTGTTAGTTCATCACTCAATTCATTAGCTAATTAAAACTAATAGATACTAAGTACCTTATTGTTAAAAAGACAAAGAGGTTTGCCTTGCCTATAGTCTTCATGTTGAAAGATAAACAAATTTCAATATAACATTTTATTATACTTCATTTAAATGAGTGCTTCCAGTACTCCTGTGTCTCCTGGTGAATAACTGGATAGAAAAAAAAGTAAAATATATATAAGATCTGAGAACACTAAAGTATATAAATTATAAAGACTAATAAAATTTCTGAGGATTGAAGAAGTTGTTTTAGGGTTGGTGAATACAAGTTATGAAGAAAAGCTTCTAAGAAAGTGTTTGATCTAAGAAAATGTCTGAGGATCAATGGTGTATGAAGGTTGGTAAATGCCAATTATTAAGGTTGGAGCTTCTAAGAAGATGTTTTAAAGTACATAAATACAAGTTGTAGAACTATAAGAAGATGATTTAAGGCATATAAAAGTAGGAAATATTGGAAATTTCTTTTCCCATTCTATGCTATTGTTATAATATTTCAAAAGTTCATATTGTTAATATTGATCAATAGAGTTCTCATTAACTGGTGGAGTACTGACTGCTTACTATTTGGTCACAGCCTCAAGATTTTTATTTCTCTTTGGTTGTTTTCTGAATATAGACTTAAGTGTGTTTCTCATCATGCTAAAAAATGTCTATATATATATATGCTTCTGGACTGAAAAAAGAAATAAAGCTACTGGTCTTAAAGGCATGAACCTACTCCTGCTGTCTTTTAGACACAATTTTAATTTCTGTCCCTAGTCTATATTTGTGTCATCAGATTTTCACCTGGTTGCCGGGCGTGGTGGCGCACGCCTTTAATCCTAGCACTCGGGAGGCAGAGGCAGGCGGATCACTGTGAGTTCAAGGCCAGCCTGGTCTACAAAGTGAGTCCAGGACAGCCAGGGATACACAGAGAAACCCTGTCTCAAAAAACCAAAAAAAAAAAAAAAAAAAAAAAAAGATTTTCACCTGGTTAACACATTTTATCCAAGAATCAACTATGTATTGCAAACTGCTGAGATCTGGACTTTCTGAAATCTGATGTAAACTAGTCCAACTAGAGTCCCTGTCTCTTCAAATGGATTGGCTAATCAGATGCCTAGAATAAATACTCCATTGCCTAGCCTTTGAGCCTTCCTAGGCCCCAAGAATAATGTTCTAGTGTCAGATAGAAGCAGTTATAGAAGAGTATATATCATCCATTGTCCCACCTAACAGGCTGATATGCTAAGGCAAAAGAAACCCTCTGCTTTAGGGACAAACTGGTACCTGTTGACATACCAGAAAATAGCCCCTTAGATCTGTTTCTCTTGGTAATCCTTTGTGTGCCTTACATGATAGACTTTATTTCATGTTTGGCCAAGAGCACATTAATACTGTCAAAGTTTTGGTTTTCAAGGCATGATGAAACCCTTTGTATAACTCGACAGATGTTATAACATCAAAGATTAATTCAGCTACATAAATATGGGGGGCAATGAAGGATCAGAGAAAGCCTAACGAGACCTCGAATGTTCAACTCATGGTGTAGAAATCCCAATATCATTCTTTATATCCCACTCTAGGATTTGAGATGGGATAATACTCGACTGGGGGTAATGAGAGGTCGGACATTGCTAAAAGGTCATGCCTAGAGTTCTGCAGCCACCAGGAGAACCAGCATCGTCCACAGGCACTGCCTAATCCATAGCCACAGTTAGAATTCCCCTAGAAGCCTGTGAAAGAGCCTGTGAGCTCTTCTTCTAGGTTGCTGCTGTTTTGTAACTATGTTTAACCTTTGCATACAGGCTCTTTCTGTAGAATAAACACTTTGTTTTTACATATTATTTGACTCTCAGCTCCTTTAGCAATTTTGAGTCTCTTAAGACACGTTTATACACACAGTGAGAAGCCTATACCAGACATACTGAAACCTTATCACTAGCTCTTTCTAAGTGTATTCCACAAAAACCTGCCTAATTATTTTTGCCTCTGTTTTAAGATTCTAACTGACTCCATTGTAAAGAGGCCAGCAAACTTTCATTTCTCTTAATGATCCTTTGCAGAAAGGTTCATAATCTGTGAGACTGACACTAGATAGAAGGGACAGGCATGACACAAATTGAATTTCAGTGGACTGACTTTCTTTATGTTCTCCCTTAAATCAGAAAAAATATGTATTTATATATTTTTTATTTTTTTTATCTTAAACATTAGACCATATTTTCCATGTTGGATCCTCTCTGCCTCATGCCAATGTACTGTTTCAGGTATGTGCAATGTCTTTCAGTTTCACTTTCTATTGCTATGATAAAAATATCCTGATGAAAGTAAATTAGCTTTTTGTCCTGAGGAGGTCGTGATGAAAGGATGTGGAGGAAGCATATAGGCCCATTGGATCTATAGTCAAGAACTCAGCACATTTTTTCTTTCTATTCTCAAGATTATCATCCCCTGAAATGATGTCACCCATATTTAGGTGTGTCTCCCCTTCCATTAATCTAATCAAGAATATATATTACAGGCTTCTCTGTGTAGTGTTGGATGTCCTGCACTTGCTTTGTAGACCAGGTTGGTCTTGAACTCACAGAGGTCTGCCTGCCTATTTTTCCCCAGTGCAGGGAGAACAGTCATGCGCCAACATGCTTGGCTTCATGGGCATATCTAAAGCCAAACCTAATCTATATAAAATCACAAATGTGCCCAAAGTCTGAATATATGTGACTATACTGTGGAACTGATGCTCAATATTAACAGCCACAGGTAATTTATGAGACCAAAATCTCATTCACATGTTTGATGAGTCTAGAGATGGAACAACTAAAGAAGATGAATATTGAATACAGTTTACATAATATATCATAATGTAAGTACCATTATTATATACGTATACGGGTTATATAAATAATATGTAAAATGGTAAATAAAGAATAATAAGTTGTTTCACGTACTATGACAGTACCTACCCTGAAGTACCTGTGAGCCAACTGTAGCAACAGGAGAAAAGAAGGAGTCCCTTATCTCTTTCTCTCAAGTCTAACATCTTCTCCTACACAGCCTTTTTTGTTGTAATGACTGATCTCATTCATACAAAAATAACATTTGAATGATGGTAGGGAGCACATTCTACAACTATCCAGGGTACAGAAGGATTTTCCTCTGAGATTAATTGGTCCTGACAGGAAAAAGTGATTCATTTTTTTTCTTTTTTTTTAATTTATTTTTTTTTTTACTTTGCCCTGACATTTTATTTCATATTTTACTTTTGCAATTATATTGAGAATGGAATTTTATCCTGATTTCTTTTTTTCTGTTTATTATATCTTATTAATTTATTCATATGAAATCTCAATTGTTATCCCATCCCTTGTCTCCTCCCATTTCTCTCTCCCTCCCATTTTCCCCTTACTCCCCTTCCCTATGACTATGACTGAAGGGGACCTCCTC
Source organism: Acomys minous (assembly GCF_964271855.1). Lineage (NCBI taxonomy): Eukaryota > Metazoa > Chordata > Mammalia > Rodentia > Muridae > Acomys > Acomys minous. The sequence goes on from NC_140483.1 coordinate 79,227,519, forward strand.
TCCCTGAATATGCTCATAGGGTATCAAGTCTCTTCATGGTAACCTGCTATCCTTCCTCTGGCCTCTCCATCCAGGGGACATGGCCAAATATGGGGCACCAGATTTCATCTGAAAGTCAGACCCCACTCTCCACTCAACTGTGGAGAATGTCCTGTCCATTGGGTACTTCTGGGTAGGGGTTCAAAATTTACTGCACGTATTCTTCTTCGCTGGTGCCATCATTTGTGCAGGACCTCTGGTCCCAGTTCCACCCATAATAATGTTCTTCTTGTAGGTTTCTAGGATCCTCTGGATCCTTCTATTTCCCCATTCGCCCATGCTTTTCTCACCTAGAGTCCCAAGAGGATGTCATCCCTTCTGTTTCAGTTTCCACGGAAGTGAACACATTCATGGGACATGCCCTTGTGCTGGTGTCCACATATAAGTGAATATATACCATTTGACTCTTTCTGCTTCTGGGTTAACTCACTCATTATGATCATTTCTAGTTGAATCCATTTGTCCACAAATTTCGGGAATTCTTTGTTTTTAATAGCTGAGTAGTATTCCATAGTATAAATGTACCACAGTTTCTTTATCCATTCTTCTACTAAGGGACACTTAGGCTGTTTCCATGTTCTGGCTTTTATGAATAAGGCTGCTATTAACATGGTTGAGCAAATGTTGTTGTGTGCTGGAACATCTTCTGGGTATATTCCAAGGAGTGGAATAGCTAGGTCATGGGAAGCCTTATTCCCAGTTTACTGAGACAGACTCTTGTCTGATGCCAGGGTTTGATTGCTATCCTTTAGATTAGGCTTTTAAGGGCATATATTTCATCTATTTGCTTTACAAACTCCTCTTCTTTCAAAAACCACAAAAAGTTAAAATCTGATGAAACTAGTACGCCCAGTGGACCTCATCAAACAGTTCTGGTTTTCTCTCTTCAATGCCATTGATTACAATTCTCAAGGGAAATTGAGCATGGTTGGGAAAGTACCCATGTCTTGATATAAGAACAAAGTATCTACATTTACCAGAATATAACCAAAAATCTCTTTGTCCTCTGATCTTATAAGTAACTAATGATGACAACACTTGGTAGTCAATCTGTTGCTTAACTAAGGAAATTTATATTTTATCCTTATATCAATTTAAAATTATAACAGAGGAAAATATCTGACTTGAGTCTGTATGTTAACATCTATTTTCATCATATTGAACAGCTGCCACATGCCTCTCTTGACCTTCTCAGTCTCCTGGAATGTATCTGTCTTTGATTTTGCATACACACTTCAATTCTCTTTTCATCAGGACAAACATTGTCCAGTCAGCCAGTTTATTTAGGGGCTTTCATCAGGGGCCTATTTATTTATTTGTTTTCATATATCAGGACCTGTTTATTTCTGCTTATTTACACATTTCTCTAGAATATAGCAGAGTCACAGGTTTAAGAATCATTGCACATTCAGTCAGTTATTAAATTGTTTAAATTGAATATAAGAGAAAAAACATGACAAATCCTTATAAGTTACCTCTTTTTGGTAGAATGTTTTACAATTTAATAGGATCTATTGCTTCTCAGAATCTTGGCTAAGATCAAGAATGATTGAATAGGATCAAAATATCTCCACATCTACAGATTATCCAACACATGATAGATGTTTACTTTAAAGTCAAATTAGAGTAATTGAAGTACAATTAAAAAGTATGTGTCAAATTAGTAATTGTCATGCTTAATGTATGTATCAACTTGGGAGACAAAAGGATGCTAAAGTATCTGCTAAAACATTGTTTCTATGAGCACCTGTTACTAGTTTCTGTGAGAGAGAAATATTTGAATCTACTAGCAAGATGATACTCACTCATAATCATAACAATTATTAATGGAGTGAGCATCATCCAACTAGTTGAACATCAGAATAGAATAAAAAATCGCAGGGCTTGGAGAAGTAACTTACACAGTAAAATACTTCCAGTACACAAAAGATTAATTGAGTTTCAACCCTACCTATTACAGAAAAACTGGAGACATGGCAAATACTTTCAATCTTAGAACAGAGGAAGTAGAATAAAGAGATACCTGCCTATCTAGACTATTTGACAAACTCTGTGAGAGGGAGAGACTTTGTCTCAGGAGAGAGGGGGTTGGTATTCTGAAGACTGTACTCTAGCCCCCACTGCACATTCCACACACACCTACAAATGCACACATATCCCTACAGAACTGACAATAGAACGGAATCATTTCCCCATACTTTAGCTCAGACATCCATCTTTTTCGGCCTCTACACATAAGTGCCCACACATGGTTCATGTTCCTGTAAGTGTCTACTGAAATTTATGCTACTGGATGTTCTATACATTGGGTCTTTGGTCTGAACTGGAATGCAGTAACCAGTCACTTTGTCTCCATTAAACAGATTGGAAATTGTGGGACATTCAGCTTCATAAGATAGTGATTTAATCCCTCATGATGATATTCCATCAACATATGATGCTGTGTGTTGGCCCTTGTGATGCTCAATATAGACTATGAACTTAACAAGACCTACAGTAACCTACAAGAGACATCTTTGTATATATCTCTATGTAGTTTTTCTATATTGTGCTAAATTAAGGGAGAAGACTATGCCAAAATATGTGTGTAGGTGTGTGTGAAATGGCAATATTCCATGAGCTAGAGGATTTAATTAAGTAAAATGTAGAAGCTATGCTGAGCAATAACATCCATTTCCCTCGACTGATAAGGAATGCAATGCAACTACATTAGCTGAAAATTAACCCATCCCATTATTTTATTCTTTGTCAAATTAATATGTACAATTTATCACAAAAGAGTATAGGCAAAGCAGAAAAAAATTGATGACAGAAAGTAAGATTTTATCTTATATTACCTGCACATTTCTGAATTTGCTGTTTGTTTGATATTGTTGTTGTTGTTTAAAAATGCTCAGCTTAAAATTGTGGATTCAATAATTCTTACAATTCTTCCATCAGTGTGCTGGAAGGTACTACAAGGGGAGCCATTATGCCTGGCATATCAACTTATTTGGTGTTGTGACCTTCCAGTGGTAGCTGCTAAGTGAAACCAGTGTTAAAGTTTTGTACTCGATGATTAGCAAGTCTCAGTCATGCTATTCAGTGCATTTCTACAGCCAAGCATAGCACAATTATTAACAAAAGGGAGTGTTTAGTTCCAAAGATTACACCTAGCAAATATAAATTAATAAATGTCAGCTGGAATCCTATTAGTTAATAGCACATTAAATTAGAACAGGCTTGAGGAGGATCTGTGGATTAGCTAAAGCAGAGCTGTGGAAATTATTGACAAAATGAAATCATTGCTCAATTATTCAGCACACATATTGAACACTGTCAATCAAAACGGTTACATAGTGATCTTTCAACCTGAATTATCAATAAGGGAGATGTGTATGATTAAATCCCAAAACTTTAGTACCTACTGTGTCCTCTGTCACTCACCGCCCATGCTCACTGTTCCTAAAGTGCATTATTCACAAAGGTGATGAGCTGCAGCTAGAAAATTGCCTCATTCTTATCTTCAGTTTATAGGAATATTATCCATATGGATTATTCTTATTACCAATACCTGGCAGGAAGAAAGGGCTGCAGAAAAGGGGAAAAGGAGGAAAAGAGTTCAAGAGGATTTGTGTTTGTTAGACAGAAGGAACTGGAAAAGAACAGAGACAGAAAAAAAGGAGAAGACAGAGAAAGAAAATATAGCTAATGCATGAAATGTAATGGAGAAAGACTCTTAGTGAGAAGCGAGGAGCTTTGCAACAAGCTGTCCAGGACTCTACTATACAACTTAAAACTGTGTATTTCACCATAATTCCAACTAAAACTGAGAAATACTTTGTGAAAAGGAACTATTTTGCCAGAGGAAACATACAAATGAAAGTCATAAATGTGAGAAGAGACATTGAGGAGTCTTAATCCTTTCCCAGCTTGTTAGATTTTCCTCTTTGCTCATTTATGGTGATTCCTTTTGTGTTAGATATACTGTTAAACCATTAAGTCATCTGTCAACTCTGCTTGGAAAAGAGAGCCAGAGAACATTTTGGATATAATACAAGCTCATCAATTTTATTTTATTTGTTGAGAAATTCAGCAAGTTAGAACATTCATAACTAAAACTAAAATGATTACAAGCAAATATGGAGATGAATTTTCATGGCTTCCAAAGCATAGTGGGTCTCACACAGGAGGACAAATGGTTAGCTCTCTAGTTGGCTCCCTATTGCAGGAAAACTTTGGTGATATATTTTCTTCTAAACTCTGATTTCAGGCTATTTTAATTAAGTAAAGAAAGGTTGTTTATCATCAAAGTTAGTGTTGGGCATGAAGTATATCTGAATACAAATTTGTTTCTTCATTGGGTGATAATAAAAACAGGATTATAATAAAGAATGTGCTGACATTTTTCTTAAACAGAGTGTGGATACTTTAAAACTTTACAAGCACCAGAGTGCATGAAGAACACAGGGGAGTGATTGATGCCAGGTTTACTGAGCCTATTACCTAGTTTTTAGTACCCTACATCTACCATATTTTAAGAAATTTTCCTATAAAATACAAAAAATCAATTATTGTTATAGTCAATATAGAAACAAGTAACATTTATATCAAAGAAATGAAACTTGCTTGTAGACAACAATTAACATTTTAGCTCAGAGAGCTTTCAGGCCAGGTTGGAAAAAAAAAAAACAAAATAAAAACATTAGATTTGGTGAGAATTGTAGTGATTAAAGAGAATTCATGGAATGGAATAGCTGGGTCTTGAGAAAGCCCTATTCCCATTTTTCTGAGACAGCACCAGATAGATTTCCAAAGTGGCTGTACTAGTTTGCATTCCCACCAGCAATGAAGGAGTGTTCCTCTCTCCCCACATCCTGGCCAGCATGTGGTGTCCCTTGAATTTTTGATCTTAGCCATTCTGATGGGTGTAAGATGGAATCTCAGAGTTGTTTTGATTTGCATTTCCCTGATGATTTAGGAGGTTGAGCATTTCTTTAAGTGTTTCTCAGCCATTTGATATTCCTCTGTTGAAAATTCTCTGTTTAGTTCCATGCCCCATTTCTCAATTGGGTTATTTGGTTTCATAGTGTTTAATTTCTTGAATGCTTTATATATTTTGGATATTAGACCTTTCCAGAAGATACTCCAGCACACAACAAAAAAATTCACTCAACCATGTTCATAGCAGCCTTATTTATAATAGCCAGAACATGGAAACAGCCTAAGTGTTCATCAGTAGAAGAATGGATAAAGAAACTGTGGTACATATACACTATGGAATACTATTCATCTATTAAAAACAAGGAATTCCCGAAATTTGTGGATAAATGGATTGAGCTAGAAATGATCATAATGAGTGAGTTAACCCAGAAGCAGAAAGACTCAGATAGTTTATACTCACTTATATCTGTATATTAGCCCAAGGGGCATGTCCCACGAAAGCCTTCACTTACCAGGAAATTGAGACAGAGGGGAGGACATTCTAGTGGGACTCTAGATGAGAGAAGCATGGGAGAATGGCAAAGTAGAAGGATCTAGAGGGTCCTAGAAACCTACACATAGAACAATATGATAGGCAGATTTGGGCCCAGGGGTCCCTCTCAAACTAAGGCACCAGCCAAGGACAATACAGGCTTTAAAACTTTAAACCCCTACCCAGATCTAGCCAATGGTCAGAACATTCACCACAGTAGAGTGGAGAGTGGGATATGACTTTCTCACATACTCTGGTGCCTCACCTTTGACCATGTCCCCTGGAGGGGGAGACCTAGTGGCACTCAGAGGAAGGATAGCAGGTTACAAAGAAGAGACTTGATACCCTATGAGCATATACAAGGGGAGGTAATCCCCCCTCAGGAACAGTCATAGCTGAGGGGAATAAGGGGAAAATGGGAGGGAGTGAAGAATGGGAGGATACAAGGGATGGGATGTAACAAGAGTAACAAGATATAACAAGAATAAATTAATTAAAAAAGGAAAAAATAAAAATAAAGAGAATTCATAATTATTTATGTGGACCCCTTTATTAAGTACTCATTACAGTACATTATGATGGAGAAATACACCAGGGAGGGATTCCCTCAATCTCAAAAAATGATGCAGAGCCAAGATTCGTGCTCAATGTCTCTAGTCCCAGGATCTCAAAACGTAGCTTACCTTTCTTCCAAACTGAAACATTTCACCCCAGAAAGAAGCTCTATAATAACCAAGTACTTGAGCTAAAGGGATAGATTAGTGGTTAAGTGCACTGGCTCTCCTTTCAGAGGACCTAGGTCTGCTTTGCAGTACCCACATGGTGGCACACAACTGTCTGTAGCTCTAGTTCAAAGGCATCTGAAACTATCATCTGACTTCAAAAACTCACACATACACACACACACACACACACACACACACACACACACACACGGTATACAGACATACATACATGTAAAATACTCTTAGAAAAAAGTAAAAGTAAATAAATCAATAGAATCAGGAAGTTATAAAGAGAGGCTTGTTACCATGCATCAAGAACCACTCACAAGTCTCAGGAATACCTGAATTTTATCAGCCATACAAGCCCTACCTTTCTTCAAGCTTATGTAAACAGTAAGGAGAGGAGATTCAAACCTGTCTAGATTGCTTTAAGTCATTCATAGAGCTCCAGGGCTCCAAGGTTCATGGGTCATAACTTGTACTGGGATCAACTTTCAGTGATGGCAGATCTCCGAGTCATCCATGCTCGTTAAGTAACCCCAATAAACTCATATTCCAAATTAGATTTTCTGGTATCTTTACATGGCTCTGTTGTTATTCCCTTCTGAGGTGAATAGGCATTTTGTTATGCCCTCATGAAAAAGTCTTATACAACATATATTGATGAGTAAAAGCAATGTCTATAAGAGGCTGAAGGTTTTCTTCAGAAATACATATGACAGAGTTTCTAGAATAGGATATTTTTATTTTCTGATTCAAAATGCTAGAGCCAATAACCATACCAGGTTTTATGGTCAACTCTGCACCTTCTGATGAATAATGTACCCATATCAATATGTCCATAATCCTTAAGGACCCATCTTTTGTGGAATGCTGTACTGTGGCCATGGCACAGCAGTTTCCCTCTTGAGCCTTTACCAGCTGTGATTACTCCCATCTTGCAGAAGATAAGATTGCTTAACTTTCCATCATGCAGGGGTGAGGGTCTCAAGAGGCCTTCCCACTCCCCCAAAATTCATACAGCCAACAGTTGCTAGCACATGTATTCTTCATGTGTTCTCTCTTGCCTAGGGCTCATAATCAGTTAATAGTTGATAGATTGGAAGTGTTTAGAGAGATATGGCTCCCCTCAAAGCTACGTAAGTGAGTGACAGCTGCTGAGATGGAAGCTTTTCCTTCAATGATACAACTTCACACTCATTTCCCAGGACCCTTGAGATAATTTGATGTAAACCCTTTGTTCACTACATAACTGCTAAGTAGAAGGGATTATGTAATCTGTCTTCAATACCATGTCTGGAATGAGCAAACCTTTGTTGACATTTCAATGGAAAATGTACACAGAACATCCTTAGAGATTATTGTGTTTTACAAGAGTAAAGCATGAGACTTTGAACTCTGTGGCAGTATATTCTAATAAGGGTCACCAGTCACTTAGCAGGACCTGGAGTCAAGAAAATACATTGCCATCTCCACATCTATGTATATTTAATATTTAAACCTTTAAAATGTTCTTTCTTTCGGTATAAATATCACAATACATTTATCCCCATCTTCTTTTCCAAACCTATCAGATGCCATGTTCACATTGATCAGTTTAGAGAGGCAAACAGAGATTAGCAATTAAATTAGGACAATTATTCTTTGTCAAATATATACCAAGAACTTCTAGAGAGAAGAAAAATCAAGAGAACTTGTGTTCCACATCTCACCTGCCATTCATATCAATCAATATTTATGAGTGAATCTCATGTGCAGGAGCCCTGCTACAAGTGAGGAGCATAAGTCAACCTTGTGTTCATAGCCATCTGTAGATAATTTGGCTATCTCAAAATCTAGATATGCAAAGCAGAGTAAATACTAATTCTCTCACAGATATATTTGGAAGATTAAATACATTAATTTGTATAAATACTTGGGAAAGTGTTAGAAATATAATAATAATAATAATAATAATAATAATAATAATAATAATAATAATAATTCAATAAATACTGACTGTTAATATTATGATCTATTTCCCCTGAAAGTCTTTCCTCCAGTGTTCTGCTATGAGGGTTGGTTCCAATGGCCTTTTTTCTAGAGTCTTTGCTTCTGTGGCTTCATCTACCTTTGTAACATTTTCTGAGTTAGACAAACTTAATTATATAGACACATGCACTGTTAAAATTATTTAGTTATGATGGATTCTATTTAAGCATGGAGTTTAAGGTAGATTTTCACAGTTCACAGGGTTGACAGGCAGTTCAAATGTGAATAATGCAATATGGAGAAGATAATTAAGTTTTAGGTAGTGAGGGAGGTGGCAAAAGGACGTAAGATATAGGAATGTTGATGATAAGCAGCAGATGACAGAGCTGGTGACAACATGGCCATCCATGAAAATATATTTAAAAAATTGAGCAATCCCTTAAACTCAATCACTATATATTGACAAATGCCATAATCAGGTCCTGAATAAAAATTATTCTGTACATTAATTGGTAGCATTTTAAATTGCCATACTACCAAGATTTATGCTTGGCCCAGTGATGACTAGTGGAAAAGAAGTTCAAAGTGGCTGGTAAAGCAAGCCAGAGGACAAGTGACCCTTCGTGTCTGGCCCCCTCACTGATAAAACTTGCAACTTCCTGCACCATAAAATGTGGTGTCATTTACAGTGTCAGGGCTTAGTTCTCTTCCATGGTGTCAATCTTGAATTTGGCCAGGGTTTGTTGGATAGTCCCTTAGTTAGTCTCTGCTCTATCTTTATCCCTGTACATTTTGTAGGCAGGGTAAACTTGAGTCGAAGTTTTTGTGGATAGGTTGGTCTTATCCTACTTCTACTAGGAGACATGTCTCGAAATAGGTTCTGAGAACCACTGAAAAACATTGGACAATATGTAGGGATCCTTACAGAAAAGAATAAGGGAGGAGAAAAGGACCTAGAAGTGACAGGAGCCTCACAAGACGACCAACAAAGCCAACTAACTAGGGCCCAGAGGAGCTTGCTGGGAATGAAGCACCAACAAAGGACCTTGCATAGACTGGTCCCTGGCCCTGTTCAAAGATGTACCTGAAAAACTAAAATTAATTGTACCTAGCAATGAGTACCACTTCAGAAGCCTTTGGTACCACATGTCCTTTCAAGTAACTCTTCCCTAGCCATTTTCAATGTGCATGCATTTGTTTCATTAAAATGTTACTGAAGGTAAGCAGATGGCTCAGTGGTCAGGAGTATTTGCTGCTTTCCCAGGGGATCATAGTTTGGTTCAAGCATTCATATAAGATTGCTTACAATTGTCTCTAATTCCAGCTCTAAAGTCTTCAACACCCACTTATTTTCTCCGCAAGAACTCACACACATATTCGTACACATAATGCACATTTACACTCATAAACAAAAGAATTAAAATATGTCTTTAAAATTACAATTAGAAAATTGTATATACTAAATTCATAATACATGTTTTTTTAATTTTTAAAATATATATTTTATTAATTTATATATCTTACATCTCAATTGTTATCTCATCCCTTGTAACCTCCCATTCCTCCCTCCCTCCCATTTTCCCCTTATTCCCCTTCCCTATGACTGTGACTGAGGGGGACCTCTTCCCTCTGTATATAACAGCAGCACAATTATAATGACAAAGTGGCAAGAGCAATAATTTTATGGTGGTGGGGCAACTCGATATGAAGGAACTGTATTCAAGGGATGTGGCATTAGGAAGGTTGAGAACCACTGATTTAGAGATTTATTTCTATCACCTCTAGATTTCCCCAAAGATTTTTTTCCTTTGCCAATGTTTGTTTGTACATGGATAATTACCAATGTTTGGGAGCATGGCTGTGTCACATTATACCTACCACACCTTCCTCCTGCTCTCAGCGATGTGTCACAGAAGATGAGCGGCAAAGAGAGAGGTCAACCGTGTTTTGTTTTTAGTTTCTGCGGACATGGTTTAGAGTTTATAAGTCTATAGCAGCGTGAAAGTGAAGGATGAATGGCAGCTGCATGAGATGGTCGCTAAGGATAATGCATGTTTTTGAGTGACTAGTAATTGATTTGGAAAAACAACACATGTTTGCTACATAAGGAAGTAGATGCCGGAGCTAGTTCTATAGAGACATGATCTGAGATGTAATTCAGGTACAGAGGTCCTTAAGTAATGCTAGGCACATCATTGGGGACTAGACTTCAAATGCCAATCAAATGACGGGTCTAGAAAACAAAGAAAATTCCTTACTTTTATAAGTTTTTCAAGGAACAGAATTTAAAATGGCATACAGATATCCAATGAAGGGATGAGAATCCCTCAATAGAGGAATGGCTGTGTTATTCCAGCCATAAAACTTTGGAGCAACAATTTTTAGTGCTTTAAAGAGCTTCAGGGACAAAAAGGAAGCAGATGTCCAGTGAAAGGTCAACCAATGAATAGCCCAAGTTGAGTCTTTTGCCATGATAGAGATCAATCCCCTGGCACTAATGATATTCTCCTATACTTGCAGAAATGAGGCTAGCATAACTGTAATCTGAGTGGCTTCACCCAGCAGCAGATGAAAAGAGATGCACAAACCAAAATCACACACTATGCATAGCTCCTGGAAGAGGGAGAGAAATGGATTAATAGATTGTGAGTTCAAGGACATCACAAGAAAAGCGACTGAATCACTAACCAAAGAGCATGAATGGGTTAGACTAGGCCTCCTACACATATGTAGCAGGTCTACAGCTTGGTCCGCATGTGAGATTGCTAACAGTAGGATCAGGGGCTGTCTCTGATTATCTTGCTTATCTTTGCATCTCCTTCCCATACCTGGGATACCTAGTTTGCCTCAATTGAAGAAGATGCACACACACAGTCTTACCACAACTTGATATCCATGAAATCTCTCCCTTTCTTTGAGGAGAAATGGAGCGGGGAATAAGGGGCTTGGATGTAAGAGGTAGTGACTGGGATGAGAAGAATGGGGGAAAGTTCTGACTGAGATGTAAAATTAATTAATTCATTAGTTAAGGAAAAGAAAGAAATACTACATAGATTTCATAATACATGATTGCAGGCAATAAGGTATTAAAACACTAAAAATATTAGGTAATACTATAGCTTCATCATTACCATGACAGTTGGCCAAGTCATCTGCCATAGTTCTCAATTGATTTCTTTGTGAAATTTGAATTATCTGTCATCCTCCACTTTGGGAGTTAAACAGAGATTGACAAATTTTAGTGTAGGTCTTCTGTTATATTTCCTTCACATGATCATTGAACTACCACATATACAGATTTACTCAGCATCTGTGTGAGCTGAGCTATAACAACCAAAATCACATATGCTGAGCTTCTAAGGCTGAATACCACAAAATGCACAGTGTTCAGTAATACAGGCTCTGTCAGAGGATTTGAGAAAAGATGAGTCCACACAGGGGAAGGTGACCCTTAAGCCAGTATCACAAATATTATTACATAGAAAGATATAAGATTTGAACTCTAACAGAGGAAAACTATCATGGAGACAAAGGGAGAAGATGCCACTAAATGTCAAAGTGACAGAATTCAGGAGAAATCTGCCATTTCTCAGGTTTGATTTTAGAATTTCAATATCCCGAGTAACATAGACATGATTGTTAGGCAGCCTGAACACAGTGAAAGCACCACTACAAGTGTGACTAAACATTTAAACCAAATACTCATTTTCAGTTCTAATAGTTGAACAGACATACATAATATGTCCTTTTGGGACACATCTATAGCCCCATTTTCAGAACCAGACTAAAGATCATTCTAATACAAACAAAACAACTTCCAATATTCCATCTCTCCCCTACACATTCATCTCTGCTATACTAGTTTTAATACTCCATTAAGACCTGTGAATCTTATCACTAAATACTTGTTGACCATAATTATTCATTTTTATGTTTTTTGGTAATTACAACCAACATAGTATTGTTTCTTTTCTGTATTTTAGACTGCCTTTCTAACATGAGTATTTGAATCTCTTCTTGGTTCTTAGAACATTTTTATTGTTACAATTAAACTTCTAAACTGATTCATTTTTCTCCACCCTTCCTCTGTTTTCCTTTTTTTAATCACAAAGATGAAGTTATAATGATAAACCTAATGGTTTTACACAAACTAAGTGGGAAATCAGTTTGCTAAAAATAATTGCTGAATAATGAAGGTTTCAGTTTCAGTTCTAGTTTGTTTTCCATTGCTTTAAGAAAAACAAATTGTGTAAAGATTCAATTGACTTGTACAAGGTAGACACAGCTCTTCATTGAGGGAAGTCACAATATAAAATTAAAGAAGCAACCGGAAGGCAAAAATTGATGCAGAGACCATGTGGAAACATTGATTATTGTCTTGCTTCCTATTGTCGGCCCACCCTACTTTCTTATACAATGAACATTTCTTTCTGAATAGTGGTACTGCCCACAGTGAGATACACCCACTCCTATTAATCATCAATTTAAAAAAAGTTTCAGAAACAAACTATATGTATCATGATGGGGACATTTTTGAAACTGAGTTTACCTCTATTTGTTTCAAGCTAACAAAATAATAAATAGCATATTTTCTTTAACAATTTTCTGTTTCTATATGGACTTGACCCTTTACCTGTCCATAATACTGCTCCTATTCTCTGTTAAATTATTGTTTATTGTCACAATTAGTTGATACATAAGTTTATTCAGAGACAAAGGGGTAGCAGGAATCACTACAAAAAGAGTAAGAGGAAGTATTTCATGAATTGCCCAGGGATTTGGGTTACTGGGATGGTAACACAAATGAGTATTTGGTCAGTCAGTACAATGACTTAGAATAACTAACCATTGGAATTTTAAGAAAATTTTCCTCACCCTTCAAGGTCCTGAAAAATGTGGGTATTGCCTTTCTTTTCAATGTCAGTTCCAGTCAATTACTTTTCCCTCATCTAATGAGGGACATTAACACACTTTCTGGGTCTGATGTAATGCTTACTACCTGGAGATTTTGTATTTTCCAAACTGCATTTCTGAGTTTGGAACACTCATGGCGTTTGGAATGTACCTCTTCAATTGCATCATGGGAAAAAAAAGGGACTGGGAGAAAAGAAAATATGGAGAAAGAAATCTGGAGTCAGGGCCAGAACAGAACAGCTTCAGAGAAGAGAGTAAAAAGACCTAGGAAAGGATGGTCACTGCTCCTATAGTCCAGGCTTTCAAGTACAGAAGTCCACATATTTGATGATTTTTACCATTACTGTGATGAAATAATTGACAAAGGCAACATAAGGAGTGTTTCATTTTGACTCACAATTCTAAGATACTATAAATGGCTAGAAAGGCATGGTTGCAGGATCTTGAAGGATCTTGCCAAACTATATCCAGAGTTATGGAGCAGAAAGTGATGGATGGTGGGTTTCAACTAGACTTTTCTTCATTTGATTGGTTCAGGATTCCAACTTCCTGTGGTATCACCAAATTTAGAATAAGCTTTCCCATCTCAACTAATTCCTTCTCTCACAGACATGGCCATAGATTTGCTTCAATGGTAATTCTAAATCCCATCAAATTGGAAATCAAGATTGCTCAATGGTCAGCAATGCAAGCTATTTTTGAATATATTCAGTTGTCTTAATTGTTAAAATCTGCCTTATGGATAGACACAGGGCATATGAGTTACAACACTCCAGCCATTCCCACTTGTTAATTCATCTATTATTCTTATACAATCATTTATAAACCATTTATAAATCATCTATAAATGGATATAAATTATCCATTGTCATTTGGATAATTTCCTACTCCAGTTATGCTATGTTATACATCAACTGAACTATATACTCACAGTTGGACATGTACCCACATCTTTAGTTAGCTAGTTTCTGTTTTTCCTGACATAAGAAGAGCTACAAATGTGTGTGATAATAAATATACCCCAGAGTGTAACTGGAAATGTCCCTTACTTGCTGACTGTGCAAACAAATGAAGTATTCATAGCAAGGCACCTTATATTAAAGGGCTTGAAGAAATATTGGATGTAGGTACCAACTTTCCTTTGAGTACCCTGTGCAATTTCTTGGGGACATTCTATCAAAGAGCATGCTGTGGACAATGCGAAATGATGTACGATGTGTCCTGGTCCTAGAAAGTCACTCTACTGAGAGAAAAGCTAGGCACAATTATTAAACATCCGATTAAATCCTAATCCCTAGATACTAACTGTTGGCTTTGTGTTGGTTGTTGTTATGAATTTGTTTGCAATGTCTTTACTGATGATCATAAGTTTCCATGCCCTTTCAAAGAAAATTCAGGGAGAAAGTGAGAAAGCCTAGAGATGCAAGACTAGGTTACAGGCAATAAGAAGGGAGGAAGGAATAGAACTATTCTCCATAGAGGTGATAGCAGCTTAAATTCAGAGCTCCTTAGCAGCAAGATGTTTACCAAGCCTGTCTGGAAAGGGCTCACCTATATGATTTAGCAATAACTACATTCCAAGGAATGATGGATCGAGATTTTGTTGCTGAAGCCTGAATTGACACAACTGACCCAAGGTTTAGAATTTTCTTGTTTCCTTGATTGATTTTTGCTTGAGATTTCAACAGATTTTGACTGGAATTGAGATGAAATATTTGAGCAAGGCAGTCGTAGGCACACCCTTATTTCCAACACAATGGGGTAAAGACAGGCTAATCTCTGTGAATTCTAGACCAAGAGTTATAGCACCCATACAACTCAATTATAAATCAAGGTTTACTTCCGATAATGTGAAAGTGCTATTGCAGGCTGTTTAGGAAAATTAAGTAATACAAGTTAGTTGTTAGTTGATCAACTCATGGTGATTTCAAAGATTACTCTACTTTTATCACAGGGAAGGTTTAACAGATAGTTAAGATTCTATAGACAGATAAGGTAAAACATTAGATAAGGTCTTCAAAAACCTGAGAGACTTACAGAATATGGCATTCAAAAATGTTTTCTTTATTTTAAGGATTCTTTGACAATAAGAGAGTTAACACCTGGAAACACCCAACCTACATCAAAGAAGATGATGAGCATAAAAGAACCTCCTCATAGAGATGGCTTCAAATATTTTAAACCAGCAAGTGGGCAATAATGTCTTCATTTCTGCCACTGACATAATTTTGCCTGAAATGGGGAAGCTTGCATGCAGGCAGAGTTGACAGCCAAACTCTTCCAAGACAGGGTAAGCATGTTGTGAATACTTCCTGTCTCACAAAATGTCTATCAAATATATTGGGTCAGAAAGCTGAAGAATATGTTCCAACATTATAAAGAGTTTTGGGTGACTGGTAAGGCAGCAACCCATTTCTGTCTTTTTTTTTTTTCTTTTGGAAGCTCCTAAACTGTATTTCCTGTTTACATGGGTAATTAATTTTATTCCTTCTTAAGTCTCTGATGAACTTGAAGACCAAATAGTTTTGTATTAAAATTAAGCTTAGTTGTTTAGAAGTTAATAAGATTCTTTTAGGTTTAGATAGATATTTTGAGGCTGATAAATATGAGTTATGATACTGATTTAGGTTCAAAACTTTAGACTCACCAAGATAGAATAGATAATATTTCCTTCAAGGTTTCTAAATACCTTTGACTAGACTTTATCTGTGTAAATCTTGGCTCTTGGTTTTTATACTTTTTTTTTTGTAATTGTGCTTACAATATATTATAAAAATAGCCTTTTTATTTAGAAAGAAAAGGGGAATTATTGGAGCTTGGTCTGATGTATTTTGATGCTAATTACTGCTTGCTGCCTCTGTGTCCCAGGGTTGTTTGTAATCTTGTCTAAGAACATATTCCTGTTTAACCCATAAATAACCATCATACTTGAGTAAGGCAAATGAGATAGGTGTGGATAAGGTTCCTGGGCTTTTGGAAAACAGCCTGGAAGAGGAGAGGAGAGGAGAGAAGAGGAAAAGAGGGGAAAAGAAAGAGCTTGGCACCATGGGTTAGGCACAGCAAGAAATACAAGCCATACTTGGATGGAGATTTGGCCCAGATTATGATAATTAGCAAGTATTTGGGATTAGGGATTGAATTATGTGATACCTGCCACAATATGGGAGGTAGTTTATGGGATTAACATCTGTCCTTCCCTAAGTTAACTAAGGCTATTTTAAAATATAGCAGGTGTCCATGTTTCATTGATTGCTAGAGGGTTAGAAAATACAACCTTAATAATAATAATTATAGACCTGATAATAAAAATTGTTAAGCCTACTTCTAAATTAACCACAACAACAAACATTTAACAGAGAGATGTCACATGAAAGGTGAACCACTTCAAAGAGGATGGGTGCTTACAGCCCTTTTCTCCACAGGCTCTACGTTAGTTCACTGCAGCCTCTCTCATGTGTATGGAACATATGGAATGTAGCTTTTCAGTTGATTCATGACAAAGAATTAGGGCTGAGAGAAAAAGAGCAAAAAGAGAAGGAAGCCTGGGGTTAGAGTTTGAACATAACAGCTCCAGAAAAGATGAAGAAAGGTAATAGAATGATGAAAGAAAAGAATAGGAATGAAGGTAAGGAAATAACGCTGTTTCAAAATTAAATTAAAATGTCTGTTTCATTTATTTGCATAGAAATATAGGAATACAGACATTTAGAACATTCATATTTCTTTATATCTTTAATTAGGAGTTTCACAAGACTGAAACCAAACTTTCCTTTAAAAAATATAATAATGCTTTGGTTGAAATGAAATAACTGGGAGCACCAGCCTTGACTCTAACCTGAATGGTTTGTAAACCTAAGGAAACTCCATTGGAAAGAACTAATTCATTTATTTGCAAATAGTTATTAATTGGAAATAGCTTCTATGTTAAGGAATGGGGGTGGGTGTTGTGGGATTTCATCTTGTAGAAACATATACAGGCACTTTGCATGCTCCTTCAGTCTCTGAATTCATATGTACATCTATCCTGATATGTTTATAGATACTTGATGTTCACAATCCCCTGTGACTCTTACAATTCTTCAGCCCACATTCAATTCCATATGGCTCCATGAGTCTTGAAGGGAACAATTTGGTGGAATTAGAAATGAGTACTCCAAAATCTCTCACTACATAAAAATTGTCCAGTGTTGGGTCTTTCTTTTTGTTCCCATGTACAGCAAGAGGAAGCTGATCTATGAGTGTGGTAATGTTATTAGAAGTGATTTTGTTCCTATATTCCTTTAAGAGAACAGTAATAATTGTTTTTTTCCTAGGACCCTGACTTCTAGAGTCTCATGTTCTTGGCAACCTAAGATGTATCAGAGATTTATTTAATTTTGTGGAGTAGATTTAATCTCAACCCATATATTGCTTGGTAACTCCAATAAGATTTGTGTCACTATTGAAACAGTATATCTTAAAACAAGATCACAATTGTAAATCAAAAGATTTGCAACTGGTTTGGTATTCACCATTCTTCCAGTAGCATGTAGAGTACCTTCCAGTAACAGAAACATTAATCAGCAAAAGTTTGTTAAGGGTCCAGATAGGCACCATATTAACTTTTCATTTCTTCCATTTTCTGCCATAGTGCTATCTTCAGCAACAAGTTCTGCCTACTAGTTTGTGCAGAGCAAATAATAATAGTCTGGATTGTTTGGACATTTCCATGGAACCTCATTGACCAACAACTCTGTTAGGTGTGACTCATTCCCAGCAGTGGAAAGCTTAATTTTGTAACAAGAGATGTATTGTTAAGATTCTATTACTGATATGGAAATTCCATTTAATTTACCTGCCTGTATATATACGTATGTATAAACTTCTATCCTAGTATGTTTTGAAATGAATCTTCAAATTGCTCTTAGTCTTAGCTGTTGTTGCCCAAATTTCCTAGCTCATCCATCTTTTTCCTTCACATCATCATTTGATCCTCTACACTACCATACCTATAACTTTATATTTCATTTTATTTTCTGAAGGAGATTGGTACCTCTCTATTATTCTATAACTAATACCTAATTTCTGTGTTTATACAGAAATTTATCTTGCTTATAGAAGACTTAGGAGCCAACATCAACAAATAAGAGAGTACATAGTGTTGTTGTCTTTTTACATCTGGGTTTCTTCATTCAGGATGAATTATTTTTCTAGCTCCATTCATTTACCACTGAGTTTCAGTATTTCATTTTTTTAAGCAACTGCATAATATTTCATTGTGTACTACATTTATTTTACCCACATATTCATTTCAGATATCTAATTTTTTCCTCATTTTTGGCTATTGTAAATAAAACAGCAATGACCATGGTTGAGGAAGTGTCTCTGTCTTAGGACCAAATATCCTTTGGATATTAGACCAAGAGTTATATAGATTTATCTTGAGATAGATTGATTTCTAGCTTCATGAAGAACTGCACACTGATTTCGATAGTGTCTGTACATGTTTGCACTCTAAGCAAAAATGGATGAATGATGAATGTCTTCCTTGCTCTGAATGTTTGCCACTATGACCTGCCTTTTTTTTAAATTCAACATGACTATTTTGAAAAGAGAAATATGAAATCTCAACATAGTTTTCATTTATCTTTCAGCAAGGATGTTGCACAATTCTTTATTTTCCAGCAATTAGCATTTTAACTTTTGAGACTCATCCCCCATATATGTTATGTGGGTTTTATATGTTATGTGGGTTTTTTGTTTTCTTGATGTGAAGTTTTTGTTTGTTTTTTAAGTTCTTTACACATATATACATGTGTGTGTGTGCATGTGTGTGTGTGTGTGTATGTGTGTTTGTGTGTGAAATATTAGCCCTCAAAAAAGATGAAGAGTTGGTAAAAATCTTTTCCCAAAGACTCCCAGGAAGCTTATGACTTTGAATGACTGTGTCCTTGAAATACAGATTTTCAGTTTCATGAGTTTATATTTATAAATTATTTGTCTTAGTGCCTATGCTATCAGTTTTCTGTTCTAAGGGTCTTTTCTTGTCCAGTTAGTACAAGACTACTCCACACATTCTCTTATATCAGATTCAGTGTATCTGGTTTTGGGTTGAGGCCTTTGATTTATCTGTACTTGAGTGTTATACATGGTGATAGATATCTACCTCTTTTCATTTCTCTGCAGAAAGACATCCAATTTGACCAGCACCATTTTGTGGAAAATGCTACTTTTTCCTTTTTCTTCAGTATGTATCTCTGGCTTCTTTTGATACAAAAATTTGGTGACCACAAATTTGGGAAATTATGTCTGAGTCTTCAAATAGAAGACATTGATCAACTTTTCTGTTCTTATGTCAATATCACAATATCTTTATTACTATAGCTCTGTATAAAAAAATTTAGATTTTGGATGGTGAAATGTCCAGCATTTTTTTTATGATTTGGATATTCTATATTTTTTTAAAAAATTCCTTACATAACTCCAATTTGTTCTTTGAAGTTCTGTGAAGAATTGTGAAGAATTTTGTGGGTTGCAATGAATCTGTACATTGCTTTTTGTAGAATGGTCATTTTTACTATATTAATTCTATTTGAGCAGAGGTAGCATTTCATCTACTGATCATCTTCAGTTTCTTTCTTCAATGTATTTCCATTTTTATCATAGAAGTATTAGACTTGCTTTGTTAAAATCACACACACACTCATACACACACATACACACAAACACACACATAAACATATTACACACTCCCATATCCATATATGTATCACCATACCTACACTATAGTGATAGGTATTGTTTCTCTGTTTTCTTTTTCAGTACATTTGTCATTTGTATATTGTATGTTATTTTTTTCATGTGCTGGTTAGCTTTATTTATTTTATTTATTATAATGTATTCACATTATATTCCAATTGTTATGCCTTTGCTGTTAACATCCTGTTCCTGTCCTCTCTCCTTCTTCTATATTCCCATCCCTAAACCTCTGATATGAGGGTCCCTCTACCTCACTGTCTGGCTACACAGCCTATTAGAGCTTATCAGAATAGCAGGCATTCACTTTCCTCTAAGTGCCAGCAAGACCTTCTTGCCAAGTTGTAGTGATTAAATCATGAGAAGCAGAGTACAAGTCAGAGGTGCAGCAGAATCACCCATGTGGAAAATCAGGTCTCCATTTGCCACATCTGAATAGGGAGACTTGCCTCTCTTCCTGCTTTCATCTTGGTTGGTGAATTAGTGTGCTCAGTGCCCTCTGTGTCCAGATCTGCTGGCATTATTAGACTCCCAGTGGAGTGCCTGCTCCCTTCTGGAGCTTCCATCTACCCAATAATCCCTACCACTCTCTTTGCTCCACCTGGAGTTCAGATTCAAGTCCTAGTGTCTGTCCTAATTCCTCACTGGGTGGAGTCTCTTAAATGAGACCTATCTTCGGCTAATATAAGTGACTATGTATCATGCAAGTCTTTCTGTATCTGGGTTACCTCACTCAGGATGATCATTTCTAGTTCCATCCATTTGGTTCCAAATTTCAAGATTTCCTTGTTTTTAAGAGCTGAATAATATTCCATTGTGTAAAAGTACCAACGTTTCTTTATCAATTCTTTGGTTGTAGGACATGTTGTTTCCATTTTCTATGAACATAGTTGAGCAAATGCCCTTGTTCTATGGTAGACCACTTTTTAGGTATATGCTCAGGAGTGGTATAGCTAGGTCTTCAGGTAGCACTATTCCCAGTTTTCTGAGAAAGCACCAGATTGATTTCCACAGTAATTGTATAAGTCAGTACACTCCTTTTTCCACATCCTCACCAGCATGTGGTGTCACTTGAGTTTTTAACTTAACCATTTCTGACAGGTGTAAGATGGAATCTCAGAGTCATTTTGATTTTACATTTCCCAGATGATTAAGGACTTGAACATTTCTTTAGGTGTTTTTATATAGAAATAATATACAAAATATAATCTATATTTTTTTTGGTAGTGGTAGTTTTTTTGTTTTTAGTTTTGTTTTTGTTTCTTTTCTTTTTTCTTTTTCTTTTTTATTTTTGCTATTTGAAATTTCTCTGTTGAGAATTCTCATTTTAGCACTGTATTCCATTTTTTAATTAGATTATTTGGTTTGGTGTTTTTTTTATTATTTCTTAGATTCCTTATGTATTGGGGATATTATCCCTTTTGTCAGAGGTAAAGTTGGTGAAGAACTTTTCCCAATCTGTAGGCTGTCACTTAGTTCTATTGACAGTGTCCTTTGCCTTTTGGAAGTTTTTCAGTTTCATGAGGTCCCATTTTTTATTTTTATTTTTATTTTTATTTAGAACCTAGGCTACTGGTGTTCTATTCAGGAAGTTTTCCTCTGTAACTTCTAGGTATGTTCCCACTTTTTCTTGCAATAGATGTAGTGTGTCTAGTTTTATGTTGAGGTCTTTAATCAACTTGAACTTGAGTTTTGTGCAGCGTGATGAATATGCATTTATTTGCATTTTCTGCACATAGAGAAGTTAGATGAACACCATTTGTTGAAGATACAACCTTATTTTTATTGAACATTTTTTGCTTATTTGTAAAAAATCAAGTTTTCATTAGAGATTTGATCTATTTCTTTGTTTTCAGTTCAATTCCATCAATTGACCAGCATATATTTTAAAAATATTTTATTAATTCATTCATATTACATCTCAATTGTTATTCCCTCCCTTTAATCCTCCCATTCCTCCTTCCCTTCCGCTTTCTGCCTACTCCACTCCCTATGACTATGACTTAGGGGGACCTCCTCTCCCTGTATATGCTCATAGAGTATCAAGCCTTTTCTTGGTATACTGCTATTCTTCCCCTCAGTGGTATCATGCCCCCCCATCCAGGGGATGTGGTAATATATGTGGCACCAGAGTTTGTGTGAAAGTTAGTCCCCACTCCCCACTCAACTGTGGAGAATATCTTGTCCATTGGCTAGACCTGGGTAGCGGTCTAAGTATTTTGCATTGTATTGTCCTTGGCTGGTGCCACAGTTTGAGCAGGACCCCTGGACTCAGATCCATCCATCATAATGCTCTTCTTTTAGTTTTCTAGGACCCTCTGGATCTTTCTATTTCCCCATTCTCCCATGCTTCTCTTACCTAGAGTCTCAAAAGTATGTCCTCCCCACTGTCCCACTTTCCTAGAAAGTGAAGACTTTCATGGGACATATCCCTTGGGCTAGTGTCCATATAGAAGTGAGTATATACAATTTGACTCTGATTCTGGGTTAACTCACTCATTATGATCATTTTTAGTTCAATCCATTTGTCCACAAACTGGGATATCCTTGTTTTTAATAGCTGAGTATTATTCCATAACGTAACTGTACCACAGTTTCTTTATCCTTTCTTCTACTGAGGGACAGTTAGGCTGTTTCTATGTTCTGAATTTTATTTATGAATAAGGCCACTAGGAACATGTTTGAGCATATGCCCCTCTTTTATGGTGGATCATTTTATGGGCATATTCCAAGGAGTGGAATAGCTGGGTCTGGAGGAAGCCCTATTCCCATCTATCTATCGCCAGATAGATTTCAAGAGTGGTTGTACCAGTTTGCATTCCCACCAGCAATGGAGTGTTCCTCTTTTTCCATAACCTCACCAGCATGTGTTTTGACTTGAATTTTAGCCATTCTGATTGGTGTAAGATGGAATCTTAGAGTTGTTTTGATTTGCATTTCTCTGATGAATACAACATTGAACATTTCTTTAAGTGTTTCTTAGCAATTCGATATTCCTCTGTTGAGAGTTCTCTGTTTATTTCTGAGCTTTATTTCTCAATTGGGTTATTTTGTTTGGTGGTGTTTAATTTCTTGAGTTATTTATATATTTTGGATACTAGACTTTTTTTCCAATGTAGGGTTGGCAAAGATCTTTTGCCAGTCTGTAGGCTGTCACTATATTCTATTGCCAGTGTCTCCTGTCTTACAGAAGCTTCTCAGCCTCATGAGGGCCCATTTATTAATTGTTAACCTGAAGGCCTGGGCTGTTGGTGTTCTTTTCAGGAAGTTGTCTCCTGTGCCAATATGTTCCAGGCTCTCCCTCACTTTTTCCTCTAACCGATTTAATGTCTCCGGTTTTATGTTGAGGTCCTTAATCCACTTGGACTTGAGTTTTGCACATGCTGTCAAATATGGGTCTAATTGCATTTTTCTACATGTAGACATCCAGTTAGACCAGCACCATTTGTTGAAGATGTTATCATTTTTCCATTGACTACATTTGGACCAGCCTATTTCTATGCCAGTAATACACCATTTTTGGTTTTTGTTTTCTGTTTGGTTTTGTTTTTGTTTTTTTATTTTATTTTAATTTTTATTGTTGCTCTTTAGTACACTTGAGGCCAGGAGGAGTGTTCCTCTGGAAGTTTTTTTTTTTTTTTTTTTTTTTTTTTTTTTTTTTTTACAAGATTGTGTTAGCTACTTTATTTTTGTTTTTGTTTTTTAGTGTTTTGTTTTTTGATTGTTTTATTTTGTTTTGTTTTTCCATATGAAGTTGAGAATTCATCTTTGTAGGTCTGTAAAAAATTGTGTGGGTACTCTGATAGGAATTGCATTGAATCTGTAGATTGCTTTTGGTAAGATGGCCATTATTACTATATTGCTATCTCCCATACATGAGCATGGGAAATCTTTCCATCTTCTGATATCTTCTTCAGTTTCCTTCTTCAGACACCTGAAGTTTATTGTATATAGGTCTTTCACTTGCTTGGTTAGAGTTAACTTATTTTTTTTATGGCTATTTTGAAGAGAGTTAGTTTTCACAAATTCTTTATTTGACATTTGTCATTTTTATATAGGAGGGCTTCTGACATTTTTGAGTTAATTTTGTATCAAGCCACTTTGCTGAAGGTGTAGGAGTTACTTGATAGAATGTTTGTGGTCACTTGTATAAACTCTCATATGTCTATGAATATTGAGAATTTGACTTCTTCCTTTCAAATTTGTATCACTTTAATCGCCTTTAGCTAAGACTTCAAATAATATATTGAAGAGATATATAGAGAGTGGAAGCCTTGTCCCTGATTTCAGTGAAACTGATATAAGTGTCTCTCCATTTAGTTTGATGATGGCTATAGTCTTGCTGTATATTGCTTTTCCAATATTTGCATGTTTGCCTTGTATCTCTATTCTTTCTAAGACTTTCAACATGAAACAGTGTTGATCTTGTCAAATTATTTTTTGGCATCTAAGGAGATGATCATGTTTTTTTTTAATAATTTCTTTCAGGTTGTTTATGTGGTTGCTTTCATTGATGAATTTCTTTATATTAAACCGTCCCTACATGCATAGGATAAAAGCTACTTGGTCATAGTAGATGAGATTTTTCTTATGCTCTTGGATTCAGTTTGCAAGTATTTTATTGATTATTTTTGCATCAATGTTCATATGTGAAATTAGTCTGAAATTCTCATTGTTTGTTTGGTCTTTGTTTGACTTAGGTATTAAGGTGACTGTGGCTTCATAGAATGTTTTGGTAGTAATCCTTTGATTTCTGTTTTGTGGAATAGTTCTAGTAGCCTTGGGTTTAGTTCTTTGGTGAAGATCTTTTAGAATTCTGCACTGAGTCCATCTGGCCCTGTGGGTTTGTTTGTTTGTTTTTGTTTTTTGTTATTTGTTTTGTTTTGGATGGGAGTCTTTTGATGACTGCTTCTATTTCCTTAAGGGATATATCACTATTTAGTTTGTTTGCTTGTTCTTGATTCAACTATGGTAAGTGGAATTTATCAAGAAAATTGTACATATCATTTAGATTTTCAAATATTGTCATAATGTGCTTTTGAAGTAAGACATAATGATTCTTTGGAATTCCTTGGTATCTGTCATCATGTTTCCCTTTTCATTTCTTATTTTGTTGATTGAGATACTCTCCCTTTGCCTTTTAGTTAGTTTAGCTAAGGGTTGGTCTATCTTGTTGACTTTGTCAAAAGAACAACACTTGGTACTATTGATTCTTTGAATTGTTTTCTTTGTTCCAAATTATTATTTTCAGGCTTGGTTGTGATTATTTCCAGCTTTCTACTCCTCTTGTGTGTTTGCTTATTTTTTCCTAGGACTTTCTGTTGTTCCTTTATATTGCTTGTATGCATGTCTCCAATCACTTAATACTATGAATTTCCCTCTTAGCATTTCTTTCACTGTGTCCCCAAGGTTTTTATATGCTGTGCCTTCATTTTCATTGAACTCTAGAAAGTCTTTAATTTCTTTTCTTATTTCATCCATGATCCAGTCTTCCTTAAGAAGAACATTGTTCACTTTTCGTGTGTGTACGTGCTCGTGTGTGTGTGTGTGTGTGTGTGTGTGTGTGTGTGTGTGTGTTTAGGATTTTTGGTATTTCTATTGTTGAAGTTCAGCTTTAGTCCATGGTGATTTGGTAAGATGGAGGGGATTATTTCAATTTTCTTTTATCTGTTGAGGCTTGCTTTATGACCTAATATATGATAAAGTTTGAAGAAGTTTCTTTGAGGTGCTGAGAAGAAAGTATAATCTTTTGTTTTTGAATGAAAAGTTTTGTGGATATCTACTAGATACATTTGATTCATGACCTATGTTATTTTCATTATTTACCTACTTAGTTTCTGCCTCAGTAATCTGTCCATTGGTGAGAGTTGGGTGTGATGTCTGCAACTATTAGTGTGTTGGGATTAATATGTGATTCAAGCTCTAAATTTTTTTTTCTTTAACAAATATCAGTACCTTTGAATTTGGGGCATAGATATTCAGGATTGTGGTGTCCTCTTTGTACATTTTTGCTTAGATGAGAACAAAGTGTCTTTCCCATCTTTCTTAATTAATTTTTGTTGAAAGTCTATTTTATTAGATATTAGAATGCCTAATCCAGCTTTCTTGTTGGGTACCTTTGCTTGGAAACCTTATTCTAGCCCTTTAATCTCAGGTGATGTCTAACTTTGTTGTTGAGGTGTTTTTCTTGAATCCAGCAGAATGGTGGATCTTGTTTCTTCATGCATTGTGTTAGTCTATGTCTTTTGATTGTAGAGTTGCAGCAATTGATGTTGAGAGATATTAATGACCAATGGTTATCAGCTCCTTTTATTGTGGAGTTGGTGGTGATAATGTGTGGTTGTGCCTATTTTTTTCTTTGTTTTGTTCTTGTGAGATTATCTATATCCTGTATTTTCTTGGGTGTAGTTGACCTCATTGGGTTAGATTTTTCCTTCTAGTATCTTTTTTAGGGCTGGTTTGGTGCTTAATATTCTTTGAATTTTGTCTTGTCATGGAACATCTTGCTTTCTCCATCAATGGTGATTGAAAGTTTTTCTGCTTATAGTAGTCAGGGTTGGCATCTTTTGGTATTTTCATGTCTGCTTTATATTCACCCAGGTCCTGCTGGCTTTCATTGTCTCTGTTAAGAAGTCAGATGTGACTCTGTTGAGTCTCCCTTTTATGTTACTTGGCCCCTTTTTCACTTGGTATTTTTAATATCACTTTTTTGTCTTATAGATGATTTTAAAGAATCTACCAGTCCTTGGAATTCTCCTATGCTTGTCTTTACTTGGGAGACACACACCTTTAATTTCAATACTCGAGAGACAGTTACAGGAACTCAGAATTACAGTGATTTAAATTTCAAATCTACTTGCAAAAGGCACGCTGAAATCCAAAGTGAATGTGCTTTGTAATCTAAAAACAAATACACTTAAATCATGAGATGATATAGGAAGTAAAAAGGCACTATATGTTTATTTATCTACACATATTAAAATATATTTCATTTTAAAATTACAGAAGAATTTTAAAAATTCAAATTGAAAGATAATGCTTTTTTATTGCCCTAAACCATTTTGCAAAAAAAGGAACCCCTGAGAGTTAGGGTTGGGACAAGGTTTTGTTTTTATCTTTCCAGGAGAATAAAAGCACATAATTAAGAAATCTAGAGACCACTGGACATTGCAACATCTGAAGAAAAAGAAGGAATAATCAAGAGCAAATGTCCTAAGAAAAGGAGTTAAAAGGTCAATTGGTTCATGTGGCACATCTCTAGCTGACTGGCCTAAAATCCTAGTCCAAAGTCCTCAAATACTGCTGTCACCTGTGCCACCATCTCATCTGAGCTAGCCCTTGCTCACCAGACAAACACTTGATGCAGGCTGGGAATGAACTACAAGAGCAAGCATTCCTTTCTTTCTGCAACAAAGCTGGTCATCCCATTGCAGATTCTTAAATGTTTGATTATGCTTCCCTCTACAGTCACAAGGGCAACTTCTTCTTATGTAATAACAGTCTGATTTAAATTAAAGCTGCTTTGAGCGGGACCCCTGTGCCCAAATCTGCCTATCATAATGTTCTACTTGTAGGCTTCTAGGACCCTCTGCATCCTTCTACTTTGCCATTCTCCCATGATTCTCTCATCTGGAGTCCCACTAGAATGTCCTCCCCTCTGTCTCAGTTTCCTGGTAAGTGAAGGCTTTCGTGGAGCATGCCCCTTGGGCAAAAATGCAGATATAAGTGAGTATATACCATTTGAGTCTTTCTGCTTCTGGGTTAACTCACTCATTATGATCATTTCTAGCTCATTCCATTTATCCACAAATTTCTGGAATTCCTTGTTTTTAATAGCTGAATAGTATTCCATAGTGTATATGTAAACTAAGGCACCAGCCAAGGACAATACAGGCAGTAAACCTTAAACCCCTACCCAGATCTAGACAATGGAGAGAACACTCTCCACAGTAGAGTGGAGATTGGGATATGACTTTCTCACGTACTCTGGTGCCTCACCTTTGACCATGTCCCCTGGAGAAGGAGGCCTGGTGGCACTGAGAGGAAGGACAGCAGGTTACCAAGAAGAGACTTGATACCCTATGAACATATACAGGGGGAGGTAATCCCCCTCAGGAACAGTCATAGGGGAGGGGAATAAGGGGAAAATGGGAAGGAGAGAAGAATGGGAGGATACAAGTGATGGGATAACCATTGAGATGTAACAAGAATAAATTGATAAAGGAGAATAAAAAATTAAAAAAAATAAAAAATAAAAATAATAAATTAAAGCTGCTTTGAGTTTCCACTGTGGCTCTCTCTCTTTTTCTAAATAAAAACCCCAAATCTGTCTCACATGAGAAGAGTCACCTAGTATGATACATAGGAAAACAAAAGATAAGGTACAATTCTATTGTCACAATCTCATAAATTTTTGGTTTTCATTTGACTATTTAGAACTACTTTCCTTTTTTTTTTTTTTTTTTTTTTTTTTGTTTTTTGAGACAGGGTTTCTCTGTTTAGCCTTGGCTTTCCCGGACTCACTTTGGAGACGACGATGGCCTCAAACTCACAGCTATTCTCTTGCCTCTGCTTCTTGAATGCTGAAATTAAAGGCATTTGCCACCATCCCCCGGCTGTAACACTATTCTTATGGTATAAATATTATCTCAAAATCTATAAGAATATTATGTATATATAACATTTATCATGATACTAGTACCATACAAAGAACTAACTATATAAGCTTCATTTAGCTTTCTGTTTGTGTTTTCAGGTATAATTCTGAAGCATGTAACTATGAAAAAATGATTGTGTTCCTCAGATATATTTAACAGAGTGTGGCCTTCACATATTTTGCACATCAGCTGAATATGGCATATAAAAGGTTTCAATTTTCTGCAATAAATCATGGCCATTCATAACAGTAACCTGGGAGTTCACAATGAAGATCATGGGTCCCTGCAACAGTGAATCTGAGTGGATTGTGGTAATGTGTACAACTTTGCAAAATTGCCCCGTGTCTCTTCTGCTGCCAGGATCTGCACAAACAGTGGATACCTTTGGATTAACTGCTGTTTCTACCTAGATGAGATTGCCACTAAACTTACAAACATCACCACAGATTATTTTTGGACTAAAAACTGCTCAGGACAAAACTGCTCAGGACATTCAAATTGCTGAGTTCATAGGAGACTAACAGGAACATTTCCCAGAATTTTGAAATAAAAAATACTTAATCCTAAAACTGCCAAATACAACCGTGTTGGATATTGTGGAAATCTTGACAGAAATAGCTTCATTCTTGTAAATAGTTTTACAATATCAGAGTTCAAATCTTTTCTTTTTATTCAGACAAAGGAGGAAATGTTTTAGGATAACATCGTGAAACCCGAGATTGTGTTGTTTACTGAAATAAAAAACAAAAACAAAATGAAAACATGGTTTTTACTTTTGTTGTGGATCAGCCTTAACACTCACATTTAATCCAAGAACCTTGCTGCTTGAATACTATAAACAAAATAAAATAAAGTCAACCATAGGTCAAGAGATGAAGCAAACAACTATAGGAATAATCTCCTGTGTTCTGCAAGGAAGCCTCACCTGGCCATTGAAATCTAATGATAATTAAGTTAGTATAGGATTAGAAGGCAATATTTCTGGCAGGGACTTGGGGGGGAGTGAGTCAGGGGATCTTTAGATAGGAGCATGGGGGATAGGACACCAGGCATTTACCTGAACTCAGGTTACAATAAAAGGGATAATTACTTAAGAGTAAGACAAGGAAGGAGCTTTTGTGTTTTACTTCGGAACTGGGGTGTGGGAGGAAAGCCCATGACATTAAGCAACCAGTTGACAGGAAGTGAACATAAGAAAAAAAAACATAGAATAAAAGGAAATTGAGTGGAGACATAGAGAGACACACATGAATTAGAAGGCAAGGACATTCAGTTTATATTGTTGTTGTTGTTGGTTTGTATTTAGGGTTGGCATGGGGAAGGAGATTTTTTGGGGGACATTATCTGGGTAGGAAGGTAAGCTGGGTACTTTCTCTGCTTCTCTGAGCTAGTAGGACTTCATCTCAGCATCTGGCTCCCAAGTCTTTCTTTATTGGTAAAATCAAATAACTCTGATTTGCTTAAAAATAATACCAGATCTTTATATGCTTTTGTAATTAAATGGGCCCCACATTGAGTTACTTTTATAACTACACTTATTTGGATTCATTTGATAATCCTTGGGAGTTTAAATATTTGAATAAATACATGTTAACAATATCTGTATGTCAGACTTAAGTGCCTCCAATAAAGCTTTTGATACAAATAATGAATGAGAAATTATTTTTCCTCTTTCCTATTCTGTGTCAATCCTTTTAATCATTCATAAACTCTGCATTTTGTGAATTTTTTTATAATAACTGGCGGTTACTTTCTAAGAATGTCTTACATTTTCACTTTGGATGACAGGTTGAGGTATTAAGATGTACAGGAATGGTTGTGTCTTGATTTCCAAGTACTTTTCATATTCCTGTTTTCTAGTCTCTAAATGAAGATATGGGTATACAGAGATAAACATTGAGAAAGATGAGCATGACACAAACAGAAATAGCTTTTTGTTTTTTTCTGTATTCCTTGGGGATTGAGACCTCTATTCTTTTAAGGTATTTCCCTTTCTTTCCTATGATTAAACCCAAGCCTTTCTGCTAGATGAGTAATCTATACTTGAGTCATGTCCTCAGATAATATGTCTATCTCCTAAGCATAAAAGCCATATGTGTGTGTTTACATTTGTATATATTCATTTATAATATCTCTATTCATTAACTTTCTTTAATATCTTCTATTCCCAATTTTTAATTATAGTACAATTCTCTATTTTATAAACACATGAAAACACAGACACATACACACACACTCACACATACACACAAAAAACATACAGATACACGGACACACAGATTCTCTTTTTCTCTGAAAATACAAGTTCTATTTCTATTGTAGTTAGTGGAAAAAGGATTTTAGAAAATTATTTTCCTTTTATGTGGACATTAGTTCTTGAATATTTGGCACTTCATATTTTCCCCAATGGTCCAGTCTTTCATATATGCAAATCACAGTGTTCTAATAAATTTTGTTTGTGATTGAAAAGTAGCATTGAAGGAATGTTTTAGATATTGTGAGTCATTTTCTCAGACATTGCCTTTGTTGCCTCCACTGTAAATTATGAGCACATGCAATATTTATTGGCATTATCAAAATTGCAGCAGTAGACTTTTCTTCAATTTTAGTGAGTGATTTAAAAATAAGCAGTGAATGAAGGAAGAGTGAGTGTGTTTATGTTTTTCAAATTTGTGTCTGGTATTTTGATTGAAGAAGACAATCTTTGTTATTATATTGAGAAACAGACCTACTTCCTTTGAGAAAATATCTCCCCTGAAATAACTGCTTAAGCTAGACTCACTAGCTCCTGAGGATTTCCCAGTCATCATCTCATTAGAGCTGCCTCCATGGCCTGAATTGCCTGTATTCATGTCCTGTAGGTATGATTGCCCATACGGCATGGGTAGTCAAAAAGTAGGTAAAGCAA
The DNA here is from genome assembly GCF_964271855.1 of Acomys minous. NCBI lineage: Eukaryota > Metazoa > Chordata > Mammalia > Rodentia > Muridae > Acomys > Acomys minous. The sequence continues at coordinate 79,258,923 of NC_140483.1, forward strand.
TACTCAGCATCTGTTAGATATTCCCTGTGCAATATTTTGCCAATACAAGGCACTGCAGCTCCTGAAAACTCAAGCCACATGAATCCTAATCTCTGTTCATCCCATGTATGACCTAGTGTCTAATGGGGTAGCATACACTGATGAAGCACTCCGGGAATGTGAAGTGAGGAGCTATGGCTTCTAGACATTCAGCTTGTTAGAAGAAACTTACTTCTCAGAAGGACACTGGTTTCTCTGGACTTTATAACCTGCTTCCCACCCTCACCATATACACAGAAAAAGAGATATAGATTGGGATGTGTGTGTGTTTGTGTGTGTATATGTATGTGCATGTGTATGTATGTTTCTGTGTTTCTTTTGTGAACACAAGCAAGCACATCTTCATGATATAAAGTTGTAAGCATGACCAGAGCTGGGGAGATAACTCAGTGATTATAGTCCTTGCTATAAATATGCAAGGACATGAGCTCAATCTCCAGAAGACATTCATCATCATCATCATCATCATCATCATCATCATCATCATCATCATCAAAGTTATATGTGTGTATGTGGAGGTCCATGTTTAAATTTAATGACTGGGAAAGGGGAGAGGGATGGATTTCTGGAGCTTGCTGGCTAAATAGCTTTTATAAAGTAGCAAGTTCCAGATAAATTGAGAAATCCTACCTCAACACTCATAATAGCTTGACTTTTGGCCCTCACATGCATATTCACACACACATACTCTCTTACCTATGAAAACACATGCGTAATACAAACTTCTATATAAAGTAAGGGGCATCACCAGGGAACCATGTGCTATTACACTTTGTACACTTTTAATCTTTGCTCATGGTGAACATCTTGGAAGTAAACTGTGGACTGACTAGGCAGGTTCGTGCTGGAGTTTGAACTCTATGTCCCCTATGTTGAAAGGTATTACATACCAGTACAATTTGTCTTTTGACCTACACACTTACATGCACACATGCACACACACACACACACACACACACACACACACACACAGGCATTTGAGTATGAGTAAAAACAGAAAATAACAAAATAAATAAATATATATCATAAAGAATCGTTGAAAAGGAATCTTGGGTTGAAACCTCGATGAGAAATTAGACAATATAATATACATATATAAATATATATATGTGCATATATATACATATATGTAAATGATATGGATTTTCATGGAAATACTATGTTTGGAACACAAAATAGAGCTATTAATTTCATCATTTATTTCTCTACTTGTGTAGCTAATAATGGCATCTGAAAATTTAGTCAAACATGTAGAAGTTTCTCTATGAGGAACTTGAAGGAACTGATATGAAATTACATCATTGAAAAATAGACCTCTCCATAAGATGATGCATTCTATACACATTTATGGAGCAGTGATTGTGGGCCATGAAACTAGAGCATTCACTATTTAATGATGATTCTCAATGGACCACAGTTAATGATGGGAATAAATGCATAAGTAAGTGTAGTAATTGCAGCCCTGTGTGAGAAGTACAATAGGAACATCGACCATGAATATCCAGGGATGATTTAGTAGGCTATTATACACATTAGAGCAAGCATTTGGTGATTATTAAGTGCACTGTAAGAAAAATAGTAATAGTATTTTCTAATTTGTCAGATCAAAAAATGTGCTGATTCTAATTTTCCTTTCAGAGCAAATTGCTGTTTTATAAAAAGCCTCCTTGGAATCGATTCCCATGTTATAAAATGATTTGCCATTAAATAACCTTTAGTCAGCAATCAGGATAACTATACGTTACCCTAGGGGAGGGAATTATACTGTGAAGTTACATTTGAGACTTGGCATTTATTATGCTTATGCTGAGTTAAGAGGGGCCTCTGAAGTATTGAAAGAAATAATATGCTGTAGTGTATTATTGAATTATTAATAATATAAACTATAAAGACACAAGCCTTAGTCTCCACTGGGTAGTTTATTTAAGAATACTCTGTGTCATTTGTTCATCCAACAACTCCTACTTTTATATCTGGTCTATCTTGAGAACTGAGTAACAAAGGGGAATTCAGAACAAACTTGGCATTTGAGGATCTAATGAAACAACTATGAAATCATATAGGTAAGTCCAGTAATGACAGTTCATTTCAGAAAAGCACACACAGGAACACATGAGATGCAAGAGCAGAGATGCCTCTCCTTTATTTATATGTTCCCAGTGGGAAAGCTTCATGATTCTTCATGAAGGAAAACTGGAAAGGAGGAAGAATGTTAGCTTTCATCCTCCTTTCTAGTCTTCCTTCATGAAGAATCTTGAAGCTTTCCCACTGGGGAAATAGAAGGAACTAGAGGGTCCTAGAAACCTAAACAAAGAATACTATGATGGGCAGATCTGGGCCCAGGGGTCCTGCTCAAACTATGGCACCAGTCAAGGACAATACATGCAGTAAACTTCAAACCTCTACAGTCTTGCCAGTGGACAGGACTTTCTTCACAATTGAGTGTAGAGTGTGGATTGACTTTCACACCAACTCTGGTGCCCCATATATGACCATCTCCCCTGGATGGGGAGGCCTGGTGGCACTCAGAGGAAGGATAGCAGACTACCAAGGAGAGACCCTATGAGCATATACAGTGTGAGGAGTTCCCCCTCAGTCACAGTCATAGGTGAGGGGAGTAAGGGGAAAGTGGGAGGGAGGAAGGAATGGGCAGATACAAGTGATAGAATAAAAATTGAGATGTAATTGGTCCTGATAGCTTCCACCAGCTTTGCCAGAGCACCCTTGTCTTCTGAGTTAACCTGTGTGAAGGCAACAGTGGTGCAAGTCTTCCTGTGGACCAGCCACCCCAGCCTGGCCTTTCCCTTGATTATGCAGTAGAGGACCCCCAACTTTCAACACAGGGCAGGCAGGAAGACCAGACAGATATGATGAGATCCGTCACCACTGGGGAGGCAAGGTCCTAGGTCCTAAATATGTGGCTCGCATTGCCAAGCTGGAAAAATCAAAGGCTAAAGAAGTTGCCACTAAGCTGGGCTAAATGTACACTGCTAAGTTTTCTGTACATAAATATAATTATGAAATTATCTTAAAAAAATATTGAGATGTAATATGATAAATTAAAAAAATATATTTAAAAAGAAGAGTAAAACAACTGTGGAATAGAGAGATTATAGTGATAAAGACATTATTTTCTTTATATTAATTTAATATTTCCAAATTTCTAGTAAAAGAACTATGAAAAAATAAATTTGGAATTTAAGGCAAAAAAAGAAAGAAAGGAGGAAGAATGTCTTAGGACAAATAAGAAGTGGAGAATCCAATGTCCTTTCTCTCCTGTGTTTAATTATGTCCTCTTAAAGGTAACATAATTATAACAAAACAGAAAAAAAATCTATTTCTATAACTTTCCTGAGGCCATAACCAGTATTGACACATATCTTAAGGGTAGTCACTAAGTTGTTGGATGATTGTCCTGAGTATCCAAGAAAAAACTCTATTTACCTCATTTAGATCAGTGACCACAAAATAAATGAATAATTTCATTCAATTCTGTCTAGCATAATAAGCCAGTGAGTTTGTTGGGCTTACTTATACAACTATGGAATAGGAGTTATTTACAGAAAAAGATGGGCTGATGAAATGACTAAAATACATTGTATGCATGTTTATAATTATACTATAAATCAAATATATACATGTATGTATATAAAATTTAAAGATGTCAATACTTCTTGTTATGCCCAATTTGATATTTTTCCTATAAAAATCAGTTTTTTCAATTGCAGACATTAACAAGTTGATGTCAAATTCATTTGAAAATATAAATAATGTGAGATAAATAAAGCCATCTAGAGGAGAAACAAAGTTAAAAAATATAAACTTCTTGATTTCAAGATAGTCAACAAATATATAATAATCAAAGAAAATGTAATATGGGCTTAATAGTAGATGTAACTGAAACCCAAATATAAATCCATACTTTTTTTGTCATGTGTGGCTTTGTTGTTTCGTGAGGATGGCAAAGCCTCTTGGTTCCTTCAGAGGTCATCACCTCTGTAAGCATGCTGGTATTATATAGCAGGTCTCAAGGTAACTGATATTCTACAAAAGTGCCAAGACCACATAATAATAACTTGAATTACTCTGATCTCAATGATCTTTTTAAGACATGCTAGTTGTACAGAATGGATACCCAGATGTAAATAAATTAATTATACATTAAGAATAAAAGCAAATCCAGAATAGACTACAGAGAAAATAATTTAAAAGCTGGAGCTGGTTAAGACACCTCAGTTAAAAAATTACTCACTACAAACCTGATAGCAAGAGTTCAATTTTTAGGATCTAAATGGTGGATAGAAAGAACAAACCCCACAAAGTTTTGGACTCCAGCATTCATGTGCATGCTTTCACATGTAAGAACACACATGGACACATGGATAAATAATTATAATATAAACATTTTAACAAACGCAATAGCTATAAGTTACAGAACTCTTTTAAGCTAGTGTAGAAGTACACATCTATGACCTTGGGTTAAGTAAATACAGGATAAGATAAAGCATTTTCAAGCATCAGAAATAAGTAGATAAATTGGACTACCCCAAAATCAAAGATCTTGGTGCTACAACATGTACCCTCAGGAACTTGTCAAGGTAAGCTATGGAATGAGACCAATTTTTACAAGTCAATGGTTGATAGACATTTGTATCAAGAATACAATAAAATCTCATATAACTCAGTAATGAGGCAACAAAACATAATTTAAAACAAGGATAAGATTTGAGTGGATATTTTTGTTGAACGACTTTTTCTACAAAGACACTTTTTGTTCCAGGCAGCAGTTTATTGTGGTGCTAGAAAGGCTCACAGTGGATTAGTATGTAAAAGCTGAAAGAAAAAAAAAAACATAAACAAAACAACTGTTTTATCCCCCATAACTGGTAACTGACAACTTGATTAGATGTTTTACAATTGCAGGGTTGACAAACTCCACCCAGCAGGCGGGCAGGCGTGGATCAAGACAGATGCAGGGACTCTTGCTGGTATGTGAGAGGAGTGCTGAGCTGAGGGTGGTATGGAAGAATAGGGGGATGGAAGGCCCCAGGGGATTCAGGAACCCCCAAGCAAACCATCAAAGCCTGCAGATCTGGACCCAGGGGGCCCTGCACAAATTGTTGCATCAACCAAGGAAAATGCATGCAGTAAACCTAGACTCCTGGTTCATATCTAGCCAATGGATAGCTCATTCTCCATGGTTGTGAGAAAATCTGGGATTTCTTCTAACATGAACTCTGGTGCCTCTTATTTGATCATTGCCCCTTGGTGAAGAGGCCCACTGTGCACACAGAAGTGGAAGTAGGCTATACAGATGAGACCTGATAAGCTGTGGTCATAGGGTAGGGGAAGAGGTCACCTTCTGTCAGAGGTCCAGAGGAGGGGAAAAGGGTGGAAGAGGGAATGAGAATTGAAGTGGGAAGATAAAAGGGAGGAGATAACAATCAAGATGTAATCCAAATAAATTATAATAAATTAAAATTTAAAAAACTTCAGGGTTGTGATATTAGAAGCAGGTGTAATGTGGGAAAAGGGGAATCACCAGCAAACACAGCAAAGTAAAACATACTGGCAGGACACTGACTAGGCCACATTCTTCCCTTTTCCTCTTATTTCTATCCCCTAGGGACTCCAATCACAATTTAAAGAAGATATACATATATAATATATGTGTATATATATATATATATATATATATATATATATATATATATTTATATATATACAATACTTACAGTTTTTAAAAAATGCAAGTTCGTCCTTTTGTTGCCCTTGTGCTTCCTAAGGTTGTACTACAAAGAAAAAACTCAGAGCAGGTTCCAGTGGTCCATGCCTGTAATCCCAGCACTCTAGCTGGCACAGGCAGGTAGGTCTTTTTAAATTGAAGGCCAGTATGGTCTACAAAGTGAGTCTGAGATAGCCAAGGCTACAAAGTGTAATCCAGTCTCAAAAAGAAAAAAAAGAAAAAAAGAAACCCAAAGCAGGAAACAAGACAGAAAGGAAGGAGAAAGGGAAGAAACAAAGGTATCTGCTCACTCTGATTAGGTAAAATTCTCAATTCTGAACACATCTACGAAATTCTTCCAAGTTTTACCTAATTTTACCATTTGGCATTATAAATATACTACTACATGTATTTTAAGTAAAAATGAAATATCCATGGCAACATAGAAAACTAAGCAACAGTGCTGATTAGATGATTCAGCCATTAAGATCACCTGCTACTCTAACAGAATACCTTAGTTAGATCTCCAGCAACCATGGGTGTTAATTAGTATGTCATTCTAGATATTAATTGGAAATCAAAATGTACATAAGAAAGCACTGTCCCACAGGTAATAGAAATGAAGTCACAATACACATAAGCATTAACATGAAAAGGATTTGAAAATATCAGTTCTGCTGAAGGGAATTGCTCACAAAAGAATACATGGGAGAATAGCAAAGTAGAAGGATCCAGAGGGTCCTAGAAACTTACAAGTAGAACATTATGATAGGCAAATTTGGTCCCAGTAGTCCTGCTCAAACTAAGGCACCAGCCAAGGACAATCAGGCAGTAAACTTTAAACCCCTACCTAGATCTAGCCAATGGACAGAACATTCTCCATAGTTGAGGGGAGAGTGGGATACGACTTTTACATGTACTCTAATGCCTCATATTTGACCATGTACCCTGGAGGCAGAGACCTGGTGGCACTCAGAGGAAGGATAGCAGGTTACCAAGAAAAGATGATACCCTATGAGTATATACAGGGGGAGGAAATCCCCCTCAGGAACAGTCATAGGGGAGGGGAATAAGGGGAAAATGGGAGGGAGGGAAGAGTGGGAGGACACAAGGAATGGGATAACCATTGAGATGTAACGAGAATAAATTAATAAAAAATTTAAAAAACTTAAAAAGAGAATACATGCTGTGTTCCTTTTATGTATTTGAGGAAGATTAACCATATCTAGAGAAGGAAAAGAAAGTAGTTCTTAACTGCTGCCAGAGTTTACCAGAAGAGTGGTGTAGAAGTGAATATTATGAAAAATAACATTTTCTTTTTGATGCTGTAGAAAGTATCTAGGTCTGCCCATGACAATACTAGTGCATTTCTCTGTGCCTTCCTATACTTTTAAGTGGTACAAATAATGTGAAGAATTGAATTATTTGCTAAATAAAATGAAAGGTCACTATTTTTTATTGGTTTGAATGAAAGAGCCTACACGGACCTATACTTGAATATGCTGTTCCCTTTGGTAAGGCAGTGTGGGAAGAATTAGGAAGTATGGCCTTGTTGGAGGTTGTGTGGCACTGAATCTTTGTTTGAGATTTCACAAAACCAGTTGTCATCTTCAGTTAGCTTTCTCTCTTTCTGCCTTGTTTTTATAGATAAAGAAGTAAGTTCTCAGGACCATGCCTGCCTGACTGTTTCCATCATTCTCAGCATGATGGCCATGTACTCTAACCCTTTGAAAATGTAAGTCAAAAATTAAATGCTTTTTAAAAATTCAGCTGTCAGTCTCATGGTACTTTAGCAGAGTAATAGAAAAGTAAAGAAGCCAGAAGCGTAAGGATATTTTTATGTTTATTTTCAATGTATACATTTATATAATTACACATGAATAAAATAAACTACATACAGCAGGAAGAACCATGAGATCTTCAGGAAGTATATAAATGTTACATTTATACTTATTTAGCTATTTGTATTTGGCAAACTTGAAGTAAACATCTTTGCTACCTTGATGGGTCTAAATTTCTAATTGAAGATCAATATCTATCATAACTCTTCTCTATTAAATTAAAACACATATCTTGATCTAAAAACATCTTAACCCCTAACATACTAAGCTTAATTGAAAGGCTAACCTATCTGGTCTTCAACCCCATCAGAGATTTGAGAAGGAATAAAATGTAAATACTTGTGTGAAACAGAAGTGTAGGTTAGTAGCTTCCAAAATGGAAAAAAAAAATGACTGAGAGAGTTTGGTGCCTGAACAGTCATCATCAAATGTCTTCCAAACAAAAAGAGCCCAGGCTGGGTGTATTCAGCACAGAAATCTACAAAACCTTCAAAGATAAGCTAATGTCAATTCTTTTTAAATTCTTCCACAAAATAGAAACAAAAGGAACAATAAAAAACTCATTCTATGAGGCCACAGTCACCTTGATACCTAAACCCAAGAAAGACTTTACAAAGTAAGAGTATTTCAGAATAATTTATCCTATGAGCATTGACGCAAAAATACTCAATAAAATACGTGCAAACTAAATCCAAGAACACATTAAAAACATTATTCACCATGATCAAGTAGTCTCCATACCAGGCATACAGGGGTGGTTAAGTATATGGAAATCCATCAACATAAACTGAAGGGGAAAACCACATGATCATCTCCTTAGTTGCTGAAAAAGCATTTGATAAAATGCAACACCCATTATGTTTAAAGCCTTTAAGAGGGTGGGGTTATGACTACGGTGACTTCTGTAGGAAGTTCTTTGCCTTTGCATTTTGTCTAATTTCTGTTACTTTTCCAAAATGAGCCAAAGTCTTATAGAGTTTGGAATGGCCAATCTGAGATTACAGGGCATTACATATCATAAATAATGATCACAGCTGTCACAGCAGTACCTTTCCAGACAAGCACATAACTTAACATAATAAAGGCAATGCACAAAAAGCCTATAGCCAACATCAAACTAAATGCAGAAAAACTTAAATCAATTCCACTGAAATCAGGGACAAGACAAGGCTGTCCACTCTCCATATCTCTTCAACATAGTACTTGAAGTTCTAGCTAGAGCAAAAAGACAACTAAAATCGATCAAAGGGATACAAATAAAAAAGGAAGAAGTCAAACTATCACTGTTTGCAGGTGATAAGATAGTATACATAAATGACCTTAAAAATTCCATGAAGAAACTTCTGCAGGTGGTAACTGCCTTCAGTAAAGTGGCTGTATACAAAGTCAACTCAAAAAATTCAGTAGTCCTGCTCTATACAAATGACATAAGGGCTGAAAAAGAAATTAGGGAAGCTACCTCCTTCAAAACAGTCACAAAGGGTAAAAAGTATCTTATTGTAACTCTAACCAAAAAATTGAAAGACTTATATGAAAAAAACTTCAAGTTTGTAAAGAAAGAAATAGAAGACATCAGAAGATGGAAAGACCTTCCAAGTTCCTGGTTTGCGAGAATCAACATAGTAAAAATGTCCATCTTACCAGAGGTGATCTATAGATTCAGTGCAATTACCATCAAAATTCCAAGACAATTCTTTACAGACCTTGAAAGATGAATTCTCAACATCTTATAGAAAAACAGAAAACCCAGAATTGCAAAAACAGTCCTGTAAAGAAAAGATATTCTAGAGGAGTCTCCACCCCAAATCTCAAGCTATACTATAGAGCAACAGTAATAAAAACAGCATACTACTGGCATGTGAGTAAGCTGATTGATGAATGAAATCAAGTAGAAAATCCAGAAATAAAACCACACCTCTATGGGGACTTGATTTTTTTACAAAGAAGCCAAATTCATGCAATGGAAAAAAAGATAGTATCTTCAACAAATGTGTAAGGATATTTTATAATAAAGAGGGTGGGGAAATGATTTGTTTCACTGCATAAGTGACTTTATCTTGTCTCTTCTTGGTAACCTGCTACCCTATGAACATATACAGGGGGAGGTAATCCCCCTCAGGAACAGTCATAGGGGAGGGGAATAAGGGGAAAATGGGAGGGAGGGAAGAATGGGAGGATACAAGGGATGGGATAACCATTGAGATGTAACAAGAATAAATTAATAAAGGAGATAAAAAGGAAAAAAAGGAAAAAAAAGAAAAAATCATCAAACATAAAAAAGTGACTTTATCTCTGAAACTGACAATCAAATTTGGTTCAATTTACATGTCCCACTTTGTAGAAGAAGATAACATAATCCTTGAATCATCCTCAGATACTCATTGCAAACACACACACACACACACACACACACACACCACCACCACCACCACCACCACCACCACCTCCACCACCACAACAACTCTCCCAAAAAGAGAGACAGAGAGAGTGAGAGAGAGATGGAGAGGCAAATATATTTAAAAAATGCTATTAATGAAAAAAAAAGTAAAATACACATCTATTTCCCCATACTTTAACTGTGTCCATATATATTCCAATTATTCTTTGGGATATCAATGTTATATTAACATTTTCATACACACAATTTTCAGTCTGGGTAAAATATTTGCCTTTTATACAGGAGGTTCCTAATCTCCCACAAAGACGAGGCATGGGGATGACCTGCAAGCAGGAAGAGCAGAAGTCCAAAGGCATCTCCATTTACACAATGGGTTTGAGGTCAGTCAGTCCGGATCAAATGCGATCCCATTCTAAAATTTAACAGACTCAGTTTCCTTGGCCTTAGGCCTTACTTATGATGTTCTGGGACACTGCAAATCACTCATCTTAAGCAGTAGTTCTAAATTTATGCCACATGCTCAACTTTGTCATTGTGAACATTCTTGGTGTCTCCCCATTAGCATGGAATTTTCTATTCTCTACCATATCTACTGTAAGTTCTGTAGGAAGTTCTTTGCCTCTGCATTTTTTCTTATTTCTGTTGCTTTTCTGAAATGGGCCAAAGTATTGTTGCTCTGAGGTTGTAATGGCCACTCTGAGCTTGCTGGGCATTACATATCATGGATAATGATCACAGCTATCACAGCAGTACCTTTCCAGACAAGCTAGTCTTTCCCTTTAATATGTACTGTGACTAAGAGAAATTAAAGATGTTTGTCTCTAAGAGTGCTGCCATGCACCCATTTCTGGTGGTCACAGCATTTCACAATCTTGTGGAAGAAGTATTTCTAGAACCTCTTTTTCATGTTATAATAAAACTGAGTGAAGACGGGAACAGTCACATTGTTAGAAGAGAAGCATGGTTCTACTAGAGACTGCATGTTGAAAGAACTCCAAAGCCTAGGGTTCTCTCTTCATTCGTCTTTCTTTAATTTTTTTCTTTAATGTGTCTGCACTTCCTCTTGTGATGGTGATGTCCACACCACTAGTTTTTCAGATCTTCCTGTTGCTGAGGTATCAAAGTAAAAAAGGATCAAACATGCTTAAAATAATCTAGTTCTGAGGCTTCTTTGTCCTCTGACCAATATTTGGTTTTTACTCTTAACTTAATATAAGTCAGTGTTTTGTATTTTATCATCTGTACAGTGTGTGTGTGTGTGTGTGTGTGTGTGTGTGTGTGTGTGTGCACCAGGATTTGTGTGTCCAGGGCACATGAATATCTTGATTTTCACTCCTCCCCTTCTCCCTTCTTTTGAGATGGAGTCCCCATCTTGCTGTTCACACAGTGTGTGTTAGCTTAGTATGTTGGTAAGACTATAGAGATCCTGCTCTCCTTCTCATTTCATGATTGGATGACTAAGGAGGTCTACTCTTGCACCTGAGCTTTACATGATTTATTGGCATATGAACCCTTAATGTCATGCTTATATGACAACCATTTTTGTTGTTTAGTCATCTCTTTAGTTGTCTTTTTGTAGATGTTTTTAGGATCAAGATATCATATGGCTCAATTTTGTATCTTATGCTAGCATCTGTACCAGTAGTAGGCACTAAGTAAACACAGAAACACTTAGCATGTGTGTTCAGGGTCTGTGAATCAAATCCAGTGTTTGTACCCCAGTCTTACTTACATGCTCCCTTCACTAAAGACAAAGTATCTGGAATTTTTAAGTGTCTATATATGTATGAGGATTCTCTGTCACATATTTTAAAGTGGTTTGCATTGCCCATGAACACATTGTGATCTGTAAAATATAACAACTGTTTCTGGCCATATCACTGAATAGGAAAATACAGACAATTCTTCAAGTATATTTCTCAGCACTAGACATTTAAAACAAACTATCTGTAAACAACATATGTTTGTTTATCACATAGCATGTGACAAAATTGCTATGTGACCACCAGCCTTATGTATGGGAAATCTCTTATTTAAATTCCAGTAATGGTCTTGTTGGAGTCTTTTGCTGTAGACTTCTATTTCCTGTCAACAGTTACCATATGTGTTCTGAATACTAATGAGGAAGACATTCCCAGACCTCATAAGATAAATATGGAAATCAAACACTCATCTGAATTGGTTGTTTTCTGATTTCCTATACATCATCCTGATAGTGACCCTTGCTCCTCAGAAAATTTCAAAGCAGTGTAATAATCTCTAAAATAAAAAGGCATTCCATAATCGAGTTCTGCACACCTTTGGGATAAAGTTTGTTTGCATATGTTATTTTAAAACAAGTTATATGTCCTTTTTCTCCGGTTTTATATTTCTTTCTTTGGAAGTGCTGAATCCACTTTTAATTTTTTCTGCTAGCTATGATATAGTAATTGAATTTAAATCTCAATATAATGCTTCTTTTCTATTTCTAAAATAAAAGTCAATAAGAAAGATATTAAAATAATGTGGCCATCATTTTCTTATTTCAGAATGAACCCTCCCTTCCATAATTCTTATTTCCAGATCATCTTTCATCTTCCACTGCCTTGGCAATGTCATTCAGCCTCTGTGGATCATGGTTTTCCCACCTGAAAAAAGACAGTGTTTATAAAACATATATTATTCTTTTTGTTAAAGAATTGAATTAGAGAGGATATTGACGGGATGGATAGAAGTACTTTGTGTTCTATACAGGCAAAATTATACTTAATGCTACAGAAAGGAATCTATAAATACACCTTGTAATTCACTTGACAAATAAACACACTGAACTCACTGACAACAGTTTATTGTGTGTTAAACTTTGATCTAGATGTTATCCAAATGCAACCTAAATAGTAAAGCATGATTTGATGATTGTGGAGTATATGATTTTTTTTCCTACACAGCAGAGGCATTGAATAGAAGGGCACATGGGCAGAAAATTCTGCCCGAGGAGAAGGACTAGACTAAACTTCAGAATGTCTATTATTGTTTCCCTTCCCTGTAAAACCTGCTGGTTAAGGAGAGACAGAGCAAAGATGCCATGGATATTAACTCACTGCTTTGCCTGACTTCAGACTCAGAATGAAGCTTTATTTAAAGACTTGGTTCTTATTTTGCTTATTGTTTTCTACACTGAAAGCATGAACTAAATTCTTGTATTAGTACAAGGGGCTAGACTACAAACACAATGCACACAGATACTTTAAATACGTTTAGAGGGGCAGAATCAGCAAGAATCTAAAGTAAACTGAGCAGCCAACTGAGCACAAGTCACATTGAAAGTATGGAATTTATCATGGCTTGGGTCACTCTTACTCATATGTTTTTTTTTCTCTTAGGAATGCAGGGTTGAAAGGAAGTACCCACCATTCCCCAGGTACTTTGTGAATGAGACAAAGTGGATCAGGTATCTTTATAATACTCTCATTAATTTGGTGTCCCTTCGGGAGTTGGTGATTAGCATCCAGCTAATCTAGAAGTAGTGCTTCCTCGATGCCAAGCTAAAAGGAAATATGGGGAGCAATAAGCAGCCAAAATAGTGATGGACTTGCAAGCATTAGGCAAGAGGTGGTTGAGTGGGGAGTAAAACTTATTGAAGTCCCAAGAAAAAATTATATGGAACCCACATATAGTAAGACATAAATAACTAGGTGTGCATCTGAGGAATGCAATGGAGAGCAGGTGAAGCCCAGAAAAGATATGTCCTCAGAAAAGTCCTCCAAATACCTGCATCCTCATGAGTATCAGATGTAAATACTCAAGATCATATGGAAACATAGCTCAGACATCAAAGAAGTAAATGATAATTAGTTCTAGAGCCACATATAACTGAAAATGGTGCAGGAACACACATTCATACTGCCTCAAATACTGTTTTCTATCTAACATGAAGTTGTATAATGACAGAATGGTAGAAGTAAATTTTTAGTTTCTTTTCATTCAAAAATGTAAAATAATGGTAGATTGAGATACAATTTGATGACACTCTGAGCTTTCAGGTTGGTGTAAATGAAGAAACTCTTTGTACATTTCAAATGAATTTATCTTATTGTCACAATGTTAAGAATGAAGTCAAACAAAGGTATAAAGTGATGGATTTTTATAAAGATAAAGATTGTCCAAAATAAACTGAATCTGGGCCTTCAGCATCCAAATTCTCCAGAAATGCCATTGTAATAAGTGTACCTACTTTTTGCAGTAATTTAAAAAAGAAGTGATAACTTTCAAGTCACAAGAAGGTACTCTTCTAACTGATGAGAATCTGCCCTGTTAAAAACTAGAATGTAAAATGTTAGTGGTTACTTTTCCTTAAAATGATGTTTAGAGCACATGGAATGAACTGATATTGGCAAGTCAATAAAAAAATTGATCTATAGGTACTGTTTTAAAAATATGGCAGCGAGCGGTGTGGACCGTGTTTGAAAGCTCCAGCGAACAATTCAGGGAATTGCACAGATTTCTGAGCCAGGAACACCAAGGTCCCCACACCACGGCAGCAGAAGTGCTCCATGGTTCGGAGGGACCAGGGTGCGGAGGACCTGCCTGCCCCTGCACATGGGAGGAGCGAGGACTTTCTCGGATCAGAGTGGCAGTGGTGGGGACAGCAGTGCCATCAGCGGCTCCAGCAGCACCAGCAGCTCCAGCGGCGCCAGCTGCGGTGACTGAGGTTTGCAGCTCAAAGCCTTCCAGTGGAGGCGATTAGTATGGTGGACGGTGGGAGTTGCTGCGGGAGAGGGGACTCTGGACAGGATTTGGGTCGCGTGGTGCCTTGAGACCCAGGCTGGACTCAGCGGACGGTTAGGCCCGGAGTCCTGGGTTTGTTCAGTGAGTGAGCTGTGCTGTGGAGAGGCTGGCTCGGCTCAGCGGGCAATTCTGTCCGAGGCGCAGCTCCCCTGCTGTGATGCAGGCTAGGTGGAGTGCCCGCTTCCACCCTGGGCTCCGGCTCAGCACAGATGCACTTTTCCTGCTGTGACGCTAGCGGGGCAAAGCGCTCAGTTATACCCTGGGTGCTTGCTCAGCGCAGACGAAGTTTTCCTGCTGTGACGCGGGTGGGGCGGAGCGCTCAGTTATACCCTGTGTGCTTGTTCAGCGCAGATGCAGTTTTCCTGCTGTGAAGCGAGTGGGGCGGAGCTCTCAGTTATACTCTGGATGCTTGCCCAGCACAGCCTTGGTTTTCATGCTGCGATGCAAGTTAGGCGGAGCGCTTGCTTCTACCCTGGGTGCTTGCTCAGCGCCGTCTCAGTTTCCCTGCTGTGACACAAGACTGGCGAAGCGCTCACTTCTACCCTAGGTGCTTGCTCAGCGCTGCCGCAGTTTTCCTGCTGTGACATGGGCTGGGCAGAGCACTCAGTTGTACCCTGGGTGCTTGCTCAGCACAGCCTTGGTTTTCCTGCTGTGACGCAAGCTGGGCGGAGCGCTCACTTCCACCAGGTGCTTGCTCAGTGCAGTCGCAGTTCTCCTGCTGTGGCAGATGGTTCAGGCCCTGAGAAACTAGCTGAGCTCGACGCGTGGCTCAGGCCCAGTATCCCTGGCTGGACTTGGCAGGGGACATAAAAGGTTTTGGATACCTTGGCCTGACCCAACGATCATTCAGAGACCCAGAACGATTGCAGGACCCATAGCAAAGGGGAGCTGAGGATCACTGGCAGTGAGAGCCCAAAACTACAGGGATAACCTCCTGCCATCCACACAAATGAAGTATCAGGGCTTCCAGCCTACGGAAATCGTGAGAAAAGAAGTGAATCTATCATCAGACTGCATCCACTCAAATCTGGAAGTTACCCAACAAAAACAGAGACGGCAAGATGTCTAAGGGACAGCATAAAAGCATTCGAAAAAAAACCCAAAACAATATGATGTCTCCAGTTCCCAGCTATCCCAAAGAAAACAACCCGGAGAACTCACATACAAAGGAAACACAAGAAAATGACCTCAGATCCTTGGTAATGAGGATGTTAATGGAGGAAACAAATAAAATTCTAAATCAGATGCAGGAAGAAGCAGCGAAGCAGGTGTGAGACATAAAAGAAGCACATAGAGTGGAACTGGAAAATTTTCAGGAAAATATAAACAACCAGATGAAAGAAATTAAAAAAATCTGTCCAAGATATGAAAATGAAAATGGATTCAATGATAAACACACAGACAGAAGAAAAACGAGAACGTGAAGCCTCAGAGAAGAAGGCGGATGACACAGTGCTGAGCTTTTCTAACAGAATCCAAGAGATGGAAGAACGAATCTCAAGTCTAGAAGATACAATAACAGATCTTGAAGCAACCAATAAAGAAAATGCCAAATCTGGAAAACTCCTGACACAAAACATCCAAGAAATTAAGGACACCATGAAAAGAAGAAATCTGAGGATAATAGGCATGGAAGAAAGAGAAGATATCAGACTCCAAGGCCCAGAAACTCTTCTCAGCAAAATCATAGAAGAAAATTTCCCCAATCTAAAGAAAGAGATGCCTATAAACATACAAGAGGCATACAGAACACCAAATAGAACTGACCAGAAAAGAAAAACTGCCCGTCACATAATAATCAAAACACAAAACATACAGAACAAAGAAAAAATATTAAAGGCTGCAAGGGAAGAGGGCCAAATAACATTTAATGGCAAACCTATCAGAATTACACCCGACTTCTCAGCAGAGACCATCAAAGCCAGAAGGGCCTCGACAGAGATCCTGCAAACCCTAAGAGACCACAGATGCCAGGCCAGACTACTTTACCCAGCAAAACTATCAATAACCATTGATGGAGAAAACAAAATATTCCATGACAAAACCAAATTCAAACAGTACCTATCCACAAATCCAGCTTTACAGAAGGTACTAGAAGGAAAACTCCATCCCAAAGGGTCAAGCTACAATCAAAACTACTCAGGAAATAGATAACTATACCATGGCAAAAACACAACTACACAAACGCACAACTGGAACCAACATCAAAATTAAGACTCTTAATAGTAACTTGTCTTTAATATCTCTCAACATCAATGGTCTCAATTCTCCAATAAAAAGACACAGACTAACTGAATGGGTGCATAAACAGGATCCAACATTCTTCTGCATTCAAGAAACACATCTCACTCATAATGATAGGCATTACCTCAGGATAAAAGGTTGGAAAAAATATTCCAAGCAAATGGACACAAGAAGCAAGCAGGCATAGCCATTTTAATATCGAACAAAATAGATTTTCAACCAAGATTAATCAAAAGGGATGAGGATGGACACTTCTTACTCAACAAAGGTAAAGTCAACCAAGATGACATCACAATTCTGAACATCTATGCTCTTAATACAAGGGCACCCACATTTCTAAAAGATCTGCTAAAAAGGCTTAAACCACACATCAATCCACAAACAATAATAGTGGGAGACTTCAACACCCCACTCTCACTGAAGGACAAGTCATCGAAACAGAAACTAAGCCGAGAAATAACATCATTAACCAATGCCATGGGTCAAATGGATCTAACAGATATCTATAGAACCTTTCACCCAAACAAGAAAGAATATACCTTCTTCTCTGCACCCCATGGAACCTTCTCCAAAATTGATCACATCGTAGTTCACAAAGAAAGCCTCAACAGATACAAGAGGATTGAAATAATACCTTGTATCCTATCAGATCATCATGGGCTTAGGCTGTAATTCAACAACAACAGAAATAACAAAAAGCCTACACGTATGTGGAAACTAAACAACTCTCTGCTAAATGACACCTGGGTCAAGGAAGAAATAAAGAAAGAAATCAAGGAGTTTCTGAAATTCAATGAAAATGAAGGAACAACATACCCAAATTTGTGGGATACATTGAAAGCAGTGCTAAGAGGAAAATTCATAGCACTAAGTGCCTTTAAAATGAAATTGGAAGCATCACACATAAACACCTTAATGACACAACTGGAAGCCCTAGAAAAAAAAGAAGCAGAAACACCCAAAAGGAGTAGACATCTGGAAATAATCAAACTCAGGGGTGAAATTAAGAAATTAGAAATGAAGAGAACAGTCCAAAGAATCAACAAAACCAAGAGCTGTTTCTTTGAGAAAGTCAACAAGATAGACAGACCGTTAGCCAAACTAACTAAAAGGCAGAGAGATAGTATTGAAATCAACAAAATCAGAAATGAAAAGGGAGACATAACAACAGACCCTAAAGAAATACAAAGAATCATAAGATCCTACTTTGAAGGCATATATGCTACAAAATTTGATAATCTAAGGGAAATGGACGATTTTTTTGATCAATTTCACTTGCCAAAGTTGAGTGAAGAACAGATAAACAAGCTAAATAGTCCCATTTCCCCTACAGAAATTGAAGTAATCATTGATAGTCTCCCAACCAAAAAAAGCCCAGGGCCAGATGGCTTCAGTGCAGAATTCTACCAGACCTTCAAGGGTGAGCTAATACCGATACTCTTCAAGCTACTCCAAAAGATAGAAAGGGATGGAACATTACCAAACTCATTCTATGAGGCCATAGTCTCATTGATACCTAAACCTCACAAAGACTCAACAAAGAAAGAGAATTTCAGACCAATTTCTCTGATGAACATCGATGCAAAAATACTAAATAAAATACTTGCAAAACGAATACAAGAGCATATCAGAGATATCATTCATCATGACCAAGTAGGCTTCATTCCAGGCATGCAGGGATGGTTTAATATACGGAAATCCATCAATGTAATTCACCACATAAACAAACTGAAAATAAAAAACCACATGATCATCTCTTTGGATGCAGAGAAAGCATTTGATAAAATCCAACACCCATTCATGTTTAAAGTTTTAGAGAGATCGGGAATACAAGGCACTTTCCTCAACATAATAAAGGCTATATATAGGAAGCCAATAGCCAAAATCAGAGTAAATGGTGAGATACTCAAGGAAATTCCTCTAAAATCAGGAACAAGGCAAGGCTACCCACTCTCTCCATATCTCTTCAATATAGTACTCAATGTTCTAGCCAGAGCAATAAGACAACATAAGGAGATCAAGGGTATTCAAATGGGAAAGGAGGAAGTCAAATTGTCCCTATTTGCAGATGATATGATAGTCTACATAAGTGACCCTCAAAATTCCACCAGAGAACTCCTACAGCTGACAAACACCTTCAGCAAATTGGCTGGATACAAAATTAACTCAAAAACGTCTGAGCCTTCCAACACACAACTGATAAGCATGTAGAGGAAGAAATTAGGAAAACTACACCCTTCACATTAGCTACAAGCAATATAAAGTACTTAGGAGTTACTCTTACTAAGCAAGTGAAGGAACTGTTTGAAAAAAAATTCAAAACCCTAAAGAAAGAGATTGAAGATGACATGAGAAGATGGAAGGATCTACCTTGCTCATGGATAGGGAGAATTAACATAATAAAAACGGCCATCCTACCAAAAGCAATCTACAGATTCAATGCAATCCCTATCAAAATACCTACACAAATTTTTAAAGACATTGAAAGTTCAATTCTGAACTTCATATGGAAAAACAAAAAACCCAGAATCGCTAAAACAATCTTGTACAATAAAAGGTGCTCTGGAGGAGTCTCCATACCTGATATCAAACTGTACTATAAAGCAATAGTAATTAAAACAGCATGGTACTGGCACAGCAACAGGGTGGTTGATCAGTGGAATCGAATCGAAGACCCAGATATGAATCCACACACATATGGTCATTTGATTTTTGACAAAGAAGCCAAATCCATTCGATGGAAAAGGGATAGCATCTTCAACAAATGGTGCTGGTCTAACTGGAGGTCTATGTGTAAAAAAATGCAACAGGACCCATATTTGTCACCTTGTACAAAACTCAAATCCAAGTGGATTAAAGACCTCAACATAAAACCAGAGACACTAAATCACTTAGAAGAAAAAAAGGGAAAGAGCCTGGAACATATTGGCACAGGAGACAACTTCCTGAACAGAACACCAACAGCCAAGGCATTAATGTCAACAATTAATAAATGGGACCTCATGAGGCTGAGAAGCTTCTGTAAGGCAGGTGACACGGTAAAGAGAACAAAGCGACAGTCTACAGACTGGGAAAAGATCTTCACCAACCCCACAACTGACAAAGGTCTAATATCCAAAATATATAAAGAACTCAAGAAATTAAATACCACCAAACCAAATAACCCAATCGAGAAATGGGGCATGGAACTAAACAGAGAATTCTCAACAGAGGAATATCAAATGGCTGAGAAACACTTAAAGAAATGCTCAACCTCCTTAATCATCAGGGAAAAGCAAATCTAAACAACGCTGAGATTCCATCTTACACCCATCAGGATGGCTAAGATCAAAAATTCAAGAGACACCACATGCTGGCGAGGATGTGGGAAGAGAGGAACACTCCTTCATTGCTGGTGGGATTGCAAACTAGTACGACCACTTTGGAAATCTATCTGGTGCTATCTCAGAAAAATGGGAATAGGGCTTCCTCAAGACCCAGCTATTCAACTCCTTGGAATATACCCAGAATTTGCTCCAGCACACAACAAGAAAATTTGCTCAACCATGTTCATAGCAGCCTTATTCATAATAGCCAGAACATGGAAACAGCCTAAGTGTCCCTCAATAGAAGAATGGATAAAGAAACTGTGGTACATATAAACTATGGAATACTATTCAGCTATTAAAAACAAGGAATTCCCGAAATTTGTGGATAAATGGATTGAGCTAGAAATGATCATAATGACTGAGTTAACCCAGAAGCAGAAAGACTCAAATGGTATATACTCACTTATATCTGCATATTAACCCAATGGGCATGTCACGCGAAAGCCTTCACTTACCAGGAAACTGCGACAGAGGAGAGGATATTCTAGTGGGACTCTAGATGAGAGAAGCATGGGAGAAAGGCAAAGTAGAAGGATCCAGAGGGTCCTAGAAGCCTACAAGTAGAACATTATGATAGGCAGATTTGGGCCCAGGGGTCCCGCTCAAACTAAGGCACCAGCCAAGGACAATACAGGCGGTAAACCTTAAGCCCCTACCCAGATCTAGCCAATGGACAGAACACTCTCCACAGTAGAGTGGAGAGTGGGATATTACTTTCTCACATACTCTGGTGCCTCACCTTTGACCATGTCCCCTGGACGAGGAGACCTGGTGGCACTCAGAGGAAGGAGAGCAGGTTACCAAGAAGAGACTTGATACCCTATGAGCATATAGAGGGGGAGGTAATCCCCCTCAGGAACCGTCACAGGGGAGGGGAATAAGGGGAAATTGGGAGGGAGGGAAGAATGGGAGGATACAAGGGATGCGATAACCATTGAGATGTAACAAGAATAAATTAATAAAGGAGGAAAAAATATTTTACATATATAAACTTATTTTTCTTTAATTCTGTATGTGTATGCATATATACGTGGAGGTCAGGAAACATTATGGAATTCAGTTCTGTCCTTTTGCAATGTGAGTTACAGGGACTAAACACCTGTCCACACCCCCTTACTAGTTCAGGCATTGTGCCGATGCTCAGTACTGACTTTTGGAAATACAGGCATTGGCTTTATTGAAAATGCTAGAGTATTTTAAAATAATTGTAAAAAATATGATTATAGGCGAGTAGAAACAGATAGAACAAGTAACTTTCAGGAAAATCTTGTACAAACAAAGCGAGAATATGAACAAAGGTATAACTCCTTAAAGAAATGGGTAATCATGAGATGAAAATGAGATAACTGAGCTAATTTCATTACAAGTGAATATAATTAATCTAATTGGTCTAAGGAAAAAAAGTAACTTTGAAGAATGTCATTAAATTGATTGATGCTAAGAAGAGAAAAGGAAACTAATAAACAGAAATAATAAATGGCAAAATAAATTTGTTAATGAAAACATCATATTTAAAAAACTAAAACATACCAGTTATTAGAACCTGGGCTTAATTGGTAAAACAATTGTTTTATGAGAATGTTGTTCAGATTTTCATCATTCGAGCCACATAAAACAGTTGCAAATCATGGCATGTGCTTGTAGTTTCAGCAGAGGAGAGGTGGAGACATGTGAATGATTAGGATTAAGCAGCCAGTCATCCATACCTTCCTGGGGAGCTCTAGGTCAGTGAGAAGTTCACTTTCAAAAAGGGGGATAGTACCTGAAAAATGCCATCTGAATTTGTCTTTATACATGTATATAAGAATTTAAACACATGAACACAAATAACATTTAATTTCTGACATGGGACTTTCAATAAATTCTAAAAAAAAAATATGGAGAATTGTGTTTACAATTTCTCTGCCAATCCCCCTAAAATTTCATGAATATGTGAGAGACAATTAACAGTATAACAACTGGAAAATGGAAACAATACATACAAAAAAGGCAATGGGAAAATAATATTTAAGGCAGAACAATCATTAAGCCATTATGAAAAGAAAGCTATGACATGGAGAGCAGAAAATAAATTGGCCATGGTAACTGCATACTTACCAAAAATTCATGAGATAAAAGATATAGAACTTTCAAGTAAATTAAAAAACAAACTAACAATCAATGACACACTAATTTCAAAAATAATTTGTATAAGTCTCACTTTAGATTAAGAAACACTCACAGCATCAAAGTAACAGCATAAGGAGCCAAATTCCACCTGAGTAGTTACCAAAAAAAGAGCAACAGTGACTATAATTATATGATATAGAATGGGCTTCAGGTAGAAAGTTGTGAACTGAGACAAAGTGACAATAAAAGTATCAACTCATAATAATATAATAATAATGGTAGTAGTTAATATTAATATTATTAATATTAATAATAAATAAATTATTATTATTATTATTATTATTATTATTATTATTATTATTACATGACCAGTGTTGAAATGCCTACAAATATAGAGAAATTGTTGACAATAGTAAGATGCCAACACATCAGCCTCTGTGCCAAAAATTCGTCTAGTAAAAATCAACAACAAAAAAAGCAATATTGAGTAAGGGTATAAACAGACTTAATCGAGAAGACACCTTTAGAGATTTCTAACCAATAATAAAAGAACCTTGGTCCATCTTCTGTTCATAGATAATTCTTCAGAGCACATTCTGTATTAGAACATAACCAAAGCTCCAAAACATTTAAAAGTTTACATATATTTAGTGTATTTTATCTCATCACTTGGATTGAAGAATAAATAAAAGAAGAAAAAAAAGACACATCATTTCACAGATATAAGACAATTAAATCACCCTGAAGGAAACACTAGGCTAAACAAAAATAAAAGAAAAATTGAGGACTATCTCTGTGTTCATGGAAATACAACAAGATATTAGAGTCCAGCACCTTTGTTACAAAAGGGAAAACATTACCTTGAGCATGACGTACCTCCATTTAGTAGATGTAAACATGTTTTGTTTTTGTTTCATGTGTGGGATGTGAAATGGCCTTGTGTGAGGGTATGTGATGTTTTTCTAATGTATACAAACTTGTGAGAGTGCATGTAATATTTGTCAGCAAGATATGAAACTGTCTCTTGTGAGGTCATGGTCTTTGTCAGTAGATAAACATCTTGGTACAGAGTCTGAGAGGAAATAAATAGGAGCCAAAATAACCAGAGGCTTGGTTTTTGGCTTTTGTATCACTTCTCATCACTTGGTTTTCATTCCTCTGCTTTGAGAATCTCCTAGAAAGAGACACTTACATAACTAACTTAAAGTGGCTATTACATTTATTGCTGTTCCTGCTGTTGTTTATTCCTGTTTTTATGCTTGTTTTCTGGAATCCAGATGATGAAGAATGGAATTACTTCAAGGAACTGTGTCTAAAAAGGTCTACTTCCACTTTCTCTAATAATCTTTAAAATTTTACTATCTAGGGGAGTTGGTAAAAACCCACATAAAGTAGGTTTTTTAAATATCAAAGCTTAGAGGTGGTGTCCCACATTGGGCACCAAAATATAAAAGTTGTTCTCATAAAACTATGCTTGTTTATCTTAGATTTTCTCTTAACTGGACTATGACATAAATAATCAATAATCAAGAAGTCCAGCCTTATTCTGTCCCCTGCTCAGCAACTGGCTATAACCTGCCCTATTGACCAACCAGAGGATAATTAGGGATCAGAGTATAGAATAGTGCTAGACTTCCTGACAGCCAGGTAAGGAAACAGGGGATTCAGCCAGAAGCTGTGGTCCTTGAGACATGAGTAGAACAGTGCTAGAGCAGGAAATCTACAATGTGCAAGTATGTCAAATGCAATCTGGGGGGAAACCAAATTAGCTTAGGTGGTAATGTAATATAGGAGTTCCAAGATGGAGGCACCACTCTCACACCCTGTCTGATCAGAAGGAAAGCAGTGATGACACAGTGGTCTAAGTAACAAATTGAGAACTACAAAACACTAATGATTACCTTTCCCAGTTGAGAAGAGTCTACCCTAAGTTGAGCATGTGTAGGTCTGGCCTCTGGACCACCCAGGTAATCCCCAGAAAAGTCCCTGGGTCCTTGCAAGTGGGTGTACTGTCTCCTAAGTCCAGTACTTTGACAGCAAATGCATGGTACCTGTACTCTCCTGGGATCAGATTCACCTGGAGACAACAAAACATCCTTCCACTGTTCTCATCCTGAGGAAGCTGTCAGGGCCTCAGGAACAGTTCTCTGCTTGGATATGTTTCTTCCTGTTCACCAGCAGCCATGACTTCTTGGGTCAGAAACAGTTAGCAAGAAGGGTAGAACCTGGGTGTGGGACCAAAATCCCATTGTCCTACACATCAAGGAGGCTTGTGAGGCCATTAGAGTAGTTCCCTGCTTTGATAAATTTCTACCTCCTCTCTACCAGCCAGACCTTCCTCGATCAGAAGCAGGTAGCAAGCAGAGACTGAGCCCAGATGAAGAAACTAGGGTTCAGGTCCAAAGTCCCATTGTCTTCCCCATCCTCCATCTTGTAC
Organism: Acomys minous; assembly: GCF_964271855.1. Taxonomy (NCBI): domain Eukaryota; kingdom Metazoa; phylum Chordata; class Mammalia; order Rodentia; family Muridae; genus Acomys; species Acomys minous. The sequence goes on from NC_140483.1 coordinate 79,283,851, forward strand.
TTAGATGAGCCCAGCTGGGCCATGTGAGTAGTTCTCTGCTCCAATACCTTTCTGCCTGCTTGCCAACAGACAGACCCTCCTAGGTCAGAAACAGGTAGCAAGCAGAGAATGAATCCAGGGGAGAGGACTTGGGCACAGTGCAGAATCCCATTGTCCTCTATCCGAAAGATGTCAGACAGGCTACAGGAGTAGTTCCCTGCTCCGATATCTTTCTCCTTGTTCCCCATCTCCCTGACGTAGTTGTGTCAGGAACAGAGAGCAATCAGAAACAGTGAGCCCAAAGGAGATGGCTTGGGTACAAGACAAAAGTCCAATTGTCCTTAGCCCCTGGGAGCCTGCTTGGTGCAGATTTCTGTCACAAAGCAAACCTCACCAGGTACAAGAATATCAAAATAGCAAGGATGTGGAGAAAGAGGAACACTCCTTCATTGCTGGTGGGAATGCAGACTAGTGCAGCCACTTTGGAAATCTGTCTGGTGTTATCTCAGAAAATTTGGTATAGGGATTCCTCAAGACCCAGCTATTCCACTCCTTGGAATATACCCAGAAGATGCTCCAGCATACAACAGAGACTTGATAACCTAGCATCAACCATATTCATAGCAGCCTTATTTATAATAGCCAGATATAGAAGCAGCCTAACTTTCCCTCAGTAGGAGAATAGATAAAGAAACTGTGGTACATTTACACTTGGAATACTATTCAGCTATTAAAAACAAGGAATTTCCAAAATTTGTGGACAAATGGATTGAACTAGAAATGATCATAATGAATGAGCTAACCCAGAAGCAGAGAGAGTCTGCTTATAACTAGACACTAGCCCAAGGGGCAGGTCCCATGAAAGTCTTCACTTACCAGGAAAGTGGGACAGAGGAGAGGACATCCTATTGAGACTCTAGGTGAGAAAAATATAGGAGATAGGGAAATAGATGTATCTAGACGGTCCTAGAAACCTACAAGAAAAACATTATGATGGGTGGATCTGGGCCCAGGGATTCTGCTTGATCTAAGGCACCAACCAAGGACAATACATGCAGTCATCATCAAACCCCTATCCAGGTCTATCCAATGGACAGAACATTCTCCACAGTTAAGTCGAGACTAGGGACTGACTTTCACACGATCTCTGTTGCCCCATATTTGGCCATGCCCCCTTGTTGGGGAGTCCCAATGGCACTCCAAGGAAGGATAGTAGACTACCAAGAAGAGACTTGCTACCCTAGCATCATATTCAGGGGGAGGAAGTCCCCCTCAGTCACAGTCATAAGGGATGGGAATGGGGTGAAACAGGAAGGAGGGAGGAATGGAAGGATGCATGGGATGTTATAGCAAATAAGATGTAATATGAATTATTTCATTTTTCAATAAAAATGTGTTTAAAATAAAGGAAAAAAAGAATATCAAAATAATGCCTTGCATCTTATCAGACCACCACAGATTAAAGCTGGAACTCAGCAACAATAGAAACAACAAAAAGTATAAAAATTCATGGAAACTAAACAACTCCCTACTCAAAGACCTCTCAGTCAGGAATGAAATAGACAAAGAAATGAAAAACTTATTTAAATTCAATGAAAATGAAGACACAGCATAACTAAACTTACGGGAACCAATGAAAGTATTACTAAGAAGAAAGTTCAAAGCACTAAGCACTTTTGTAAAGAAATTGAAGAGATCCCATGCTAGCAACTATAGCACGTCTGAAATCTCTAGAGCAAAAAAAATCAGAAATATCCAAGAGTTATAAACAGCTGGAAATAATCAAACTCAAGGCTGAAATCAATAAATTAGAAACAAAGAAAACAATTCAAAGAATAAATATAACCACAAGCTGGTTCTTTGAGAAAATCAACAAGATAGACAAAACCTTAGATAAACTAACTAGATGGCAGAGGGAGAGTATTCAATTAAACAAAAATCAGAAATAAAAAGGGAGACATAACTACTGACACTGAGGAAACCCAAAGAATTATTAGGTCTTACTTCAAATCCTGTATGTCATAAAATTTGAAAATCTAAATGAAATGCATCATTTTCATGATTGCTACCAATTACAGAAATTGTATTAAAATCAGGTAAACTGTGTAAATAAGGTAGAATGCAAGGGAAGGTAGGTGAGTGATGCTGCATAATGTATCCAGCCCTGGCAATTGGTAAACTACAATGAAAAAGTGACTGTTAGTTTTTTAATGTGCAATGAATTTTGATTCTATATCTTGATTCTTTTACCAGTGGCTTTGATAAAAATAAATATCCCAACAAACACACGAAGAAATAAGGAAGGAAAGAAGAAGAGGTGGAAGGGAGGGAGTGCTTCACGGATAGAAACAGAAATGAGAGCAGATCTGTTTACTTGCCTAGAACTGCCCAGTACTCTCTGATATAACAGATCTAAGGTGCCTTTGTCTGGATGAGTTCTCAAGGGGTCCTTATGTGCAGAGCCTCACTTGGCAACAATTTTTGCAATATAACATAATAGGAAACATCCCTTTGAACTTTGTTATGCTTTTCAGAAATTGAGATTTTGTCACAGGTTAATTTTAGCTAACATGAATTATGCATTATTCCCCATAGCCTTTTCATTATTAAAGGGAAACAGCAGTGGCCATTCTTAAATGACAGCTTTCTGCAGAAAGATTATTCATCTTGTGTAAAGAAACTATTCCTTTCAATCTTAGAGAATTACATAAAGAAGATAATCAGAAATTGTCCCTTGGAGACAGATCTATGGCCACCATGGATCCCTTGGGTTCATGAAATGACACTTCTGAAAGTCTTGGACATTTAGTCCCTCAATATATGCTATATTTGTAGTACCAATTCAATCTGTAGCCACTGCCTTGTTCATGAGTATGTAGCCCTTTTTCTTTATGCTTAATAAAGAAGTTTCAGGTGTGGCTCGATGGCAGAGTGCTTACCTCACGAGTTGGAAAACTTAAGTTTAGTTTCTTCAGTGCCCACATTAAAAATATACAATAGACAGGCACAGCAATGTCTGTCCCTAATTTCCATGCTGGGAAGTAGACACAGGGGTGATAAGAGGCCATTGGCCAGGTACTTTAAATTGATGAGTTCCACATCCAATGAGTGACCTTGTGTCAAAAAATCGTGTAGAAATAGATTGAGAAGGAAGTCTGAAGTTTTTCTCTTCTATCTACACACACACACTCATATTCACACATATAATTTGAATTAAATTGTAATACTTGTGTTGGTTATGAGCCCTTGGAGCCATAAACAATCTAACAAAACTCCAGTGCCAGTTATAAGATACCTCCCTTTGAATTGTTAGTCATGGGAATACAACAATATAAACTATTCTGATTGTCTTTGGCTACCTCCCAGAACTTTAAAGAAAGAAGCTATTGCTGAAGTATTCACATCTACCTGGAAGTGAAGAAGGAGCCTTTTCTCCAAGGATAAGCTCTCATAGAATCCAATGGTGCTATGCAATCTTACAATAGATAAAAGCAATAACAGTACTACCCAGATGTAAAGCCTATGAACCACAATAGAGAACACCCTGGCATCATATCTCAAGGGTTCAATTGTAGCATTTATTCTTTCTTGTTCCATGACAGTTTTCTTTGTACAGCTGTAATTGTACTGAAACTCTCTCTGTAGATGAGATTGGCCTCAAACTCAGAGATCAACCTGTCTCTTCCTCCTGAGTATTTGTATTAAAGGTGAACCACCGGGGTTCTGAAGCACTTAGGCATTGAGGGCAACCAACCACTGTGTAACTGAACATGAGCTCTCATCAATAGGAAGAAATTCATGCCTGCTACTGTAAACCTAGCCTAATATCCATGGCAGGTGTGGTCATGGGCCCTAAATGGGAACCTACTACTGCTACTTTCCTAAACCAGTAAAATTTCTAACTGCATTCTCAATGCTTATTCTTATACCCAAAGTTAAGTGTATGTCTCACTTCTCTTCAGAGAACCTTCCTTTTATAGCAGATAGAAAACAACACAGAAAACAGTAACTAGTAAAAATTCTAAGAAGGATGGATTGTGAGGTGCCCAGGCCTAGTTGATAAGTACAGGACACAACCCTTACAACTAAGGATCATGGAGTGTCACAGAAGAGAAGACAAACATACTGTAAGAGTCTAGAGACCATAGTGTCTTCTAGACATGATAGAGAACATGGATTCATGAGATGTCCAAAGTATAGTTGCATAAACAAATTTTGAATTGTGATACAAGTTGATTTATTATTGCTGATGGAGGAAATTTCATAAGCTGACAGCCCTAGTTGGATATCTATAGGCAATTAATACCATGTAAGAAAGGAAAAGTTAGTCTCATTCAGCAAGGAGCCACCTTTAGGTTATCCAATGCCAAATGTTCAGTCCTAAAGACATATACATGCAAACAACTCCAAATAAAAACAAAGAAAAATGAGAGAGACAGAGAAAGACAAAGAATGTGTGCATGAACAAGAGAGGGAGGAGAGAGAGAGAGAGAGAGAGAGAGAGAGAGAGAGAGAGAGAGAGAGAGAGAGAGAGAGAGAGAGAGAGAACATACATGTTGTGTAACAATAATTATAAAAACATCATCAATTTGACTGGGAATGAGGGCATGGCAGAAGCTGGAGGAAGAAGAAGGAGTGGAATTGAAATAAAAAGAATACTTATGCATGAAATTCTCAATTTTTTAGTTAACAAAAAAGTGGACAATGGTCAAGGGAGACACCCAGAATCAACTGGGATGCACATTTTTCTATTCAGAGTTTTCATAGAATTAAAGTCAACACTGGACTTCTGGATTTGAAGTATAATTGCCCTCTCACAGACATAAATATTTTCAAACACACACCAACACATAGAGATGAGAGAGAGAGAGAGAGAGAGAGAGAGAGAGAGAGAGAGAGAGAGACAGACAGACAGACAGACAGACAGACAGACAGACAAACAGACAGAGAGGAGAGAACCATAACATTAACCATTTAAGTTTTTTAGTGCCAATGTACCTAATGAATTCTAATCAGAAGTCACTCATTATTATTTAGTGAATGTTTTTCCAATGATGCAATGAGGAAATTAACATTTATGGCCTTTTGTCGTCCTTCCAGTTTTGTTTATGACACAGAGAAATGGTACTCAGAGTCATAGAAGCATAGAGACCTGAGGGAAGGAGTATTAGATAGCACACACAACAGATCAGCAAGGCAGAAATTGTCAGCATCTTTAAGACACTATTCTAATGTCCATACCACTGATTCACATGTACTCAGATGTCAGCTTATGACATTTCATGAAAACATCTCAATATTTTCTTAAGGCACCATTTGTTTGAATTTGTGTGTGTGTGTGTGTGTGTGTGTGTGTTTTGTTTTGTTTTTCAAGACATGGTTCCACTCTGTAGCCTTGGTAGACTAGGCGTGCTTCCACTCACTAAGATCCACCTGCCTCTACCTCCCTAAGTGCTGAGAATAAAGGTGTGCACCACCATTCCCAGCTGTGTGATTTTTTTCGTGTTTATTTTGAAATATTTTGAAGTTTTGATTTTCTTCCTCCTCTTCCCTTCTCTCATTCATTTATTTTAATTTTATGGAAATTATTTTGAGATGTATTTAATTATTGTCATTCTTTTTTATTTTTATGTATACATTTATAATATTACACATATGTGCAACAAACTACCTACAATAAGAACCACCATACAATAAGGAATTATCAAAATGTTACGTTCATAGTGTTTTGGCTATTTATATTTGGCAACCTTGAAGAAAACATTGTTCCTATTTTGGTATGTTTAAGATTTTGATTGTAAACCAATATCTATCATATCTCACCTTTATCAATTTAAAACATCTATGTAGACCTAAAAACATTTTAACCACTAAACAATTAAGCTTAAGTGTAATATTAAAATATCTGGTCTTCAATCTCATCACAGACGTTAGAAGGAATAAAATCAATTACTGAGTAGACAAGAAGTGCAGGTAAGCAGCTTCCAAAATAAGAAAATGACAGAAACAGTTTGTTGCCTGGAAAGTGAACCAAAATTCTCTATAATGGAGCACCATTTTCAGCCTTCTAGCCCAGTATATCTGACAGACATATTTGTCAGGCAAGAACTATTGAGGACTTGCTGACTGTGCCTTGGCAGAATTCTGTCAGTGGCCGAAATGAGAATATTTTGCCCATTGGCTGGTTTGCCAACATACAACTCAATTATAATACACGGTTTACTTCTAATACTTGGAAAGAGCTATTGCAGGGTGCTTAGAAAATTAAGTGACACAAGCTAACTCTTTGTTGATCAAATCATGATTATGTAAATTGTCTACATTTATCACAAGAATAAACATCCTAGGTTTAACAGATAAATATGCTTCTGCAGATAGATAAGGGAAAATAGATAAGGTCTTCAAAAACCTCAGAGACATAAAGAATCTGACACTTGAAGATGTCTTTATTATTTTAAAGATTCTTTGACAATAAGACAAGTTAACTCCTGGCAATGCTCAGCCTACCTCAGAGAAGATGATGAGCATCATCCATTTACATTTAAAGTAGTGTTTCATATAGTCCAGGTTTGTCTTTTTATGCATGTTTGTCATATCTCTATAAATGGTGCTACATCTTCAGGTCCTCTTTAAGACATTATTAATTAAATATGTATACTTATAGAGAAATACTATTTCAATTGCTGAAATCATAACATATAACCAGCAGTATTCTAAATGATTTAGGTACATTTATTATTATATGAATTTATACTACAATAAAATTATTTATTGGACACATGTCCATTATTTTTACTTTTTCAAGAGTGACAGTGTCCATACTTCTGCCATTGTGAATTCTAGGCAAGCATTTTACTACATTTCATAGATCCTACTTCTATTTTAAAGCCACCTAGAATATGGAGTGATGGTATAATTGAAGAAGTTATGACAGCTGTAGTCTAGGATATGAGCAGAAATGACATCTACATGTCACATCTAGCCCTGTCACAGATCTTTGTCAGTCTGTACTAAATCTGAATGGTGTGTGCTCATTGTACTCTCCTTCCTTCACATACCAAAACAGTTGCTTCTCAGCTTGCACTTTTGACCTTTAGCAATAAATAACATATACTACTGCTATAGCCCCCTCTCTTGCTCAGGGCTACTTGATAGCTGGAATAAAGAAAGAGAAAGTCTCCAAGCACATTTTTTCTATTCAGAGTTTTCATAGAATTAAAGTCAGCACTGGACTTCTGGATTTGAAGTATCGTAAGACCTGACACTTTTATAGGTTATTTGGTGCTTGTAATGATGCTCTAATATAAGTATTATACTAGTCACAAGTTTACAGATGAAGGCAAAGATGCAGGGAGAAAATGAGTGACTTCTTTAAAGCTTTCAGAGTAATAGTGTGGAGTCTTACCTATTTCATGTGTGTCAAGCCTCATAAGTAAATTATGCCAATATTTCTAATGTGGGTACTATTCACTATGGAGAGGCCTTACCACCTGTCTATCTCCAAGGAATTGTTACTGTCAGTCCAACTCTCTTCGCTACAGTATTCATATCACTACAGCACCAATCATTTTCCTAGAATATTTCTTTGCATTAAGTCCTATATAATCACTCTTCTCTCCCAGCCCCCAAACTAATTACATTTCTCTCATTATACCAGTCATCATATACATTGAGTTAAATGACTAATTACATAATCCCAGCAAGCCATCTTATTACAGTTCCAATCAAGCATCTTATTTCTAGGCATATATTCATCTCATTGCCCTGGAGCCACTATCTCATTATGTTTTTAGAAACAGATACAGACAACTATGGCTCTGGACACACATGCCATTAGCTTCCTTCTACTGTGCCCCACTGCATGTCAGTTCTTGGACAACCATTATTGTACCCTCAGGAAACAAGTCTATCTCAGTATGTTGCAGTTAAAAGAAAGATTAGAAGCAGTCAGAAAAGATGCATTATATTCATGTGTAAAATTTCAATAGTGTTTCTGTAAATATTTTATTACATTTATAGTTATGTGCAGCTATCATGATTAAAAACATTCATCTGTTAATTTTTTTTTAATTCTTGGCTGTATTTTATTTTATTTTATTTATTTTTGGCTGTTATTAATTTATTCAAATTAAAACTCAATTGTTCTCTAATCACTTGTATCTTCCCGTTCTTCCTACCCTACCATCCCCACCCTATTACCCTCCCTTAGGCCCAAGTCCAATGGTGATCTCCTAAATTTCTATTTAAAAAAACTATAATTAAACCTTTTTTCTAAAACACACATGAGTAAATTATTAATTTAAATGAAAAAACAAAACTAATTAATAAATATATAAAGTGCTGGAAAGAATGTAAGACCCAGAGGAAGAAGTGGTAGTACTGTGAAACAGGAGTTTCATTGCACTCATGAATTCACAGTACCTGTGATCATCTGCATACAGTTTGCATACAAATGAGCCCATCAACATTCCACCAAGGACTAAGGAGTAACACATGTGGTCTTGCACTTCCCTGGAGATTTAAAGCCATTTATTATTGCAAGGGAAAGTGGTGATATTCTCTTGATGTGGTTATTGGTATGTTGGACATGCATCTGTAAAACAATCCCTTAGCCATGTTTCTATAAGTAACCCTAAACAATTCAGTACCCTTCTTCTCTCTCTTTGTCCCTCAGGGTCCCTCTCTATGTCTCTCTGTCTCTCTGTCTCTGTCTGTCTGTCTGTCTGTCTGTCTGTCTGTCTCTCTCTCTCTCTCTCTCTCTCTCTCTCTCTCCCGCTCTCTCTCTCACACACACACATAAACACACACACACACACACACACACACACACACACACACACACACACATACACACACACCTAATGGCAGAAAACCAACCACACATCAGAGAAATTAATATCTATAGTGAATAGAGACCTTGAAAAACTCAAAACATGATTATCAAATAAATCAATGAGTTAATATATCATATAAACAGACCAACCTCAAAAAATGCAAAATTTAATACCTAATTTGAAAAAGCCATCAGTGTAATATAAATAAAGTTTTCTTTGAAATTTGATCTAATCCCAATCAGAATGGCTACTTTCAAAAAAAAAAGAAAACAAAGGATTATGAAAATTGAGTTATTATTTCACACATGTAGGGAGGAACGGTGGTGGAGACAGCATAGAAATCAGAATAAAAATCTTTAAGAGATAAAATAGAGGCAACATATGATATATCTCTGTTATTCCTAGTCATATACTCAGAAAGCTTTGTACCCTACCACAGGGATACTTACACATCATTGTATTTTGCTGAATATTTCATGGTAGCTAAGAAATGTCACTATTCTATCAGTCCATCAGAAGAAAGGAAGAAAGAAAGAAAGAAGGAAGGAAACACGGAAGAAAGGAGGGAAAGAGGGAAAGAAATAGAGAGGGAGGGAGGGAAAAAGGAGGGAGGAAGAAAAAGGAAAAACATGCTGCATGTGCATAACAGAATTTTTCCAAGCTATAAATTATAAAAAATATCATCTCCAGGAACATGGATGAATCAGGAAATGAAATTATTTGCATAGAATAAGAAGAAACAGAAAAACTATCACACAATTAGTCTTTTATATAGAGTGTATATATTGATTTTTATATATGAGTGTGGGGGAATTAAAATTGTAAGGGGGAGTATTAGATGTGAAGAAGATATTTTAAAGTACAGAAGGGAAGAAAAAGACAAAGTTACAGAATATCTGTGGATTTAAAGCAGTTAGGGACTATGGGTGAGTAAGTAACAAAAATTAAAGAAGTAGGTGACAGAAGAGAGTGTTGATGGAAGTATACTGATAGAATGAATTATGAATAAAAATGTTATAAAAACATTATTTTGATGCTAAAATTTTAATAGCACAAAAAGAATTTATCTAATAAAAGTCTCTTCTTATTTTTCTTTGTGACTATTGGCTCTGTGGCAGCCTATGTTCCTTAGAAATCCGAGTCTGTTATTTTAGCTAAGATGTGGTGAATAAATGAAAGTTAGACAAGCCAACAAGCATTGGCAGGAGAACAACACAATGAGGAGGTAAACATGTAGCTATCACTAGGTGCTCAAATAAGTAGGTCCTTCATAGTGAAGCATGAGTCTTTGGAGACTGCATACGATTTTAGTGAATGATACACAGTCATCCAAGAATGCCCACATTCACTAATCATAGACAGTCCTAGTGAAAACTGAGAAATTCTCATTCACTATGGTTTTCAGACCGCACATATTTTAGAATAGAGAAAAGTTCCATAGTGTATGACAAAAAGGGTGGATTATGATCAAATTATTGGGTTGTTATTCCTGGAAACAAGTCAAAGCCTGTGTAGAAGAGACATTTATAATCATGGTTAGCAGAGCAGATAAGCCAGATGAATTGAGCTGGTATCCAGGAGGAGCACAGTACTATGTATATATAAGTATACATAAAGAACCATGTAATCTTTTATATATTCAGTAAGAATTTCTCAAAATAATATATAACTAATTATATGTTAAGAAAAGGGAAAATGTGTATTGTTACTAACACACACACACACACACACACACACACACACACACACACACACACATACACAGTCCTAGCAATAAAACGTATGGCATGACCAAAAAAGTTTGTGTCTTAATTATCTCAATATTTTATCCACTGTTCTCAGATACCTGGGTAAGCAATCTGCTGAGGTTGAAGTGTTGCTTATTTTAGACAAAGAAAATGACAAATATTAAAAGCTGAGGCCATAAAATATTTCCAAACTGTAAGAAGTGGATAAGAACCTAATATTAACAGTTTTAAATAAATGGTTTTAAATAAATAAAGGAATTTGTTTTCCTTTACATTGTTTGGAGACTATTCACTATAACTGAAGTGACTTCAGGCTACCATAATGATTTGATAATTAATCCACAAATGACAGATAGGGTCACAGTTTTGGCTCTTATAACTCTACCAAGTCAGGGTAGGCCACTTGTTCTAAGTATTGAATTAAAGAGATGAGTAATAATATAAAGAAGAAAAATGGATATTTTGAATGCAGCATTGTAGTCCTGACCTAAGGTTTCAGTTTCAAATGAGATCAGTGGGAATGCATACCTAAGCAGTAATGGTTAAGATTTAGTCTCATCAATAATTCATCCATCATGGTCTGGCTTATACTCTGTCCAGCAAAAGATCTAACAATCTGTAAGAACTTTGTAAAATATCTTTCTGGAAGTCAAGCACCCCTTCTCCTTGCAAAATGCCTTGGTCTTTTTATTCTTTCAGCACAGCATTATGGGGAAAATCCATTTTTTTTCTTTTTAGAATCTATAGTCTCATAGACAAGCAGAGTGACACAAATATCACTTCAAATATGATCATTGTATTAGGATGCTTACATAATGACCTCCACAGTACAGTGGTGCTGCGGAATGTCTTAGGCAGATTTCTATTGCTGTGCGGAAAAACCATGACCATTCAAGTCTTATAAAAGAAAACATTTAATTAGGGCTTACTTAAAGTCTTGGTGATTTAGGACCTTGCCATCCTGGTGGGGAACATGTTGGCATAAAAAGCAGAAATGGTGATTGAGAAGTAGCTGAGAGTTCTATATCATAGTGGAAAGGCAGCAGGAAGAGAGAGAGAGAGCCCTATGGGCTTCTGAAATCCTACAGCCTACCTCAGAGACATACTTCCTTTAACCAGACCATAATTCCTAATCCTGCTCAAGTAGTTCCATTCCCTGCTGACTTAGCAATCAAATATATTAGTTCTTAAGTATCATTTTATTCCATTAACATGTACACACAAGTGTGTAGTCATATCATAATGCAAAAATATATTTAGTCCAACTTCAAAAGTCTCCATAGTCTCAACACCATTTAAACATTCGATGTTTAATAGCTCTTTTCAGACTGAAGGCAATCTCATAACTTTAATACCTTTAAAATCAAAATCAATGAGCAGATTATATACTTCTCATATACAATGACATATAATATACATTTCTCTTCCAAAAGGGCAAAAAGAAAAGAGAAAATCATGAGGAATTACTCGACCAAAACCAAAACAAAAAACTGAAAGACAAGCTCTAAACCATGGATCTCCATGATTGATATCAATATGTTCTTAAGATCTACACCTCCTTTCATCCTTGCTGGTTGTGACAGCATTCAGTCTACAGTCTTTTTTGTTTGTTTGTTTTTTGTGGGTTTTTGTTTTTTTGGCAGACTTCTCCAGCTCTGTAATCTGCAACCTATTGGGATCTTCAAAACAAAACAGGCATCATCTTCAAAGTTTCACAAAATTGCATTCCTGGGCCTCTGTAAAGGGATATATCTGACACAAGCCTGACCTTAGCAGATTTTTCTTAATTAAAGAGGAAAGTTCCATACTCTTTTTGTTGTATCCTTAACTCTAAAGTCAAAATGATGTGGATGAAGATGCCAAGTTATTCTGTAGGCTGTGTAACACTTGGCCCCCTCATTAAAACATACTTTCATCAGCTTTCTGGTTTCGATTATTTCCTTCACTACTTAAGATTCCCATTAATTACTTTTCAAAAGTTGTAAGCTTAGCTGTGTGGTGTCTTTCACAAAGGTAACAATTTCTTTATTCCATTTAGTATCATGCTTATTTGACATTTTTTATATCCTTGTGTACTGGATTTACCACCAAAAAAATTATTATTATTCTTTTTCTCCTCAAACTATGAATTTTGTATTTTTACTTGAGTAGTTTCTCCTTTTCATTATAGAGCTACATAAAAATGACCTCTAAAAGACACAACTACAAGGCACAGTCAATACTAAAATATCCTATAATACCCTCTGCCAAAGCCATTAATCCAAAACTCTTCACTTTAGCCTCAAGCAGAAATATTTGAAGAGGAGCAGAAGGCAGACACATTTTCCACCAAAATGTTACATGAATAGTCTCTAGGCCACAGCAATACCCCAGTCCATGGTAGCAGCTTGTATCTTAGTCAGTCTTCCATTGGTATGAGAAAACACCACATCATTATAATGGCAAATTTGATGAAGGAAAGCATTTAACTGGGTCTTGCTTACAGTTTCAAAGATTCATTTCATTGTCATCATGGTGCAGAGTATGGTAGTATTCAGAAAGACATGGTGCAAGAGCTGAGAGTTATATATCTACATTCACATATATCAGGAAAAGAAAAAAACCAATGGACCAGGCTTGAATGTCCACCTCCCGGCACACACTTAGTCCAATAAGACAATTCCTACTCCAGCAAGACTACACAACCCAATCCTTCTCAGGTAGTACCATAAATTGTAAGGGGAATCCTGCAGCTAGTAAATAGGAGACAGGGATGGAAATGGCCTGGGAAGAGGGAAGAATGAAAATTCAGTTCAGATTGATGTTGTCAAACTGGACCAAGACTTCCAGGAGTCTGGTATGTGGTCATTTAATATTAACACATTTAAATATGGAATAATTTGGAAAAAATATTTCCTGGTATAATGTAATCCCTGATACATAATGAAGAATAAGTACGTCAAAACTCAATATTGCACACATATATTGCACAGTAGAAAAGACTAGGACAGAATGTCATGATAATGAAATGTAGGAACTAAAAGAACAAAGATTGGCAGTCTTGATGTTGTACTTGTGCAACACAAAAAGTTGAGAGGTAAAGAACTGATGTTCAAGCAGAATCCCAGGGATTCTGCTTGATCTAAGGCACCATCCATGGACAAAACGGGCAGTCATCATCAAACCCCTACCCAGATCTAGCCAAGGGACAGAACATTCTCCACAGCTAAGTGGAGACTGGGGACTGACTTTCACAGGATCTCTGGTGCCCCATATTTGGCCATGTCCCTTTGTTGGGGAGGCCCAATGGCACTCGGAGGAAGGATAGCGGTCTACCAAGAAAAGACTTGATACCCTAGCACCATATTCAGGGGGAGGAGGTCCCACACAGCCACCGTCATAGGGAAGGGGGATTGGGGTGAAAGTGGGAGGGAGGGAGGAATGGGAGGATGCATGGGATGGATAGAAAATAAGATGTAATAGGAATTATTTTTAATTTTCAATAAAAATGTGTTATTATTTAAAAAAAAAAGAAGAACTGATGTTCATATATTTGGAAATCCTAAACTGCAAAAGCTAGATTAAGTGATTCCTGTTTATGTCACAGCAATAAAGAAATACTTTAAAATTGAAAAGTCACACAGAGTTTTCTACTCCTCTATTCTGAAATTAATGTCAGTTGGTGGTATTTTTCCTGTCATTTTTTTTTCTTTTGGCCTGAATTAACAACATATTGCCTAACTGTGTGATGGTGGAGATGTTGATATTTAATACAGGAAAAACAATTTCATGGATTTGAGTGAGTAAAGTCCTTATTTGAGAATACTCATGATGTTAAAGAATGCCCAGCGCTTACATAGGCACACTATTCTTGTGCCCTTCTCTTGCAGCTCTCAGTTTTACCTAGAGCTGTTACTGAGTTGCATGTGTTTCCTTTTTGATCAAATTTCCATATCCTTCCACCATTCTTTGCTGACAAGTACTAAGGACCCTAGACACCTTTTCAAGTAGAGGAAGATGCTCAAATATTATCACTGCACACATTTCTCTATGTATTATTAGGATAGTTATTATTAGTTTTCACTTTGATGGAATATGAAGTCAACTAACAGCAAGCCTCTGGATCACCTGTGAATTGTCTTGGGTTGGCTAACTAAAGTGAAACAATTATCCTAAGTTTGTGTGATACAGTGGCCTAGATATAAATCTGAGGTAGCAGTATTTTCTTTTTGCATGACTTCCTTTGTATCACATTAGTCAATTCACCTGCCATCTTGCTGCTGCTGTCATCTATGTCCTTAGTTGATAATAGAAACCAGCTTCTTCTTTCATGCTATGTGACCAGTAACCAACAATTCTCCAGAAACCTGCCAGACCTTTTGCATAAGATTATGATGGCTGAAGCGACAGCCTCAAGGATTGAACAGTTACTGGGTTCTCAGACTCTCCTGTGGAAAAAAAAGCCATGCTGCATTTCTTTAGAGCAGTAGTTCCCAATCTTTCTAATGTTGTGACCGTTTAATACATTACTTCATGCTTTGGTTACCAACCATAAAATTATTATTTTTTGCTACTTCATAACTCTAATTTTGCTACTGTTATAAATCAATATGTAAATATCTGTATTTTCTGATGATGTAACATTGTACAGCAGAAAGATTATTCAATCCCCAAAATAATAATGAGCGACAGGTTGAAGAATGCTGATCTAAGAGACCTGACTAATATGACAACCTGGTTTTGGTGGAGCTTTTATGTTGCTACTTTGTAGATTTTCCTTTTCTCCTTGTTTTTCTAGTTTTTCTTTTGTGTGTGTGTGTGTGTGTGTGTGTGTGTGTGTGTGTGTGTGTGTGTGTTTATGAGTGTGTTTGTGTGGCATGTGTGTGTGTGTGTTGATTGTTGGCTATGCCCTTATTTTTTATTATTGTTTTCTTATTTTTTTTTTTGAGACCTGGTCTCAATATATATAACTGGCTGGCTGGGACTCACAATGTAGACCAAATAGTCCTCAAACTCAAAGAAAGCCACCATCTTACTGTGTGATAAGATTGAAGAACTCCCTTGCTTTATTATTTGTACTGGTGATGTCTTTCAACTCCAAAACATTTCTACCCTTTCTCTGCCCCAGATCTTAGAAACACAATACTGTTCTTTGATTACTAGACAGCAACTCCCTTTCCTTCTTGGATTTATTTCTTGTTATAGCCTCAAGTATTTTCATGTGTAGAAACATTTTTTCCATTTTATGGCATATTTGATAGATGCTTTTGTTTAGGTATAGAATTGTTCCCTCTAAGAATTCTAACCCAAATTTTGTGTGGTGACATACAACTATAATCCCATCAGTTGGGAGGCAGAGGCAGAAGGGTCTCTGAATTCAAGGTGGGGATAGTCTACAAAAGTGAGTCTAGGGTATCCAAAGCTCCATGGAAAAACCCTGTCTTGCGAAAACCCTTGTTGTCTGGGTTTCTATTTGTAATTGAAAACTACTGGTGTCATTTATATTCCTTTTCTCTTTTCTTTCTTTCTTTCTTTCTTTCTTTCTTTCTTTCTTTCTTTTATATCTGTGATTTTGTTATTCTTTTTTCTTATAATTTATAGTTCATTTTCATATATAAAATTTCTTCAGGTTCTTAAATATTTGGAAAGTCCTTCATATTCTTTCTGAAAACTTCAGTACTTTGAGGATACTCAATCCATTCCACAGCCTTCCACATTTCTTCAACCGATTAAATTTTTCTAATTTTTCTTTCCTTTTCTTTCTTTTTTCGTTATTATTTGATTGACTAATGGAGTACTACTTTGGGAAATTCATTCAGCACATATTTTTTTCCCTTTCTCTGCTATTGCTGTCATGATACTTGGTTGTAGATTATTTATTTAATGTTATTTTCTAACGTTATTTCATGATGATTTTCTCCTCTGCTTTCCTGATCTTACCAATCTCTGACTTTAACATATAAAGTTGATCATGTCCCCTGGAGGGGGAGACCTGGTGGCAGTAGTCAGAGGAAGGACAGCAGGTTACCAAGAAGAGACTTGATACCCTATGAACATATACAGGGGGAGGTAATCCCCCTCAGGAACAGTCATAGGGGAGGGGAATAAGGGGAAAATGGGAGGGAAGAAAGAATGGGAGGATACAAGGGATGGGATAACCATTGAGATGTAACAAGAAAAAAATTAATAAAGGAGAAAAAAACATCAGGAAAAAAAAAAGAAACACTTAGATGTTTCTTATATTATCTTCTTCCCCTGTCTGCTAACACATGGACTGCTTGTTGTTTCCAGACAGTTTCCTTGCTTTTTAATTACAATTTTATTGATTGTGAAGGATCAAAACTGGCCACAAATTTGTCCACAATTTTTCATTAAAATTTTCTTGCCTGATTTCTGGATCTTGCTAGTTTCTGGCTTTTGTCCATATGGCACGTTGCATGTGTACAGATAGTAATTAAAGTTCTAAGATTTTTTATTAGAATCCTTAAAATTGTGGATGCTATCAGCACATCAGTGTTCTGATTATCTGAGAAACGAGGGGTCAAGGAAACCATACCAGTTTATCACATGGTCTAAGAAGTGATCAGCTACTTGTACTCAGTGAGGACACCTTTAATTCTGGCATGTAATGATTTCCTTTATGAGTAAAACCTTCCATCTCCAAAGGAAGCTCATTAAGACAAATGGTATTTCCCGGGGTAAAGAAGAACAGGATGTTCTAAGAGGAATAGAAACAGTTACATCATGGAGGGAACTTCATTAAAATCAGGAAGTAAACAACCCACTGGCCTTACAAAGTTGCTAAAACTGGATGGATACACTAGGTACCTCTGTCTCTAAGAATATATAAACTGTAAGGACCACTGAGAACTACTCCTAGAAGAACAGAGATGCCTGGAAATGACTGAGGAAGACTGTTTTCCAAACTGTTGATCTTCCTGTGTTCTGTAGACCATATTCCAGTTTTTCTGAGATGTCACCCATGCTGGGGCTGGGGTTGGGGAGGGAGGGCATGGTTTTAGTGATGCAACTTTCTCTCAGTCATCCCTGCCTTTATATATAACATTCTGCTCATATTTTTTCAGTTAATGCCAAGAAAACTAGTTGGTTTACCAAATTAGACTTGTTAGGTATGCTTCTGTCATTAATTTCCTATTTGATAAGTAGATATTTGCTAATGCTTCCACTGGAGTAGTGTCAACTAATTGATGATAGAATAAAATGCAGTGAGGCTGAGGTACCTTTGGTGAGAAGTTATGCAACACCACAGATCTAGTGTAAGAGATTTATTGGAGGAAAGGAGGGTAGGCAGACATCACTAAGAGGGTCATGGGTGAGAAATAGAGGCAGACAGGGAAAAAGAGAGCATGAAGTGGAGAGAGACAGTGAATGAATAAGATATGGGATGAAGTACTAAAAGACAGCAGACACAAACAAACAACAACAAAAAAAAGAAACTACATAAAAGAGGTCTAAGTTGGCTGGGGATCTTGTATGCCCAGCCACTAGGGCACCTGGTTTACCTGGTTGCTGGCATTTGATGACATAAGACGCTGCTGGGTCCCTGGACCTGGACCAGCGGAAATGTCACTTGCTAACAATAGGTGCCATGAAAAACAACATAGAATTCTTCTTGTCAAAGTGTGGTCTTGCCCATTGCTTCTCCAGTAAAGGTGCTCTTAACGAGTTATGAATCTATTTCTGGAAGAATATTCTTCACTTGACTAGGCTAGGAATTAGATATTTTCTTCCCCCAGCAAGAGATTCCAAGATAAATTCTACACTCTCAGAGTCTATTGTTTCAAGAATCTGAGATCCAAAAGGAGGGGAACAGGTGCTTCTTTAGAATATCTTTATCCTGCTAAGTTGAGTGAAGTTATATTGAGAGAGATTCCCAAATATATTCCTGTGTTCAGTGAAGACACTTTGAGATACCATCTGACCTAAACTACCTGATCATCAGACCTGTAGCCATAAGGTTATTGTGTAATTCAAATGCTCAATTCTGTAACCCCCATGTCTAGTTGAAACCCTTCTTCTGAGAATCTTCTGCCTAAATGTTGGATAAACGATCTCCAGTTGTCCCCTAGTATGGCAGTAAAGCAGCTTAAGGCAAATTCCTGAATAGGGGAGTAAATAGGGCTGGACTTCCTGCCTGCTACGGTAAGAAGAATTAGAAGAGAAAGTGGGTGATTCAGCCACAGTCAGATGTCCAGGAGTTACCAGGAGAAAGAACTCAGAAAAGAATGAAACAAAATTCAAGTATCTCTGGGATGTATTTAGGGAGGAAATCAAAGTAGCTTAAAGAGTTAAGAATAGATTAATAACTGTTCAATTCTTGTGCTGTGAAGCTTATTATTAAACAAATTTAAAAGAGTGTCAATGAATTATATGATAGCTGGGCTAAGAAAGAAACTATAATAAACAAACACAGGGATTTAAAAACAAAATTTACCAGGGACCACCAGGCCTACTAACATCAGAGATAACCAGATTGCTAGAAGTCATTGTAGGAACATAACCAGCAAAGAACTGGTCGATATGACACAAACAGACACCAGATATCCTACCACATCAATCCCTGTGGATAATATCCCACTTGAAACAGAAGAAGACAGTCTTAAATCTTAGGTTATAAAAATGATAGAGACCTTAAAAGAGTAAAGTAAATCCTTTAAAGAAATAGAGAAAAATACAATCAAACAGGAGAAGCAAATAAATAAAACTGTTTAAAACCTAAAAATGGAAATAGAAGTAATAATGGGAACACAATAGGGAACAATCCTGGAGATGAAAAACCAAGAAAAGAGAAGAGCAACTACATACACATGCATCACCAACGGAATACAAGCGATGGAAAAGATAATATCAGTTGTAGAAGGTACAGTTGAAGAATTTGATGCATAAATCAAAGAAAATGTTAAATCTAAGAAGTTTCTGACACAAAACATCCAAGAAATCTGAGACAGTGTGATAAGATCTAACCTAAGCATAATAGAAATAGAAGACTCCAAGCTCCAAACCCAGAAAATAACTTCAAAAGAATCATAGAAGAATATTTCTCCAACCTAAAGAAAGAGATGCCTATAAACAAACAAGAAACTTACAGAACACCAAATAGATTGGGCCAGAAAGCAATCATGTTTATGTTTACCCTTAATTGACAGTCAGACTCTGTACTGACATATTATCTCTTTGCATAAAAGTCTTCACTAATGGATGAGTTACTTAGAAAGAAGAAAAAAAATTATGATGTTTTGGAGTTCTGTGTCTACAATTTCCCTGGCTAAGGGTCCTTGAGAATATGATATAAAGGAGGGACTTGGAGTTCTAAGTGGATTTGTTTGGTGTGTGTATGTGTGTGTGTGTGTGTGTGTGTGTGTGTGTGTATGTTTGTTTGTGTGTGTGTGTACACATGTACATGTATGTTCTTTGTGTATGTGTTTATATTGTGTGTGTATTCATTTGTATATGTGAACACCTGAATTTGGAGTGCAATGGTCTGTATCAAGTCTTTTTATCATTCTGCAACTTACATATTGGTGATTTTTTTAATGGCTACTGCCTTTTATTTTATTTTCTGTTTTAGTTTATGTGTCTGACTGTTTGGCCTGACTGTACTTTTTTTTTTACTGCACATCAATACTTAATGTCCATGGAGGCCAAAAGATGTGATCAGATAGGTATAGACAGCTATAATTTGTCATGTGGATATTTGGAACTGAACTTGGGACCTCTGTAAAAGCAGCAACTACATTTAATAACTAAGTCATCTCTCCACCTCCCTCTTTTTATTCTGAGACTAAATCTCTCACTTAACTTGGAGCTATACAATCTGCTATTACTAGCTGACCAGGAAGCTATATGATTACTATAGTCTCTATTTTCCCTGTGCTGGGAGTATAAGTACAAATCACAATATTGAGTGCTTGAACCTGTGTTTTGGCAAAATAAATTTGGTCGTCTATGCTTGTATGGTAAATACTTCACACCACATTATTTTAATTATTTCTCATATGGAAGTTTTACTACCACACTTTACCCATTTTCAAACTTATAATTATTAGCACATTATTAGTTTCTTTGTGCCTCTGGTTTGCGTGTCACAATAAAATCAATTCTGAATATCCCGTCTTTCTCTTTAGTGTTCTGATCTGATAAGCTCTTTTCATATAGCCTATCTTTGAAAACATATTCCCAAAAAGTTATCATAGGTCCAATTCTCATAATCTATATTAATTTTCATATTTATTGCTGTTTTCATAATTTTCTTTTTTTAACAAGTGTCTGGTTATTTATTTTACAGCAGTTTACATGGTAGTGCCGACGCCGGAAGGGCAGCATGGGGTGAGATTGTCAGTAGGGTTTCTGCATGCAGCAGTGTTTGCTGCTGTTTGAGAAATTCAGATCTGCTCCCAATGCTCAAGTTATCCAACGTTTCTAAGGTTAAACAGTGTTAGGCATTTAGTTTGGCAAATGCTCAAAATAAAGTAGAAATGTATTCATAACATCACAGATATGCACATCCAGTCTTGATCTCAGAAGGAACCATAGGTACAGATCAAAATTCTCTCAATATGAAATAATTTAGACACAGATGGGTGCTATCATATCACTATCTAAAATAATCACTAAATACAATTCTTTTTCAGAAATAAACAAGCAAGTTTTTTTCATTATCAGTTATCAAAAACATAGTTTAATGGTATTTCGAACAATAATCCTCTAAAATCATAGAATTTCACTGAGTTTTGAGAATGCGTAATTAAATCAACCAAATATTCCATAGTACAACCATATTAGGAAGCCAATGATCAGAAAATACAATGGCATGAAGAAAATTTAATCCACAAAACTGTTTTCAGGCTTTAAGGTAAAATAGTTCCACAGTTTACAGATAAAACAAGACAACAAAAACTTGTGCTTGTCTTGAGTAAGTTTTCTATGCAGAAGGTGTAACACTTTGTTTTTAGACAGCATGGTATGCATTTCTCAGCAGTACATAAGGAAAACAAGATTCCAAGAGATCCATGGTCAGGAATGGTGATTCCTGTACAATCATATCCAGTAGCAAATAAACAGATTCTCTATTTCTTGTTGTAGTTTTATCTGTCTCTTGGCCAATTTTCAGTAGACTGGAGGACGCAAGTGCCAGGAATTCTTTAAGTTGATCTTCAATACTTCCTTTGTGACTTGTAAACAAAGCGGCAGCAATTTTGTTGATGGCTTTGGCCAAACAATGTATATTGTTGCAGTGTCCTTCTATTGCAGGCCTGTACTGTGACATCACATTACTGGCGAGCATAGGCAAGGAAACTGCTACAAAGACCATCAGGAGGCAAGCAATCTTATACTCTTCTTCTGGACTAATGTTCTCTGACTTTTGTGAAGAAAGAGCCACTACTAAGGCAGGATTAATCTCACATGGTAATCCAGCTGCTGATGATAACTCATACACATTCATTGCAACCTTCATGTCAGTTTCCCTTGGTATGTGATCCTTGAAATCTTCAATGGAACTCATGAGAAAAGGGATGTGGTAGGACAAAACATCTCTCAGTGCTTCTTGTACCGGAAGGATAAAATAACTCCAATTATCATCATCCTTTTCAAGACACTGTCGACAGATGATAATCTTTTAAAGAGTGCAGCTGTCTGGTCTGGTTTGTCAAAGCTTGTCCTCATTTGTGTTAGCACATCAACATTCTCCACCACAAGTTTCTTAAGCTCAGCAACTTGTGATGAAATATGCCACATAAGACTCTCACCTAGGAACTTCATCCCATATGGGCCTAGGATGTCTGATAATGATCTCATTTCTGATATATCAGAATATTCCTCAGCATTGAATGTTAACTCATTTTCTGTGGGTAAATTCACAAATGCCTTCATTGCAGGAAAATAAGCTATAGGGCCATTGCTGACTTGTCTTAATAAGGTTTCCAAGTACCAGTTTGTGTACAGGCTTGTGATGGTTGACTCTCCATGACTGTCTAAGTGCTGCGTTTGCTGAAGAATAATGTTATTGAACATTCTGGTGATGTCAATCTGCACATAGTTCTCTATGGACTGGAGCACAGTCATATATGCTTGCACACTCGTCAGAAGCTCTGATGGTTTTGCAATTTCCTGTGTAGCTTGATTATACATAGTCATTCCAACAATTGATTTAGTGAACCGGATTTCCAGGTGAGAAGTCAAATACTCACACGGAATGAAGGTGTGCTCCCATACCACCATGTTTGGAACATAATTTATGGAGAAGCATAACTCCAAAAGTGCAGTGTGCAACGTATCAAGGTTGGTCACTACCAGCCTGTTTTTCCTCATGCTCTCAACACCTGGTTTTTCCCTTTCAGGTTCCCCTTTCTTGCCAGTCTGGTTTTTTTACTTCTTCTTCACTGCTTGACTGATGGTTTTGGCACAATGCTTAGGCAGCAACTGCTCACTAAGAGTGCACTGTTCTGTGCAGATGTCAGTGATAAGGTTCCAATCTTGTTTGGCCATCTCATCCAGGAACATATTGCACAGGGAGAGACTGTGGTCTCCTATATGATGGCACTCTTCGGGATACAGCTCATGTGTGCAGCTCATTAAGTGAGTGCAAAGCAGCGGGAAGGCAATAAAGTATCTTGACTGAGAGGGCAACTTCAAGCACTGCTGAAACATCTTCTCCAAAGCATGACTGTAAAAACAAAATATGGAGAGATCTGATGTTTCCACCAACATTTCCACCAAGGAATCTACCATTTTTTTATGGAATATTATTGTGTTAATCATCTTTCCAAGTTCTCGGTGATTTGCAAGGCTAAGTGAAGCTTTGGAGAAGCTAGTGTATGCCTGTAACCTACACCAATCTCATCTCATCCCTCAGAAGTCAAATATTTCCCCGTCTTCAACTTGCTTTACACTTAGGGAAGTCATAGTGTTAACAAAAGAGGACATGATGATTGATTCATCTTCTGGGAAAACAGAGAGATTCTGCACAAGTTCGTTGAGGACAACGGCGTGAAAGCCAGAGAGGTACTGCACATAGTACCTCAGGATGATGGGCCATACTTCCTGACATGTGCTCTAAGTTCTTCCATATAAAATATCAGCTCAGCAATGTGCTTATCCACAAGGTCATCTGCGCTCTTCTTTGGCATATTGTCTGCATGATGGAGCAGCCAGATAATTTCATCACGGGCAAAAGATAATGCCATAAAAACAAAAGGTGCCTTGGAACCAAGCAGGCTGGGCTAATCAGAGAGGACAGTTGCCAGTTCTTTCAGTGCAGACAGTAAAAACTTCCGTCTTTCTCTGTGCATTGAGCCAGCATGCGATACAGCTGCTTCCTTGCATTCTCTTATGTCGTTAATACGTTTACTGTAGCCCCAAATGTTTACATATAAATCTTCTGCAGCTTTGTGAATGTGGAAAACTTCATCCCAAAAGAGGGAGAGGCAAGAGCTACTCTGAAGAGCTAGCTTCTAGAGGTTTAGTGCTGTGGCCTCCGTATTAAGCATCCCATGGCACAGAATAAAGCCAAAGATAATCCATTTCTCCATTGCATCCAAAGAGAGATATTCACAAGGCATAGTGTCAAACTGTGTGATTAAGCATTGTACTGGGTGCACTGATGAGACTCAACAACTGGCCATTTCTCCACTGGTCGGCTGAAAGATTCCATCTAGGGTATTTCTGTAGAGAAATCAGTGCATCTGAAAGAGACTTGCTATGGGGTACAAATTCTTCCATCATCTTTTTAAAAGGGTTTTCATAGTCCACAATCATCTGACCAAGGCGTGGATATTCTCGGTCACTTGCTCCTTGGGTCATCTCATGTGCATAGTTGTACAGCCCAATGATTGCCTTCCTTTCTTCAATCCAGGACAGCAGTATCATTAATGCTGTATAAGGTACAGTCAAGTCTAAGTAGTTGTTTGTTAAATCAAAGGTCACAGTAATATCAAAGAAGACTTGGCAAACGTCAATAGTATTTAGTAAGTCACAGACATGGTCCTTAAATTCCATAACATCTACAAATGTAAAGTAATATAAGGCCAGATTTTTCAGAATCTCTGATTTTTCCTTCTGTACTTGTGCAAGCTGTTGATTGTTGTTGTGTGTTTCTACAGCAGGAAATTTTCTGACTATGAATTTCACAGCAGATTCCAGGTTTTTGTCAATAAGGTAGGATGGTTTTGCCTTGGCATATCCACATGCCTTCTTGATGTTGTAGAGGCGCGTGAGCATGCAGACGCCCCGGTCGTTGAGGATGGTGAGCTTCTCCGCCAGCTTCTGCTGACTGGGCTGCAGCAGGGAGCGCAACATGGTGGTGCAGCGGCTGCCACCGCCGCCACCGCCGCGGCCGCTGCAGCCGCCCTGTTTTTATAATTTTTCCAGCCAAAATTTTTGCTACCTTATTGGGTTCTTAGTCTTACCTCTTCACACCACTCCTATTGCTTCAACCTGCCAAAAGAGAAGGAAGATTAGAGAAGAAAGATGTGTCAATATTGTAGGAAAGGATGCTTCCTGCTTATTGGGGTTGTCAAGTTCTTTGGGGCTAGTTTAATCTTCTGTGCCAGAATATCGTTAACCAGCAACCAGCAATAGAGCACACAGCAACAAACATCAACCAATAGCGGTAGCAACAGGAGCAACAACACTAGAGGGAGCAGCAGCCTCCACCTCTGTTTTTGCTTTGGTATTTGTGTATCCTCTGAAGTGTGCCCAAAACACCAAATATAAACTATATTAAGCTGGCAAATTCACAGCCCTGCTAGAGTACAAAACAATCATAGTTACCTGTTGTAGACAATCTGAAGCTGTCCCATATGCTACACCTGGGATTAAAACAAAAACATAACCTTATAATATTTCTGTGTTTTCTTCAAGAAACCAAAAATGATCACTATACTTTTTACTGTTTATTTTTTCTCAGAAAAATAATGCATATCAATAAATGTGAATATTTTTCTTTATTCATGCTAATTCTTAGTACTGGATATTTTCTTTAGAAAATGACCAATTTTGATGTTAGGCTAAAACAGAAAATATTAGCTTATTTTTTCCAAAACAATAGTTGAGATAATGTAGTAAAAAATAAGTGTATGCATTATTCAGGACTGTGGATATGTAAATACATGCATACCCTGTTAAAGAATATGCCCATCATGCTGCTTTACGTCCTTTATAAAGAGTCAAAGAAGATAAAATGAAATTAATAATAAATAAGAGAAAGCTCATGACTAATACTAGGACTATTCTATTCATAGTAACATGGATAAATGTAATGCATTCATCTTACTTCAGTAGAAAACTAAGATTGTAAAGATTATCATTAATAAAAGCCATGAACTGTATCATCAATGTGTCACTGTAGATAAAGTCACGGGAAAAAATTGGCCTTTTGACCTGATGTTGACTACCAGGACTCCATGGTGGAAGAACAGAATACACTCATTCAGGCATTTTTTGTCTCCCACCTATACAATAAGGTATAAATGTGTATAGAAACACAAAAATGCACGCACACACACACACACACACACACACACACATACATACAAATACATGAATGAAATTTAAAATGAACAGAGAGACATTTTTGAATGGTAACTTCCCAAGAACATGAATTACTTAATTCTAAAGGAGTTAAAACCAGTATATTCTAGTGTAGAACTTTCTATGTATTGGAGACTATGGATCCTATCATTTTGTGTAACTGTAAGTAAATGGGGGGCTGATAACTTAAGGAATTAATCATAGTCTTTTGTTCTGACTAAAATAATAATACAAATGAATTTTTTTTACTGTTTTTAACAATACTACCACAACTTTTGTTAATAATATTGGTATGTGATACCAATATTTAGTTTTATTGCTCAGTCTAAGGAACCACATAGTAATTCATTTGCCATGCTCACTGTGTAGCAACTCTAATATTCTGAAAAAAGCTAAAACATAAATCACCTAAACAGTGCTTATCAAAGTATAGAGTCAATGTTTTATGTTTGTTTAAAATAAAACTGGCATCCTGGAGACATGGATCACAGGCTGTTGAAAAATACAAAGGTAGGTTTCCAGAAACTGTGTCAGGCAGTTCAATACTGCCTAAAGCTCTAGTTCCATGAGATATAATAATATATAATATACTCTGAAGGTCACTGGGGGCATCTGCATTTGCATACATTAACGCACATAGGCACACCCACAACAACCAAAAAAAAAAAGACAAATATATAGATATATACACATTTAACTGTGATAACTGGCACCTATTCTGTGTAAGTACAGATAATATAGTTTCATAAGTGGTTTGAAGGATTGGAAAAAAGGAGCCCCTCCTTCGGCCTTGCTTCTGTCAGAAGCTACCCATGATGCTCAGTAAAAAGATTGATTTTACCCTTGTTTACAGGATTAATTCCGATATCTGACTAAATGGGATTCAAAATTCTCAGGACACCAAGACTCTGGGCATGCCTGAAAAGAACTTTCTATAATGGGATAACTAACACAGAAATATCTGTTCTAATCTCTGACTTTTAATAGTTTCCTTCTAGTAAAATAAAGTAGAAAACTGAGCTGGGCAGCAGCATGCATCACTGCTTCCTGGCTGTGGATAGAATGTGACCAGTTCCCTCAATTTCTTGTTGTCATAACTTCCTTTCCATGACGGGTTGCATATTCAATAACAACAAGCAAGCAAACCAAAAACAAAACCAAAACTGAGTCAAAATAAAGGTTTCCTTCCTAAAATTATTTTTTAAACTTACTGTTAACTTATATATTTGCTTTACATCCAGATTGTAACCCTAGACAGGAATCTAACTTAACCATACTCTGAGAGGCACCCCCAGAAGCTATTCAAATCTGATGTTGAGACACACATCCAAGCATTAAGTGATGATTGGAGCATACTGTGGAAGAATAGGAAGGAAGGGTAGATGGAAATAGAGGTGATAAAAACTGCAAGAAGACCAACAGAGTTACCTGAAATTATTTTTTGTCAAATATTTTATAGCAATGAGAATACTTGCTAATATCAGTTGCATAAAGCATTTTGAAATTTTCCTAACATTACACTCAAATACTTAAGTAAAATCATATTATCTAAATATAGTAATAACACTTGTGCCTCTTATTTGAGCATCTTAATTGTTATATACTTGTTATGTTGTATACAACACAAAGCAGGCTCAGAAAAATTTTATAAAGCTCAGACAGAAGCTAAATTTATTCCTGTCTCTGGCCGAATCAAACAAAAAGACAATGGTCACAAAACATGCTTGCCTGTTATACAGGGATCTCATTCCTGCGAATGAGGCTCTTGAGTAAGAATTTAAATTGGACCTGCTCTTCTGCAAGACTCTTCACTGTTTTGAACTGAAGAATGGAAGAAGATGGCAAGGGAAGGAGGAGGAAGTGCAGTTGTATGTATATGAAGCCTCCTTAAATCAACTCCATCCAGACCTTGCTGCTTCTTCCAATCCTGCCTCTATATACTTTGCTTCTGAATCCTATCCTGTCTGTACTGACATCTGGAAGCAGACAATATGCCCACAGATTTGTATGCACTTCATAGCATATCTAATTCTATCAAATTGTTCCCATCCAGACCAAGGGAGTCTTCTCAAAAACACACCAATTAGTCTTCTACTGATACTTGCAAATAACTCTGCAATTTTCCAATATTGTTGATCTCTGCTGGTCTATCTTCATTGTAACTCCACTCTATACTACCCAGACTGATGTATGTTATGGGTTCTTAATGCAGGGCTTAATGCATTCTGGATGACATTTTCCCTAAAACATGGTACAAACTCAGCAAAGATTCTGATCTTGAAGAATGAAAAATTAAAGATTTGATTACCATGAACCGATGAGCACTGAATTTTAACTGAACACTCTCCTGGAAATATTATTTAACTTCTTACCCAAATAGCTGATGCTTGTTCCTGCATCTAAGCTAGAAATCTGGTGCTATCTCAGAAAAATGGGAATAGGGCTTCCTCAAGACCCAGCTATTCCACTCTTTGGAATATACCCAGAAGATGCTCCAGCACACAACAAGAAAATTTGCTCAACCATGTTCATAGCAGCCTTATTCATAATAGCCAGAACATGGAAACAGCCTAAGTGTCCCTCAATAGAAGAATGGATAAAGAAACTGTGGTACATATACACTATGGAATACTATTCAGCTATTAAAAACAAGGAATTCCCGAAATTTGTGGATAAATGGATTGAGCTAGAAATGATCATAATGACTGAGTTAACCCAGAAGCAGAAAGACTCAAATGGTATATACTCACTTATATCTGCATATTAGCCCAAGGGGCATGTCACACGAAAGCCTTCACTTACCAGGAAACTGAGAGACAGAGGAGAGGACATTCTAGTGGGACTCTAGATGAGAGAAGCATGGGAGAAAGGCAAAGTAGAAGGACCCAGAGGGTCCTAGAAGCCTACAAGTAGAACATTATGATAGGCAGATTCGGGCCCAGGGGTCCCGCTCAAACTAAGGCACCAGCCAAGGACAATACAGGCGGTAAACCTTAAGCCCCTACCCAGATCTAGCCAATGGACAGAACACTCCCCACAGTAGAGTGGAGAGTGGGATATGACTTTCTCACATACTCTGGTGCCTCACCTTTGACCATGTCCCCTGGATGGGGAGACTTGGTGGCAATCAGAGGAAGGACAGCAAGTTACCAAGAAGAGACTTGATACCCTATGATCATATAGAGGGGGAGGTAATCCCCCTCAGGAACCGTCACAGGGGAGGGGAATAAGGGGAAATTGGGAGGGAGGGAAGAATGGGAGGATACAAGGGATGGGATAACCATTGAGATGTAACAAGAATAAATTAATAAAGGAGGAAAAAAAATAAAAAATAAAAAAGCAAAAAAAAAAAAAACAAAAAAAATAATTCACAAATACAATTCTGAAATGTATAATTGTTTTCCACATACTTCTATCATTTTATTTAGTTTACTGAGTTGTTTTGGAGAAGATCCATAATACTGAAGGATATGCAAAGCCTAAACCTCTCTTCCAAGTTAAGACTAGAGTTTGAGGTATCTTCTTAATGACAAAACAGGAGATATGACAAAGGCATAACTCTGATGTGTATATTTGCCATACCGACTTCACATAGCAATGATACAAGAAGTACGTTCTTGGCAAAGTAAAGCACTGACAGGCTGTAAGACATTAACTAAGCAAAGTTTTCTGATTCCTCACAGTTCTTCATGAGAAATGAAAATGGAGACTATGTTGGTGACAGACACCAGTTTTTTAACCAATAATGATGGTAAGAGAATATTGTGGTAAGAGAGAGAAGATGATGGTGAAAAATGTAAGGTGGGAGAGTATGATCCTGAGAACAGAAAATGGTGACAGCAGACAATACAGAGAGAAGACAATGTTCACAGTGGATGATGGTCATAGTAATGATAGTAAAGAAAGTGATTGATACAGAGGACCATGGTAAGAAAAGATGGTAAAGAAGGTAGGACAACGATAAAGAAAAGTTCTTGGTGAGAGAGGGTTATCTTAAGAATGAAGGAGAGGGGACTGGGGAGATAGCTTAGAGGCTAGGAGCACTGAATGCTCTTGCAGAGGTCCTGAGTTCAATTCCTAGCATCCACTTGGTGGCTCACAACCATCTCTAATATGAAATAATACCCTCATCTGGTGTGCAGGTGTACATGAGGCAGAACATTGTATGCATAATAAATAAATAAATTAATTAATTAAAAAGAATGAAGAAGAGATGATTATGGAAATAGAATGTGATGATGACACAGTATGATACTGAGAAATCATGATGCTGACAGAGGGTGAGGGAGAGAGCAAGAATTTGGAAGAGTGTGATGGTGACACAGGGTAATTATGGGAGAGGGTGATAATAAAAAGTTGAAGTGGAGAGAGGGTTATGGAAAACATTGTCACAGAAGACAATTTCCTGATCAGAACACCAACAGCCCAGACCTTAAGTTCAACAGTTAATAAATGGGACCTTATGAGGCTGAGAAGCTTCTGTAAGGCAGGAGACACTGTCACCAGAACAAAGCAAAGCTTACATACTGGGAAAATATCTTCACCAACCCTATGTCTGAAAAAGGTCTAATATTCAAAATATATTAAAACCCCAAGAAATTAAATAACACCATACCAAATAACACAATTGAGAAATGGGGCTCAGAACTAAACAGAGAATTTTCAACAGAGGAATATTAAATGGCTGAGAAACATTTAAAGAAATGCTCAATGTCCTTAGTCATCAGGAAAACACAAATCAAAATGACCCTGAGATTCAATCTTATACCTATTAGAATGGCTAAAATAAAAAAGTCAAGTGACACCACAGGCTGGCGAGGATGTGGAGAAAGAGGAACACTCCTTTAGCGCTGGTGGGAATGCAAACTAGTACAACCACTTTGGAAATCTATCTGGTGCTATCTCATAAAACTTGAAATATGGCTTCCTCAAAACCCAGCAATTCTACTCCTTGGAATATACTCAGAAGATGCTCCAGCACACAACAAGGACATGTGCTCAACTATGTTCATCGTGGCCTTATTAATAATAACCACAACATGGAAACAGCCTAAGTGTCCCTAAGTGGAAGAATGGATAAAGAAACTCTGGTATATTTACAATATGGAATACTACTCAGCTATTAAAAACAAGGAATTCCCAAAATTTGTAGACAAATGGATTGAACTGGAAATTATCATAATGAGTGATTTCACCCAGAAGCAGAAAGAGTCAAATGGTATACACTCATCTATATCCAGACACTAGCCCAAGGTGCATGTCCCATGAAAGTCTTCACCTCCCAAGAAAGTAGGACAGAGGGGAGGACATCCTATTGGGACTCTGGGTGAGAAAAGCATGGGAGAATGGGGAAATAGAAGGATCCAGAGGGTTCTAGAAACCTTCAAGAACATTATGATGGGCAGCTCTGGGCCCAGGGGCTCTGCTCAAACTATGGCACCAGCCAAAGATAATACATGCAGTAAACTTTGAACCCCTACCCAGATCTAGCCAATGTCCAGGACATTCTCCACAGTTGAATGGATAGTGGGGACTGACTTTCACACTCTGGTGCCCCATATTTGACAATATCTATTGATGTGGAGGCCTTGTGGCACTCAGAGTAAGGATAGCAGGCTACCAAGAAGAGACTTGATAATCTACGAGCATATACAGGGCAGAAGATCCCATTCAGTCACTGTCATAGTGGAGGGAAGTAGGGGGAAAATGGGAGGGAAGGAGGAATGGGAGGAAACAAGGGATGGGATAACAATTGAGATCTAATATGAATAAATTATATATACATATATATATATGAAACTAGAATGCTATTGCATTCTAAATTATGAAAGCACAATGATCTGAAAATTAGTAGACAATGAATCATAAATAAAACTATAAAATATATTCAAGAAAAAGAAAAAGTGATAATGACAGGATTATTAGGAGAGAAGGTGAATGTGATAGTGAGAAAGGGTGAGGTTAGAAAGACTGGTGATGAAATCGAAGAAAATGTGAAAGGATCGTGGAGTATTCTGTTTTTCATACTCAAAATCAGACTTTACCAGTTCATAGTGAAACATAAACAAACATGAGCTTTCCAAATGTATTTTATACTTAAATTTTTCTTCTGAATTAACAGCTTGAAAACTTCTTATGGTTTGATTACACAATTGACTTTTAAATAAGTGCAAGAGTGATCCAAATGAAAAGCAAATTCTAGATGCAATTTTCTCAATGCCACATAGAATCCACACAATATTACAGAACTTACTAGCAGCTAAGCAATAATGAGCAAATGTCACAAAACACAGCTACATCACAACTGTGAAGTGATGTTAGATCTTGGTATTCATCAAGATATCTTAGTCAGTGCTCTGTTGCTGTGACCATGACAGCTCTCATAAAATGGGACTTTCTTATAGTTTCAGAAGTTTAGTCATTTTCATCTTTTCAGGGAACACAGTAGCATGCAGGAAGACATGGTGCAAAATAAGTTGCTTGGGAGTCTACATGCCGATCCACAGGTAGAAGAAAATGGAGAGACTGGACTTATCTTTAGCTACTGGAACTCCAAAGTCCACCTATTACCTCCAACAAGGCCACACCCACTCCAACAAATATTGCTCCTCACTAAGCAATCAAATATATCAGGCTATGGCATTACTGTTATTAAAAACACCATAGCAATGAATCTAAAATCTACAACAACCAAAGACATCAATATTAAAGGAGGTCCAAGAAGCAGAAAGTACCTGAATAGCATCAGTTGAAGGGTGTGTATTGATTTAAGGAGAACTTGTCAAAATAAGGTCATACAGTGGACAGAAAATTCAAGGTGTCAGGTAATACATGACAAATTCTCTTTCTTAGGCAGAATGAAAAGTGTACAAGCCAGGACCCAGTAGTTGCAGTAGATGGAAGGAAGTGCTACCTATGTAAGCACAATGAGCCTGCATTGGAGCAGGAAGAAAGAAAGCTCTCTGTAGATAAAGCAATCATGTGGAGAACAGATTATGTGGGTAGTGAATGCTGCTTAATTACCTCTGCCTGAGTGGTTGCTTAAAGCATTTGCAATAAACATAAAATTCCTCACTCCCCAATGTATTTTATAATACATGTAATAAAGCCCCAACTTTCATGTTGTGCTTATGTACCTTGTAGGATTTACGATTTTAACACTTACATTTACTTTTCATTCTCTCAGATGATGAAGTTAAATTTCCTCTATTCCTCAATTTCTAGCCCATAATAAGAAATGTTGAGTTCACACGTTTTTTCTGATTTGTCTCTCCTCTACTTTGATCTCTTCATATTCCCTACCACTTTATCAACAGAGAGCATGTTTATTCTGTCTGTGGGAAAATGCATAATCTGAAGAACAAAGTAAGATTTGTGTTAGAAATTTACCTCTCTCTCTCTCTCTTTGTGTGTGTGTGTGTGTGTGTGTGTGTGTGTGTGTGTGTGTGTGTGTTTTATGTGTGTATATGTGTATGTCATAGCTTTACATCGGATGTTTTCCAAAGTAATTCTCCAACTTAATTTTTAAGATATGGTCTTTTACTGAGCCTGGACCTCACTGTTGAAGAGAGACTGTGTGACTATGATTCCTTGGGATTGCTCCTGTCCTTACCTCTCCCAGACCTGTACAAGAAGGTCTGCACTTCAACTCCTGTTATTTACAGAGGTGTTATGGATAAAAACTCAAATCCTTATAAGTTCACAGCCAGCACTTTCCCTGTGAGCCATGTGTATGTCCTGTCTTTATCTTTGATTAATATGAAATATATTGGCCCATAGAGAACTTTTGTTTTTTGTTTATTCCCATCAAGCCATTTAATAAATGTTAATACATTTAGATTTTTCTTTCTTTCAATACAAACCAATCTTCAGTGATTGATGTTCCAGCTATATACTTTTTTATGCAGCCTGGAGGATGTTTCTTTAAAAGTCTACATCCACAAATAACAATATAATAAATACCTTCATTCAGGAGTCTTTATAGACTTCCAAACATAATTAAAATCTATTTACTGAAATGAAATTGTTGGGTCACAGTTTATAAGCATGATCAACCAAATATGCTGTAGAATAATTATATACAATTTCTCTTCAACCACCAATAAAAAATTTCTTCGGTGACCTCACCTTCACAAGGCCTAGTTCTTGCTAATTTTCATCCACCTGATTATAAAAATGTGGTATCTTTTTGAATAGTACTCATTTCTTCCAATTCCTACTGAACTAAAAAAGAAAGAAAGAAAAGAAGAGTAAATGATGGAGGAAGAAAAGAAAGAAGGAAGGAAGGAAGAACAGAAGGAAGGAAGGAACAAAATGTGGAAGGAAAGTGCTGAGAGCTAAGATCACTGACCATTTTTCAAGTGGATCTGGTACTGATTTCTGACCTGCACTTGACAGCTCACAACTATTTGTAGCAATAGGGCCTTGAACAACGTGTTTCAGCTTCCACATTCACTGCTCATATGGTTAAAAGGTATAGATGCACGTAAATGCCACACACATGATTTTTAAAACATTCTTTAAAAATATATTTAGAATGAGAAATACAGACAGACAAGAAGGGAGGGAAGGAGGAAATACAAAACTATTCATATGCATATTATTAATTTGCAGTTTTCCTTTTTAGAAATTGCATTAAGATGTCTTTTTAATGAATTTTTTCTATTTCTGTTTTTGCAGATATATGCAATCTGATTATATCTTTTCTTTTTATTTTATAATTCTTAGATATCATGCAATATCAAACTGGGTGTATTTCTTTCTTGACAATTGCTTTATTGAATAAAGCTTTCATAAACATGCATGCAAATCAGTTGAACATATTTCTTGCCTGCAATTTTCTCTAGAGAAGACCCGTGTTGTCTGGGTTTTTTTTTCCTTTATTTTATTTTTGTTTATGTGATAATATTGCACTGAGATTGCCTCTTTTTATTATTCAAAGTCTAAATGTATATTATTTAAGTTTTTAGAGGAATAAAACTGGTACAATGAACTCATATAAATATCAAAGGAATTTATGAGAATGGCTTACAGATTATGGTCCAGCTAGTCCAACAATGCTATCTCCTGCCAAAAAGTCTAAAAATCCAGGAATTTTTCAGTCTACTAGAATGGATTTCTCATTTGGGTTTCAGTAGATATCAGAGTTCCAAAGAAATAGTGTATAATGCTAGTGACGGGATGAACTTGCCAGCAATAGAGAAGTCATGTAGACAAAGAGCAAGCACGTTCTTTCTCATGTCCTTTTATAGGCTTCGACAAAAAGTGTAGTCCAGATTTCTGGTTAGTCATTTGAGAACAACAGGTGATTTGGATTTAAGGGGGTATCCCACCTCTAATGATCAAATTACTATAACGTCTCTCATAGTTATATGAAGAACTCTATAGTTAAGTATTTCCACATATTGTTGAGTTGACAACCAAGAATAATCAACACAGTGGTTTCAGATGGAGGAGACACCATTGTACTCTATTACAAATGACGTGTTAGAGAGCTAAATTCTGTTCCATTAGGCACTTGCAATTGCCAAAAGTTCAGCTCAAGAGGATCTGACACCCTCTTCTCCCTCTTTAAAGAGACACCTTCACAGAGGTGCACAAATACACAAAGTATAAAGAAACACCTACAAATAATAACAACCTGTTTTTTTATCAAGACTCGAAACATATTTTTTGTGTTTCCCTAGTCTGTCTTCCTGGGAAGAAAGTAAATCAAACAAAAGTCAGATGTAAGCCACACAAAACTAAATGACTTTTGCAACATGCAGAGAACTCTTACTGTGCTAGTCTTTAGCCAGGCCTTTGGATTAGGATAGCCCTTCCATTCTGTCTTAGGGACATCACATTCCTCTAGCATTCCACTATCGGCAGGTCACACTTCAGACTGACAAGATGGAGTACTATAACATACACTCTGCATTCTATTAGTCTGTATCAAATGAATAAGTTCCTCTTATTTTAATTCATGTAACATACATCTGAGCCCAAATCATATTTTTAGTTTACTATGTTCATGGCAGCTCCACATTAAGTCAGTATTTTATTTACTACCTTATTAATAGGTAATATAAGGAATGTTTTATTCATATTTAAATGAAAAGAATGGATATTATACAATGCTGGAAAGTCTAAGAAATATATAGAGGACACTACAGAAACACTTCAAGTACTCACAAATGTATGATGACATACAACATCTTTCTTGCTTGGAAATTTATCCTGAATCAAGTGTAATGATATTTTTACAAAATGAAATTGTACCTTTATGATTCAGAGACGTAGATTTAATGTTCCAAGAATGTCACCTTTGTGTGCATATAATTCCCTTTCTATTAATTCCTCAGTTCCCACAGCAGAGACAGATTAAATACAACTTCCTCCTTGCTGAATTCAGAAACAAGCACAAACATTTTAAAAAATTATTTTTTCTTATCATCTTGATATTCATATTGGTCATCTATCTTTCTCAAACTAGAAGATTGTGAACAGGGCTGGGATGACAGCTGTGTGTAAAATGCTTGCTATGAAAGCTTGAGTATTTGGTTTCAGAATACCATAACCTACATAACAAAAACAAGGTATAGACACATCTGTATATATAGTACAAACACACTGCTCGCCCCAGAAATTGACTGGCATAGACAGTCATACATAAGGTACTCACTGGTCACCTAAGTTTAGTTGAATCAGTGAGCTTCAGCTTCAGATAAAACTGTCTTAAAAATTGAGGTAGAAAACAAATTGTAAAAGGGATATGGTGTTGACTTTTGCTCCCATATGCTGTGCACAGGACAGCTTACTTCTGTATAAGTATGCACAAACAAAAATTAAAGAAGAAAATAAAGGAAGAAAGAGAAAGAATAAGAGACAGATGACTGAATGATGAAGAAGTGAAGAGAAATGGAAAACAAATGAAATGAAGAGTCTCATGTGGAAGTTTAACTCTTGGCCTAGGGACAACTTTCCAATAAAGTTAAGTTTGTCAGAGTCAATGTTTCTTTACTGTCAATATTTTCTTCTGAATAGACTTTAGTGTAGGAAGTTAAGTCACTTATATCTGAACATCAATGCCACTAATGAGTATATCTAGTACTACTATGCTCTTTTAAAATAATAATAACATTATATTATTATTAGCATCATCATCATTTTTATACTAAGAGGTGAGTGAAAACCCTGTGCTTATGTGCAATTTCCAATTATTCTTTGTTATTTTGGCTGATTTATTTGCTCTCTACTGTCCTCTAATCTCAAGGACAGCAGCCATCTGCTCTATACCCTTCTCAGAAAACAAATAGGTCCTTTGACTATTTGCTTTTTTGTTTTTATTCATCATTCAATACTAAGTGGAAAAAAATGGATGCTTACTGGGGAATTCTATCTCCTAGGAGACTTGTGTTAATAGGCATTATGTAAAGCAAACAAGCTCACTATTACTTCATTCCTGTGTGTTTACAAGTTGTTACATATTCAGAATGGGTGGGACTTTATAACCATGAAGGACAAATCAGGAAGTCATCCTATACTTCGTTAGAATTAAAATCAATTGTTTCAGAGGTAAACTAATACAAGTAGGAGCCAGGTGAGGTAGTGCATTCCTTTATTCCCACCACCTGGGAGGCAGAGGCAGGCAGATTGCTGTGAGTTTGAGGCCAGATTGTTCAACAAAGAAAGTCCAGGACTGCCAGGGCTACAAAGAGAAATTCTGTCTCCAAAAACAAAAAAATAAAAAAAAAAAAAAACCAAACAAACAGAGAACAATAACAAAATACAAGTGTTATCTTAGTACTTTCAGCTCACCAGAACCCACACAGAATGCAAGGCATTATGACATGCATCTATAATCCCAGACCTGGGAAAGCACAGGTAGCAGAATCCCTGGGGTACATTTGACATCCAGGTTTGCAAAATCAATCAGCTCTAGATTGAGGATGACATTCTTCCTCAAATATTGGGTAAAGAATGAATGAAGAAGAAATGTGATGTCAACCTTTGGTGTACACACACACACACACACACACACACACATACACACTTTTAAAAGTAATCCATAATAGTGTTATCACATGAATTCCTTTGTTTTCATCAGTTTAATATATGAAAAATTACATTTTTTATTTTGTGGATCAGCATATCTTAAATAATATCAGCACCATCTACCACCTACCTCTATTGAACAAGTTAAAGGCAACAGAAAGCCATGGGTTATAGTTTAAGTTTCCCTAATTTTATACTGAAGAGCTTCCTGTGTAGGAATGAGAAGTGTTAAAACTAATTAAAGTTTCATTTACAAGAAGAAAACACGAAGACATGTACAATAATCATGGTAAGGAAAGTCTAACTGCTTATTCACTATCATTTGCTTGCCTGTATTCTGTTAAATAATCAATTGGTAAAGGTGGAAAGTGTAAAATTACCTCTGAAATGTATGCATCTTTTAATACTCTGAATGATCTTGAAGGCACACAACTTAAGGCTATCACAAAAATACTTCCATCTTGAGATATCCACTATCAAACATAGCTGCCCAACAATAATGCTTAACAAAATGAAGGCAGCCACTACATGCATACACATAAGGCAGTGAAACACTCCTTAAAGGACACATTGATCAAGCTGTCTTTAAGGTTTGAGGGGAGCCTTAGGGAGCTTTGAGAGGTTGTAAGAGAAAAGGTTAATGTGTTCTAATTACTCCAAAATTGATATGAAATTGTGGGGTGACTCAATGTGGACACAACCTTTTTTTCAGTCAAAACAAGCCCCTATAGCACTAGGATATAGCTCTCCATGCACATGTTTACTGCTGAACTCATTTCAGAAGATCCCAGAGAAATGGAGTTTCACCAATCTAGCATAATTTCTTCAAAATAAACACTCTCTACAGTAATATAAAACCATAAGAAGTCCACAGTATCTCCTTTGCACCACAGAATACATAACCTGTAAAATGACAATCAGCTTTCTTCAGTTTCCCCTAAACATTTTGAGACAACTATTTTGTCCCATTGTGCAAAATATTCTTAGTCCTGTGGAAGATGAATGAAGAGAAGAGGAAATCTACATCAAGACAAAAAGTAAGAAAAGCCAGTTGGCAAAGACACTTTTAAGGAAGTCCAAAATCAACTGAATGTACATTTTAAAAAGCCCACGGTATACAATCACAAGGTTAGACGGGTATTAAAGAAACAACACAGGAAGGATGAAGTGCCCCTGGCTCAGCCTTTTGTGAGTTTTTTTTTTCTTACCTTACACTGTTTAGCATCTCAGAATTTCTTTCACTTTCCTAATTAGTTGTCTCTATGTTATTATCCTTCTGCACCTGGTCCAATTATGTATTCTAGGAGGCAAAAAAAAAAATACCAGTAGGTAAAAACACCAATGGGTGCCCCTAAACTAAGATTTTCACTTATAACAATATAAGGCTACACTTCTGGGTGAGTTTGCAAGACTTGTTGCCTTATATCAGACACTTTGCTAACATTCTCATGTGATTGGCAAAGATATGATGAAGCCATAGGAATGCTGAAGACAATATCAAATTTAAAAAAAAGGAAAAGAAATGAAGGCTAAGTTAAGTTTCTACTCCACTGTACTCAGGCAACTGCCTTAAGATTGTGAAAATGGGAAGATCCAAGGTGGCGGTAAGCTGTGTGGACCATGTTTAGAAGCTTCAGTAAACAATTCAGGGAATTACGTGGAATTCTGAACCAGGAACACTAAGCTCCCCACCTTAATACAGAGGGAGTACTCCACAGTTTGAAAGGACAAAAATTCAGAAAACGTGGATTTTCTTGGACCAGATGAGAGAAGCATGGGAGAATAGAAAAGTAGAAGGATCCAGAGGGTCCTAGAAACCTACAAGAAGAAGATTATGATAGGCAGATTTGGGCCCAGTCTTCCTGGTCAAACTATGGCTCCAGCCAAAGACAATACAGGCCGTAAACTTCAAACCCATACCCAGATCTAGCCAATTGACAGGACATTCTCCACAGTTGAGTGGAGTGTGGGGTATGACTTACACACGAACTCTCGTGCCTCATATTTAACCACGTCCCTGGATGGGGAGACGTGGTGGCACTCAGAGGAAGGATAGCAGGCTACAAAGAAGAAACCTGATACCCTATGGGCATATAAAGGGGGAGGAAGTCCTCCTCAGTCTCAGTCATAGGGGAGGGGAGTGAGAGGGAAATGGGCGGGATGGAGGAATGGGAGGATACAAGGAATGGGAAAACCATTGAGATGTAATAAGAATAAATTAATAAAATAAAATTTAAAAAAATGGGCATGGGGAGAGAAGGAAAGAGTAGAGGGGTACCACAGAGCAAGGAGGGGAGGGAAGAGGGCAAGAGATGGGGAGAGGCATTTAAAAATATTTTCAATTAAAAAAATCCTGTTAGTTTGGCAAGGTGGCTCATACCTGCAATTTCAGCACTTGGGGAGACAGAGACAGGTAGGTCTGTGAATATCAGGCTAGCCTGGTCCACAAGGTGAGTCCAGAACAACACAGAGAAACCTTGCCTAGAAAAACAAAACAAAAGAAACAAACAAAAACACCAACCAACAACAAAAAACCAAACCCTCCCAACCACCATCCAAAAAGAGAAAGAAAAAGAGGAAATAAAATATGATAAAATAAAAATTGTGAGTGGTGTCTTCACCAGAACAGAATACATTGTTTAATTATCACATAGGGAAAAATAACAACTTCATAAGGCTAATAATGGAAAATATTTCAAAAAATTGAATGTACTAAGTGTAAACATAGCTTATGAGAAAAAATGGAAAATGTCACTCATCTGTTTTATTGCTTTCTTACCCCACCCCTGGCCACTAAGAGACCATCTTTAGAGAGGCTTTGCACTTTGGCTGAGGCCTTGAAAGGCTAGTTACTTGTACCATATTTATAGGTGCAGAAGCAAGGTCCTTGGAAAACAGGTGTGTTGAGAGTAGATGTTAAAAAGGATTAAGATAGATAAGAAGTCCCTAATTTTCATTTAGACCATTGGTTAACCTATGTGTGTCACATATATGAAGATTGGGATGGAAGTTACCTTGTAAAGAGAAAGAGTAAATTTTGGTATTTTTACAATTAATCAATTCTTGCAATATGTTAGAAACCATGTAGTACCAGGTTGACAGTGTGCTATCCCTAGCCTATTATTTTTTGTGTAAAATGTGTGTTCTACTTATTAATTTACCAATAAGTTTTCCAACATTACATTTATATCTGGGACCACACACTCCTTAATCTGTTCCTGGGCTGGTTACTATGGCCAGAGGATCTCTGGAGTTCAGACGATATTATTGTCCTAGTGGCCAATAACATCCTTTGAGATGGCCAATTAGCAATAAAGTGCCTAAGGATCTGTCTGCTCCTGGAAAGCAATTGAATAAAAAAGGTGCAGGTAATATGATTCCAAGGGGCCATAGTCCACCTCAATCTGGTAATCAAACTTGGCATTTTCTTTAATAATGTTAAAAATACAAAATTGGAGGTATTATGTGTGCAGTTCTATGATTTTTAGAGAGACACCAACAGAAGACAACCTTTCTCTGGGCAATCCCTTTGTGAAGGCCATGAAAGTGTAGGAAACACTAAAAGGCCATTGCATGAAGCTGTGAAGGGAAGGGCAGTACAAAGCAAAACTATAAAGATGCCAAAATCAGGAGATATCTGACAAGGAGAGCTGCATACCTGATAAAGAAACCAGCCCATGAGATGTGTGTTGTACTTAGGAAAGCTGGAGGTGTGCAGCCAAATAAGCCCCTTAAAAGTAAAGTCTGAGACACTGTGTGAAGCTACAAGATGTGATATTTTTCCCTGAAGGGTTTTGTTCTTTTTCGGTTAACTATTCCCTCACTATTCCCTCATTCTTCCATTAGTCACTGGTGATGTATATTCTGTGCTACAGTATGGTGAAAGTATGTAATTTGCTCTTTTTTATATAAAAAGTAATTATTGTCTTGAGTTTGTGAAGAAACTTAGACTTTGAAGAATTAAACAATTTTGAGGCTGAAAGCTTTGGTTGAAATTTTAAGTATAGCTAAATGCATTTTGCTTTATGATACATTGATGAGCATGAAGGAGCCAGGTTTAGAAAAGTGGTGGTTTCAAGGAGAAATGTCTCCTATAGGCTCAGGCATTGACCACTTGGTCATGGTTCTTATTGGGTATATTGTTGTGAGTTCCAGCCCTACTAAAGTAAATACATCAATGAGAGAAGCCATGAATTTTAAACCTTACTTCATTC
Organism: Acomys minous; assembly: GCF_964271855.1. Lineage (NCBI taxonomy): Eukaryota > Metazoa > Chordata > Mammalia > Rodentia > Muridae > Acomys > Acomys minous. Next base: position 79,326,190 of record NC_140483.1, read on the forward strand.
GAAGAGTGCTTTGTACTTTGTGTTTCTGTTAGAGATGCAATTTCTTAGTTTCTATTGTGGCTGTCATGTCATTCTTTTGCTGCCATGTTTCTGTGTCATGATGGATTCTTCTTTAGAAGCATAAGCTAAAATAAACTCTAACTTCCGTAAGTTGTTTTTGAAATAATGTTTTATCACTTCAGTAGAATAGGAAGTGATATAACCAAAAAAGGGCCAGGACAAGATCAATGCAGTCGATATTATAGCATAGAATAGATAGGAATTCATGATCCTCCACCCACAACCAAAGAGCTATTTATAGTTGAAGGTTGCTACACCTTGTATTAGAGAGAGTTGGCTTTCTTTAATGGTTTGGTCACTGTGTTTAGTGTATATGATTTATGAGGTAGATTTGTAGGCACTTTCATAAACATATGTAGGCAACTAAAAGCTGTATGAGAATATATTTATCTCTGTCTATGAATGTGAGTGTGTGACTATATGTATTCATAAATAAGAAGAGAATATCCAATCTTCTGGAATTGCCAGATGTTCATGTTAAGAACCTAGTTGTGTTCAAGCCTTTGGTAAGACATGTTTAATTCATTGTTCTATTATTAGGAGACACTGTGACCAAGGCAATTCTTAAAACAGAATTTATTTTAATTGAGGGATTGCTTAGCGTTTCAGAAGTTCCGAGGCTTACTACACTCTCAACACAGCAGGAAACATGACTCTGAAGCAGGAACTAAGAGAAATCTTGAGATAGGTGAAGGATGTGAAGAGTGAGTGGGTAAAGGGAAACTGGCATGGGCTTTTGAAGCCTCAAAACCTGCCTAAAATGACATAAATTCCTTCAACAAAACCATGCCTACTCCAAAAAGGCCATATCCTCCTAATGCTTCTCATCCTAACAAATAGCTATACTCCCTGGTGACTATGCATTCAAATATATGAGCCTATGGAAAGTATTCCCATTCAAACCACCACATGCTACTCACTGGCTTTCATAGGCTTGTAGCCATATCATTTTTTTCTCCTTTATTAATTTATTCTTGTTACATCTCAATGGTTATCCCATCCCTTGTATCCTCCCATTCTTCCCTCCCTCCCATTTTCCCCTTATTCCCCTCCCCTATGACTGTTTGTAGCCATATCATAAAGCAGAATGCATTTAGTCCTATTTCAAAAGTCCCCATTGTTTATCCCATCTCAACACAGTTTAAAAGCCAAAAGTTCACATTGTATCTTAGCTACAATCCCTGCATAAAATCAGAATCAAAACTCAGATTATATATTTTCAAAATACAGTGGCACCATATGTACATCATCATTCTTAAATGGAGAGAAGGAAGGACAGTGAGAAAATTTTGGGCCAAAATGAGAATGAACACTAGCAGGGAAAATTCCAAGCTTTGTGTCTTCATATCTGATGTAAAAGCACTCTTCAGAACTCTAACTCCTTCCAGCTTTGTTGACTGCAATATTTTTTTATCTCCTGGGCTGATTCCACACCTGATATGCTGCTCTTTGTAGGAATTCTATGATGCTGCCATGTTATCATCTCTAACATAATTCAGGCTTCACCTCCAGAGCTTCAGGCAATGGCATTTTTGGACCTCAATGCAGTGACAACCTTGGCAATCTTCTCGTGTCATCTGCCTTTGTTATCCAAGAAGAAAAATTCCAAAACACTGTTCTTGTATCCTTGACTCTAAAGCAAGAACCACTTAGGCAAATCTGCCAATATCTATTGCTTGATGTGGCTGAAACAGGGACCTCTCAAATATATTTGTGTCAGCTTTCTGTTGTTCATGGTTTATTTCCCTCCTTAAGCTTTCCTTTAATTTCCTTTCACAAGCTAGAAACTTAGGTAGGTGTGGTATTTTACTGAAGTTATGACTTACTTTATTCCACTTACCAACAGGCTTTTATTTATGTTTTTGTCACCTTAAGTATAGGACTCAGCTCCACTACATTTTCTTCCTTCTTTTTATTGTAGATTTGCATAAGAGTTACTATTAGTAACCATATGACACATTAAAATGCTAGGCTGTCTTGATATCTCCTTTGTCAATACCATTAGTCCAAAACTCTTCAATTTATCCACAGGCAAATTTTTAGGACAAGGGCAGGAAAAAGCTATAGTTTTGATCAAAATATTATAATAACTTTGTCTAGACTCCTTACTAATATTCTTCCCCATGGAAATTTCTTAAGCTAGATTCCCAGGGTTCAAATGCCCTCCGCACTATCCTTAATGATATTACTAGAGTGGCCCATTAAGCACCACTTAAATTGTGCAATAGCTTGTCAAGTTAACAGTCCCAAAGTCTTCCATATCCTTCCAATTGACACCATAATCAGGACTTTCCCAGTAATATCCCAGTCTTAGGTAAGAACTTCTTTTTAGTCACTGTTTATATCCTTGGTCAAGAGACACCATGACATACTTCCTCCAACAAGGCCATACTTCTAACTTTTCTATTCTTTCAAACACTTCCTCTACCTTGTGATTAAATATTCAAATATATGAAGTTGTGGGTGACATATTTAATCAAATATCTACTGATGTTAAAACATCTCTCAATTTGCAGTAGCTATATTTAAAATAAATAAGAAAACAGTATTCAATGTTGGTACAAACACCATTAGCTCCTGTTCAGTCATGTTATGAAAACAGAGTGTTGCTTATATCAGAATATCCTAATGCAAAAGATAGATAAAACTTTGAGACATGATTTAACTTCCATCTTAAATATTTAGCCCCATTTTATTTCACTATTAACTCCCCACTGCTATATTTTTGTTGATGTCCTTGTTGCTCAGGGAAGAAGCAAAGTCTGGGAATTACTTCAGGATTTAAATTAAATTTTCTGAGAGGGTAATTTTAGTAAAAAAATAAGGCAGAAATGCTCCAGATCCTCTTGTCCAATTTCTGTGCTTTATGACATGCACATTGTGCTAGGATTATATTAATTTTGGCAGTGGCCCAAGGGCTTTTGATAAGCATGATTAACATTTACAATAATCACACCAACTCATTTTGTAACTCATAATCCAGTGTCTCTTCTTTATGCACTGTGACCTCCTGGCCTGAGGAAGGACTGGAGTCCCAGCATGTGAATGAGGGAAAGTAAGCTGTTGTGTCTTGACTGCTTCTGGAATGAATGTCTATTAAGCTCATTAATTCATAAGCAGTCTTTCTTTTCTAACACTCTCAAGGGGCTGTGGCATTTAAGTCACCTTTACTTTTAACTGACATTTACTTCACACCAAAATTAATGAACATTCTGGGACAGTTGAACAAATGAAAAAAAATCCCTTGTAACCTAGAAGCTTTAGATTCAGAACAAGGCCCACATTATTTTTGGCATAATGAGTCTGACTTGAGACATCTATGTTATACCAAATCAGTGGCAACTTGCCAACGATCATTGTGGCTATTTACTTGGTACAGACACCTCTGACTTTTTTGGTTTTGTTTTTAAATTTTATTTTATTTAAATAATTTATGCAGATTACATCTTAATTGTTATCCCCTCACTTGTATCTTCCCATCCCCTCCCTCCCTCCCTCCCTCCCTCCCTCCCTCCCTCCCTCCGTCCCTCTTATACCTTATTTTCCTCTCCTAGGTCTCCTCCCGGACCATATGATCACAGCCTATAAGGTCTCATCCTGGTAGCCTGCTAACCCTTCCTCTGAGTGCCACCAGTCCTCCCCACCAAGGGAAAGTGGTCAGATTCAGTCCCCACTCTCCACACAACTGTGGCACATGTGCTATCCATTGGGTAGATCTGGATAGGGATTCTAGTTTTACTGTATGCATTGTCTTTGGTTGGTACAGTAGTTTGAGCACACCCCCCTGGGTGCAGATGTACCAGCCTTGATGGTCTTCTTTTAGGTTTCTAGGACCTTATGGTTTTTCAAACTCTGGTGATTTGTTAAGATAGAAGTCAATCAGTGTCTAAAACAATGTATCTCAAAATGTATGAATGAACAGTATCAATGTTTCATTCCTCAAATTTCTAGAACATATAACAAATAAAAGACAGTATTGAACTAGAAATATAGTGATTGAAATAGCTAGTTTATTAAAAATGTGTTGCATCAAAGTTAATCATCAGCAGAAATACAGTCTCTTTCTAAGTGACATGCTGTGTAACATTTTCTGGAGAAGCAAGAACAGACATCTATTTAGTCAGAATGGGTAACTGTGAACAAACCAAAGATAAATTCCACCTAAGTTCAGTTTAGTGCATCGGTAGACATGTTGAAGTAACTTACCGGGCTATAGGTTGAGTATAGTAGCATGGATGACTCAAAGGCAGCTTCTGCATTGGAGGCCTCCACATCACTATGAACAGCTTCTGTGAAAGCTGCATTCCTGGAGCTTTCTTCACAACTTGAGAGCAGGATAGCTAGTGTGACTACCTAACCTTCTGCAATCAGGAACATCCTGTGACTGCAGTTTTCCTTTATCTTCTATGTTTTATGATTTCTTGATTTCTGAGATTATAAGCCTTGCTCTACTCCATTAGGTAAGCTTGGGAAACAGTTAATTTGCCTGTTCTACTAACCCTAGTATTCAAGGTCTTGCTTTGATTTGAACCTTGTTACAGTACTACAGGTTGTATCAGATAAAAAGCTTGTTGTAAGCTGGTCCAATGCCATTAGAAAATATAATGAACTTGTCTTAGTTACATATGTGTTAACCTAAAGCAGAAAATGATTGCTTTTTTTCATGATTTTAGAGGCTATTAGTTACCATTAGTTTGATGGTTCGCTTATTACTATGGATCTATAATGAGGCACCACATCATGATGATAGGCTTATGACTGGGGAGTCTACTCAGGTAATGATGGCCAGGAAGCATATGAGCAAGAAAATGACACTGAATGAAGCACCTTCTTCAAAGTCTTTCATCTAGTAACCTATATCCTTTAACTAGATCTCACCTGAGAGAGAAATTATGTTTATGATTCCATCAGAAGGCTAAAGGTCTGAACAGGTTGTAATTATCCTGATACAATTACTTCTCAATATTTTGGTTCTAGGCCTACTACATTGGAGTCTATAATGGTTAGTAACAATTGTGTCCCTGGCTGCTTCTGGAATATCCTAGAAGACCGAACTCTAGGAATGTTGGTGAAGATGTCTCTGAATTGAGCTAAAAGAGGTTGAAATACCTAACCTGCATGTTGGTTGTATCAGTCTATGGGTACAGATTCAGGACTATATAAGAAAGGAAGAGAGCTGAGTACCCACATCTATATCTCTGTTTGCAATGCACAGTGGATGCACTGTAGTCAGATCCTTCATGGTCCTGCTAGCATGCTTTCTTTGTGGGATTGTGTGCCTTCAACAAGGCTAAAATATCTGTTCCACATTGTAGTTGTTAGGTCAAGTATTTGATACAAGTAATGAATGAAATGGCCAACCATTCACTTGATTATCTTGTGTGGGGTGTTGCAGCACAAGACCAGAGAAGCTGATTGGCTTATAAGGAGGAGATACCTATTGCTGTGTCCTGGGATTTCAAAATCAGTGAAGTTTGGCTTTCTACTGATTAACTGTGTCATAGTTCAGTTACATCACTTTTTATTCTATCTTGCTACTGGAAAAAGTAAGGCTAATATCACTGGTATCTTTTTAAAACAATTAATTTGGCTTAGGAGAGCTAATCGCTCATGGCCTCCATACATCAGAAAGACACACTCTCTATGTACTACCATCTCAGCTGTGGGTGTATGTAATCTCAACACAGAAAATTTAGGTAGGCACAAATAGTCTGACCATGGCACGATATATTCCATTTTAGATGCAGAGAAATGGGTGACTGACTTTGGGGTCATTGTGAGCATGTTCTTAAAAAGTTCCAAGATACTTTTTGATGTTTTAAAATTAAACAAATGGCTCAAAATTATACTATAAAGGACTATAGTGTTTTCCCCAAATCTAGAGCTTGTTTTCTGGAAAAGAGGTTGCTTGAGTAATCTTTTGTCATATGCTCCATATGGCTAACAATTAAGATGGCAGATTGAGTTCTTCTGAAGTGTACTTGAGAGCATCTTGTAAGAGGTTTAGGAGGAAGATCCAAGATGGTGCCAAACACACAGGGTATCTGATTTCCAAGATGGTTACTAGTGACCAGGCTGGGAGATACAGACTACAAAACCTGAAGAACCCTAGGTGAGAGGGGTCCACAAAGTGCAAAGCACAAGTGGGCCCAGCCTTGGGCTACCCAACTGGCTCACCGAGGACAGATACCCAGCCCCCAGAGTCTGGACCTGTACCCACCAGTAAGCAGCTACCCCATACTATTTCAGGGACTCAGTATCTGAGACCGAACAGTGCGCAGTTTAATTCCAGCCTGGAACTGCTAACCTGAGGAAAAAAATAGGAAAATGGGTGGTTCTGACCTCAGACAGACCTGTGAGTATTGAAAAAGCCTCGTGGAGCAGGTTACCACAGGGTACAAAATCCAAAGCCTAGCATAGCCAAGCATATGTGCCTCACCTGCACTCTCTGTTTTTCTCTCTGACTGACCTGTGGGTGGTCGACCCCAGGGGACCCAAAGAGTTTGGATCAGGGCCTGCCAGTATACAGAGGGACCCAGGGCCCATGCAAGTCCCAAGCAACAGTGAACGTGTCCTACAGCCACAGCTCCAAAGCCTCACACTTGGTTTGACTGATCTAAGGATGCTCTGCCTGAACAGAATGTGTGGAAACCTTCATCCCAGGGGATTGTACCCAGACACTATGGTGGAACAGATCTGGCCTGAAAGGACCAGGCAGATGCCTAGGTAGCCATGACAGCAGGGGTTTCTACAATCTCAGGGTCTCAAATGTGCTGAGGGATTCAGGCAGAAATATAGCCACCTGCCCCAACCCAGGGAGTCATTCCCACAAACTCTGGCAGAGCATGGCAAGTTGCTGCAACCAAGCGGGAGTGTCCTTGCATGTCCAGATGGGACTGAACTGGCCTGAAGGGAACGAACAGAAGACTAGCCAAGTCCCACAAGCCAGAGGGCAGTATCTGATCTCTTAAGAAGTACTGAACCTATGCCTACAGCCTGTATGGATCAGGAAGAATCCTAATGAACCCCCACAAGCCAGAAAGGGTTTCTGAAATTCATTCAAAATGAAGGAACAACATAACCAAATTTATGGGACACATTGAAAGCAGTACATAGATTAAAATTCATAGCACTAAATGCCTTCATAAGGAAATAGGAAGAAGATTTATAGGCAATTTAATTACACATCTGGAAGCCCTTGTGGAAAAAAAAAAAGATGCAGAAACACCCAAGAGGAGCAGATGGCTGGAAATAATCAAACTTGGGCCTGAAATCAATAAATTAGAAACAAAGAGAAAAATTCAATGAATCAACAAAGCTATGAGCTGGTTCTTTGAGAAAATCAACAAAATAGACAAAACTTTATCCAAATTAATTAGAAGGCAGAGAAACACTATCCAAATCAACAAAATCAGAAATGAAAAGGGATACATAACAACAGACATTAAAGAAATACAAAGAATCATATGGTCCCACTTCAAATGCATATATGCCACAAAATTTGAAAATCTATGGAAAATAGATAATTTTCTTGATCATTTCCACTTGCCAAAGTTGAATCAAGATCAGATAAATAAATTAAACAGTCTTATCTCTCCTACAGAAATAGAAGCTGTAGTTAAAAGTCTCCCTACCAAAAAAAGTAAGGCGCCAGATGGTTTCACTGCAGAATTTTACAAGACCTTCAAAGAAGAGCTAAGACTGATACTCTTTCCAGCTATTCAACAAAATGCAAATAAATGGAACATTACCAAACTCATTCTACGAGGCCACAGTCACTTTGATACCTAAACGTCATAACGACCCACCAAAGAAAGAATTTCAGACCAATTTCTCTTAAGAACATTGATGTAAAAATAATAAAATATTCACAAATGAAATGTAAGAACACATCAAAAATATCACTCACTATGACCAAGTAGGCTTCATTCCAGTCATACAGGGATGGGTCAATATAGAAATCCATCAATGTAATCTACCATTTAAACAATCTGAAATAAAAAATAGCACTATCATCTCCTTAGATGCTGAAAAAGCATTTGACTAAATACAACAACTATTCATGTTTAAAGTTTTGGAGAGATCATGGATACAAGTCACATACGTAAACATTATAAAGGCTATATATAGAAATCCAATAGCCAACATCAGATTAAATGGAAAGAAAATCAAGGAAATTCCTCTAAAACTGGGGACCAGACAAGGCAATCCACTTTCTCTATATCTCTTCAATACAGCAATTGAAGTTCTAGCAAGATCAATAAGACAACAACAACAACAACAACAAAAAAGATCAAGGGGATCCAAATGTCAAAGGAGGAAGTCAAATTATGGCTATTCGCAGATGATATGATAGTATACATAAGTGATGCCAAAAATTGCACCAGAGAACTCCTATACTTGATAAACACCTTCAGCAAAGTAGCTGGGTACAAAATTAACTGAAAACAATCAGTAGCCTTCCTGTATACAAATGACAACTGTGCTGAGAAAGAAATTAGGGAAACTACGTCATTCACAGTAGCCATATGCGATATAAAGTATTTAGGAATAACTCTAATGAAGCAAGTGAAAGATTTGTTTTTAAAAAAAAACTTCAAATCTCTGAAGAAGGAGGTCGAAGTTGACATCAGAAGAAAAGATCTCTCTTGTTCATGGATCAGGAGAATTACCATAGTAAAGATGTCCAACTTATGAAAAGCAAATTATAGATTGATTCAATGAAATCTCATTCAAAATACCTACACAAAATTTAAAGACATTGAATGATCAATTCTCAATTTCATATGGAAAAACAAAAAAACCAGAATAGCTGGAACAATCCAGTATAAGATCCTCTGGAGGAATATCCTTACCTAATCACAGGCTGTACTGTAGAGAAACACTAATTAAACCAGCAGTGTACTGGAATAGAAATAGCTGATTGATCAATAGAATCAAATGGAAGACTCAAACATATATCCACACACATATGGACATTTAATTTTTGACAAATAAGCCAAATATGTTCAATGGAAAAAGAATAGCATCTTCAACAAATGGTGCTCATCTAACTGGATGTTCTAGATTGATGCAAGTATACTTCATATTCATCACCATCCACAAAACTCAAGTCCAAGTAGATTAAAAACATCAACATAAAACATGAGGTGCTAAATCTATTAGAAGAAAAAATAGGGAGGAGCCTGGGACTCATTGGCACAGGAGACAACTTCCTGAGGAGAATGACATCAGGGCAGGCTCCAAGGTCAAATATTAATAAATGAGACCTTATGATGCTGAGAAGCTTCTATAAGGCAGAACAGACTGTCAACAGAACAAAGCAACAGCTTAGAGACTGGGAAAATATCTTCATGAACCCCACATCTGGCAGAAGTCCAATATCCAAAATATATAAAGACCTCAAGAAACAAACACCACCAAACCAAATAAGCCAATTAAGAAATGAGGTTCAGAACTAAACAGAGAATTCTCAACAGATGAGTATCGAATGACTGAGAAACACTTAAAGAAATGCTCAATGTGCTTAGTCATCAGATAAATGCAAATTAAAATGACTCTGAGATTTCATCTTACACCAATAAGAATGGCTAAGATAAAAAAACTCAAGTGACAGCGTATCCTGGTGAGGATGTGGAGAGAGAGGAGCACTGCTTTGCTGGTGAGAATGCAAACTTGTACAACCACTTTGGTAATCAATTTGTATCTTTCTCAGAAAACTGGAAATGGGAATACTCTTTGGAATATACCCAAAAGATGCCCCACCACACAAGGACATATGCACAACCCTGTTCATAGCAGCCTTATTCTTAATAGCCAGAACCTGGAAACAACCTAGATGTTCCTCAGTTGAAGAATGGATAAAGAAACTGGTAATTTACACTATGGAATACTACTCAGCTATTAAAAACACATATATCCTGAAATCTGTAGGCAAATGTATTGATCTAGAAATAATCATCCTGAGTGATTTAACCCAGATGCAAAGAGACACACATGGCATATACTTACTTATAATTGTACACTAGCTCTCAGAGATGCCCCTGAAAATCTTCTCTTAGTGGGAGATTGGGATAGACTTGGACTTCCTATTTAGACTCTAGATGAGAGAAGTAAGGAAGAATGGGGAAATAGAAGGATCTAAAGGGTCCTAGAAACCTACAAGAAGTCCATAACTGCTGGTGGGTCTGGATCCAGGAGGGGGAGCTTAAAGTAATGTACCAACCAAGGACAATATATGCAGTAAATCTAGACCCCCTATTCAGATATAGCTAATGGACATCACATTCTCCACAATTGTGTAGGGAACAGGGACTGTCTTGGACATGAACCCTGGTACCCTCTCTTTGACCACTTCCCCATTTGTGGGGAGAATAGGTGGCACTCAGGGGAAGCTGGCTACCTAGAAGAAACATGATAGGCTGTGATCCTCTTCTGCTACAGACCTAGAGGAGGGTAATGGGATTAAAGAGGGAGGGGGGCAATTGGAAGATACAAAATTGAGGGGATGACAAATAAGATGAAATTTTAACAAATTACATAAATAAAAATTTTAAAAGAGAGGTTAAAAAATGCTGTTTATTTGGGCCAGTTACAAAGAGTGGGAATTTTCACAATATAATATCTGCAAACACGTCAGCTTGAAAGAAAGACTATTTAAACTACTTATATGTTATATATAAAGTATATATACTATAACATTGGGATACCCAGACTTTTAACTGAGGCTAAGTCCTCATGCTTTTAATTCAATAACTTTACCAGCTGACCTTCCTTCCCAGCCCTCTACAAGTAGACCTACCTAGTTGCTGCATATACTTATGACAATTTTCCACAGGTGCTCCTTTGCATGACCTTATGGAAAGACATTTTGGTTTTGCAATTTCTTTGGTCTTCCTTTTGTTTTATACCATTGATATCACACAATCTTTTTAAAATTTATTTATTATTACATATACAGGAATTGATTTACAAATGGTTGTGATGCTACATGTGTGTGCTGGAACTCAAATTTAGATCCTCTGGGGGAGTACAATGTGCTCTCCAGCACCGTATTTTTTTTTAAATCAGCATGTTTATGAGATGTACATTTGCCTAAGCTTTCGACATCCACCATACCCAACTTTACATTTTTAATTAGTTGTTTTGAATTTTTAAATTTGTATGTGTTTGTTGGTGTCAGTTTGTACACATGAATACAGTTCCTTAAGGAGGCCAGAGGCATCAAACCTTCCTGGAGCTGGAGTTACAAGTAGCTATGATTTGATATGCCTGGTTTGTATTTTAATAACTGATCTTAGCATACCTAGGTTTTTGAGGTGATGATTTAATTTGGGCCTTCATGTTTACCAGATAAGCACTTTAATGTCTCAGACATCTTTCCAAATAAAAGAAATCATACTTTCTCATAATTATGAGAAAATATTGCTATATTTTTCCAAAGTGTCCCTATGCATAATATATATTTTTCATTAAGTATTAAATGATAAAATACACACTATATATGTGTGTGTTCATTATTTATTATATATAATTATATATGTTTTCATTTTAGATAATGGATATAATTATGTTCAGATTGTCTACATTTAAAATGCCATTTACTTAAGTGTTATTAATAAATGTGGTTTACCAAGCAATATAGCTCAACATCAAGGCACACTAAAATGGCCTCTTGGAATTGCTAGACCAGTAATTGTAGCTGTTGTTTCTCATTCTCAGCAAGATGAAATATAATTACAATTACAGTGTCAGGTACAAAAAAAAATCAAATTCAAGTTGGGGCATTGAATGAGTGGATAAACTACTTTGCATTATGAGAAGCAGAGTTTGGTTATCCAGAATAGTGGGCTGTGTTCTCCCACATAAATTATCAAGAAAGACAATTAATATTCTTGGAAGAAGAAACATTTTCAGACCTATCATGTTATGACAATACTCTACTTCTCAATATCAATGTCTGTTTTAGTCTCTCTTCCTTTGCTCTGACAAGACATCATGACCAAGGCAACTCTTATAAAACAAAGCACTTAATTGGGAGCTTCCTTACATTTTCACATGTTCCTTTTCACCATGACAGATAGCATGGTAGGATGCAGGCAGGTGATCATTAGGTGAGAGCTACCTACTGATCTGTAATCTATAAGCAGAAGTGAAGTGTATAAAATGAGTCTTGTGTGGTTTTATTTATTTATTTATTTATTTATTTATTTTATTTTTGCTGTTCACAGTTTTCATACTTTATTCTTGTTAACAACATATATATGTATCTATGGCAACTGTAAGTGTTTTTTAAATAACTTATTCATATTACATCTCAATTGTTGTCCCATCCTTTGTTTCCTCCCAGTCCTTCCCACCCTCCTGCTTTCACCCTATTCCCCTCCCCAATGTCTGTGGTTGAGGGGGACCTCTTCCTCCTCTATATAGTCATAGGGTATTGAGTCTCTTGTTGATAGCCTGTTATCCTTCTTCTGAGTGTCACTGGGCCTCCCTATCAAGGGGACATGGTCAAATAAGGGGCAGCAGAGTTCATGTGAAAGTCAGTCACTGCTCTTCACTCAACTGTGGAGAATGTCCTCTAGTTGAGAGAAGTATGGGAGAATGGGGAAATAGAAGGATCCAGAGGCTACTAAAAACCCACAAGAACATTATGACGGGCAGATCTGGGCCCCGGGGGCCTGCTCAAACTATGGCACCATCCAAGGACAATACATGCAGTAAACATCGAACCCCTACCCAGATCTAGCCAATGGACAGTTCATTCTTGTTTGGTTGTAAAACTTCAAATTTAACCTCTTTTTTCTTCTAACCACACCAAACATTTCCACTCTTTTGTGACTAAGCATTCAAATATATAATCCTTGGGAGTCATTTTCTTTCAAACCACGACAGGTGATACCCTTGCTTTGAGCTGTCATTAGCTATCTATATTGATTAAATGCTTATTCATATCTCTACAGAAAAAGTGTCACACATGGTACAAAATTGGAGCAACTGTATAGAATCAACTAATCATTTTTGATTGGATGAGAAGTCCACTGCACAGGAAGAATTTATGGGGAATTCCATAATTTGTGTCAGAGGCTGGTGGTGGAATGTATCATAAATTCTGGGAGGAGAAAATAAAAATCAAAAATTTCTGAAACAAACTTTATTCAATTGATGCTAATGTTGACCATATATATTTATTTTCATTTTTAGTTTCATACTCATAAAACCTGTATTCATGGAATTCATGCATATCATTTTTGAAGCTTTTTGTCAGTTACTCTAAGACATTTATATGAATGTATAATATCACTCCTTAATTTTCTAGCTTTTATTTTAAAAATGGAAGTATTTATTTACATATTTAATTGTGTGTGTATGTGTGTGTGTATGGGTGTGGGTGTGTGTTTTGTTTTGTGGGACCATGTATGCCACAATGTGTTAGTAGAAATTAGAAGGCAACTTATGCTATTCACTTTTATTTTTCTGGCATGTGGAATATAAGGCTTGAATTAAGGTATTAAATAAAAGGATTCGAAAAAGCTCTTTTATCTTCTGTACCATCTGTCTTGCCTACTATTTATTTTTCTGATGAAATAATTTCAAATTTTTTGTGTGTTATTTACAAAAATAAATTTGATAGTAGGCTTCTGTTGTATAGTGGTTATCACTTTCATATTACAAAACTACACTTAAATATATATAATTTTTAATATGTATATATCTTTATTATCTTGAATTTAATGAGTATCTTATATTTTATAATAAGCAGGTATGTATACCTTTCATCTTCTCTAATTTATATGTCAAAAATTCCTTTGAAATATAAGATTTATACCAAATCTTACGAATCTTATCAAAACTTACACTTTTATGGTTTACTTAAAAGGAGGAGATTGTTAGATTAATTCTTTACTTGTAGCCAGGAGCTCACATTCTGTGTGCCTATTTTACTTCAGTAGGTTTCATTTTTATTCCTTTTGATACATTCGGTTTTACTGTATCATGTACTCTTTAGCTATCAATGCTTTGTAAGTTGAGAGTCATAGGTTACCTAGGGTTTATGTACATGTTCAAATAGGATATATGAATTCTATGGAATGGCTGTCAACCTCTATGATCTTCCATGAGTTCTATGGTAACTTCATTTTCCCATATTGTAACATATCATGATAAAGATAATTGGAGGTAATTAAAGTCTCTGGAAAGATTTGCTCCAGTGAAAAACAGGCCGCAGTCGCTATTATTAGGAGCTACTTGATATATTTATCTCATATATCATCATCTCTCCTACTACTCAGCCATAGTTACATTCTTAACTTAATTAATACTTGAGCATAGAGTAATAATACTGAATTGAACATTTGCAATTCATTTACGCCACTTAATCTTACTTGTAAAATGATTTCTAAAAAAATATTTGGTAAGTATATTCTTCTTCAATATGGGGGGTTGAAATAATACCATAAAATATACAAAATCATATCAGAAACAGATTTAGTTAGAACTATTGAATGCTTTTTAAAAACTTACTTTTTTTAGTGTAATATCAGTGTATGTATAGGACTGTGTATGTACCATGTATGTAGAGGTTCTCACTGTTGTCCAAATCGAGCACCATAACACTAGGACTAGAGTTGCATGTAGCTGTGAGCCACTACATGACTGCTAACACCAAAACATTGATCCTCAGCAAGAGCCGTGTAACATAGTCACTGAGACAGTTCCTTATATTTCAATGCAGCTTACTTATAACTTTTAAATTAACTTATTGGTATTACTTAGTAATATAAACTAATACATTATGTAGAATCTTAACAAAAACAAGTTAAATGAGTTTACCTGACTTAGATATTAACTTGATTTGTTTTTCATGACAACATGATTTCAAATTCTTAAAAAGTCAAAGTAAATGTATCTATCTTTTTTAAAATTTAAATTTATTATTTTTTAAATGTATTCACTTTATATCCCAATAGTTGTCCCCTCCCTTGTCTCCTCCTACTCTCACCTTCTCTCCCTCTTACAAAGCTTTTTACCTATATTTAATCCTCAGATAGGAGGAGCCCTCCTCCTCTACTAACAGACCACAACCTACAAAGTCTCATCAGACACCTTGTGTTCTGAAATATTTCAGATGTGAGAAAGAGGAAGAGGCAAAGGAAAAGGAGAGAGGTCTACAAAAGCTTATATAGAGAATCCTGGGCTGTTACACAAAGAAACCCTATGTCACAAAAATCGAAAATATAAAATCCATCTGAAGCCAAGCTGCTAGAGCAGTTGTTCTCAATGTGTGGGGTCACAAACCCTTTGGGACTCATATACCAGATATGTTGTTTATCAGATATTTATATTACAATTCCTAACAAGGTAAAATTACACTATAATATAGAAGCAAAATAATTTTATGGGTGAAGTTCATCACTGCTTTATTAAAATATTTCATAGAGCTGAAGCATTTGGAAGGTTGAGAACTACTACTATTATGGAGTCAATGATTTATTGTTGGAGCAATGCCTGGGGTGATGGTCCTGATTTCTGTAAGAAAGCAGACTGAGCAAGCCAGTAAGCATCACTCCTTTGTGGCCTCTGCACAAGATCCTCACTTCAGGTTACAATGCTACTAAAGATCCTGCCCTTACTGTATTTGATAATGGAATATTATATGAATTTGTGAGTAAAGAAAATATCCTCCTGCAAGTTGCTTTTGTCATGATGTTTGATCACAATACTAGTTACACTATAAAAGATACTAGCACATTACAAAAGAACTTAAGGTCTGGCCAAGAGCAATGGAAAAAACCACACATTACTACCAAATGCTCCTGCCCCTGGGTGGCTGTTCTGCTTTTGTTAGGAGTGCACAGTTTTGGTCAAGAGCAAAATTTTGCAGTGTCAAAAGGTTTCAATTGGTCTTTCTGTGAACCTAAACTAATTTCTAATACTAGGCAATGTAGTTTTTTTTTTTGTCTCCATTTCCATTTCTAAATTTCAGAACAATGGGAAGTATACTTGTATAATTTTAAGTCTACTTAAATTTTCATTTTTTATCATGCACATGTGTGCATGTGTGTATGTGTGTGTGTGTGTGTGTGTGTGTGTGTGTGTGTGTGTGCGTGTGTGCGTGCATATGCATAGTTACTATAGCATGTGTCAAACACTACAATCTCTGGTTTAACCTTCTCAGCAGATCTTATTTCAGATTCACTGTTTTGTTCACCATTGTAGATGTCAAACATGCAGGATAGGGGTTATAGTGATCAAGCAAGGCAACTGTTACATCAGGATGGATAGAGGATTTGGAAATAATAATAATTAAAAAATCAGACTAGACCCCCCAGAAGCCAAATTGCTCTTTAATGATATTATCTAAAGGGATACTAGACTGTCCAGATTTGGGAACAAAGCACAAATGGTTTGGGAGTTTTCTATTTTTCTATTTTAATACTTAATTAATTTATTCAGATTATATCTAAAATGTTATCCTCTCACTTGTATCCCTCTGTTACCCCCTCCCTCCCTCTTTCACCCTATTACCCTCTCCTAGGTCTGTGACAGAAAGGGACTTCCTCCCCCACATATGGTCACAGCATATCAAATCTCATCTTTGTAGCCTGCTTAACCTTTCTCTGAGTGCCACCAGGCTTCCCCACTAAGGGGAAATGGTAGAATATGCGGCATCAGAGTTCATATCAGAGTCAATCCCTGCTATCCACAGAACTGTGGAGAATGACCTGTCCATTGGATAGTACTGAGTCAGGGTTCAATGTTTAGAGCATGTATTGCCCTTGGTTGGTGCAGCGGTTTGAGCAGACCCTCCTGAGTCAAGATCTGCCCATCATGATGGTTTTTTGTAAGTTTTTAAGAACCTCTGAATCCTTCTGTTTCCTCATTCTCCCATACTTCTTACACCTAGATTCCCAATATGAAGTCCTTGCATCTATTCCAATCTCCTGGTAAGTGAAGACTTTCATGAGACATCCCTTTTGGGCTAGTGTCCAATTATAAGTGAGTACAAACCATGCAAGTCTTTCTGGATCTGTGTTAATTCACTCAGTATGATCATTTCTAGTTCCATTCATTTGTCTGCAAATTTCAGGGTTTCCTTGTTTTTAATAGCTGAGTATTATTCCATAATGTAAATGTACCACAGCTTCTTCACCCATTTTTCAAATGAGGGATATTTAAGTTGTTTCCAGGTACTGGCTATTACACCTAAGTTGGCTGTGAACGTGGTTGAGCATATGTCATCTGCATATATTCCGAGTAGTGGAATAGATGAGTCTTTATATATCCCTATTCCCGGGTTTCTGAAAAAGCACCAGATTGATTACAAAGTGGTTGTACAAATTTGCACTCCCACCAGCAAAGGAGTGTTCCACTTTCTCCACATCCTCCCCAGCATGTACTGTCACTTGGGTTTTGAACGTAGCCATTCTGATGTGTGTAAGATGGAATCTCAGAGTCATTTTGATTTGCATTTCTCTGATGACTAAGGTTGTTGAACATTTTTAAGTGTTTCTCAACCATTTTATATTCCTCTGTTGAGAGAATTCTCTGTTCTGAACCTCATTTCTTAATTGTTTTGGTGGTGTTTAATTTCATGAGCTGTTTATATATTTTAGATATTAGACTTTTGATAGAAGTAGGGTTTGGGTTTGGGAATATCTTTTTCCAGGCTGTAGACTCTCTCTTTGTTCTGTTTACAATGTCTTTGGCCTTACAGAACCTCCTCAGCCTCATGAGATCCATTTATTAATTATTGACCTTAGAACCTGGGCTGTTCGAGTTCTTTTCCCAAATTTGCCTCCTGTGCCAATTAATTCCAGTCTCTTCCCTACTTTTTATTCTATCATTTTATTGTCTCTTATATTGAAGTCTTTAATCCACTTGGACTTGAGTTTTGTGCATGGTGATGAATGTGAGTCTACTTTCATTTTTCTACATGTAGACATCCAGTTAGATCAGCACCGTTTGTTACAGATACTATGCTTTTTCCATTGACTAGATTTGGCTTCTTTTCAAAAATTAAGTTTCTATTGGTGTTCAGATTTATTTTGGCATCTTTTATTCCATTCCATTGATCAACCATCCTATTGCTATGTCAGTACCATGCTGTTTTAATTACATTTGCTCTATAGTAAAGTTTGAGATTGGGTATAGAGATTCCTCTGGAGGATCTTGGTTTTTGTTTTGTTTTGTTTTGTTTTGTTTTGTTTTGTTTTTGGTAGAGGATTGTTGTAGCTATTCTGGGTTTTCTGTTTTTTCTTATGAATTTGAGAATTGGTCTTTCAATGTCTTTAAAATTTTGTGTGGGTATTTTTGGTAGGGATTACATTGAATATGTAAATTACTTTTGTTAAGATAGCCATTTATGCTATTAATTCTCCCAATCTGTGAACAAGGGAGATCTTTCCGTCTTCTGATGTCATCTTCATTCTCCTTCAGAGACTTGAATAATTTTTTCAAAGAGTCTTTCACTTGCTTTGTTAGATTGACTCCTAGACATTTTATATTGCTTTTGGCTATCATTAAGGTTGTAATTCCCCTGATTCTTTTCTCTGCACGATTGTCATTTTTATATAGGAAGGCTACTAAATTTATTGAGTTAATTTTGTATCAAGCTATTTTGCTGAAAGTGTTTATCAGCTTCAGGAGTTCCCTGGTGAAAATTTGGGGGTCACTAATGTATACTATCATATCATGTGTAAATAGGGATAATTTGATTTCTTTCCCATTTGGATCCCCATAATCTCCTTTTGTTTTCTTATTGCTCTAGCTAGAACTTCAAGTACTATATTGGACAGATTTGGAGAAAGTAGGCATCCTTACCTGGTCCCAAATTTTAGAGGAATTTATTTGAGTATCTCCCCATCTAATTTGATTTTGACTACAGGGCTTGCTCTATATAGCCTTTTTTATGTTTAGATAATGTGCCATTTTATCCCTGATCTCTCCAAAACTTTAAACATGAATGGGTGTTGGATTTTGTCAAATGCTTTCTCTAAATCTAAAGAGATGACCATATGGTTTTTTCTTTCAGTTTGTTTATAGGGTATACTACAATCAGGGGTTTTCTTATATTAAGCCATCACTACATTCCTGCAATGAGGTCTATTTGGTCATGGTAAAATTTTTCCCTATGTTCTTATATTCAGTTTGCGAGTATATTAATGAGTATTTCTGCATCAATGTTCATCTGTGAAATTAGTCTGTAAATCATTTTCTTTATTGAGTCTTTGTGAGGTTTAGGTATCAAAGTGACTGTGCCCTCATAGAATGAGTTTGGTAATGTTCCATCCATTTCTATATTTTGGAGTATTTTGAAGAGCATCAGTATTAGCTCTTCTTTGAAGGTCTGGTAGAATTTTCTGCGAAAATCATCTGGCCCTGTTTGTTTGTTTGTTTGTTTTTTCTGATTGTGAGACTATTATATTTCTGTAGGAGAAATAGGACTATTTAGTTTGTTTATCTGATCTTGCTTAAAGTTTGGCAAGTGATATTGATCAAGAAAATTGTTCATTAACCTTAGATTTTCAATTTTTTGTGACATTTATGCTTTTGAAGTAAGATGTTATGATTCTTTGTAGTTTTTCAGTGTCTGTTGTTATGTCTCCCTTTTCATTTTTGCTTTTGTTGAATTGGATAGTGTCTCTCTCTGCTTTTTAGTTAGTTTGGCTAGAGATTTATCTATCTTATTGATTTTATCAAAGAACCAGCTCCTGGTTTTGTTGATTTTTGAATTGTACTCTTTGTTTGTAATTTATTGATTTCAACCCTGAGTTTGATTATTTCCAGACATCTACTCCTCTTGGGTGTTTCTGCTTCTCTTTTTTTTTTTCCTATGGCTCCCATATGTGTCATTAAGTTGCTTATATGGAATGTTTCCAGTTTCTATATAAAGGCAAATAGTGCTATGAATATTATTTTTAGTACTGCTTTCAATGTGTCCCACAAATTTGGGTATGTTGTTCCTTCATTTTCATTGAATTTCAGGAAGTCCTTAATTTCTTTCTTTCTATATTCCTTGACTGAGGTGTCATTAAGTAGAGAGTTGTTTAGTTTCCATGTGTGGGGGGGCTTTTTGTTATTTCTGTTATTGTTGAAGTCCAGCTTTAGACCATCATGATCTGATAGGACACAAGATATCATTCCATTCTTTCTGTATCTGTTGAGGCTTTCTATTTGACCTCCTATATGAACTATTTTGGAGAAGGTTCCATGGGGTGCTGAGAGGAAGGTATTATTCTTTGTGTTTGGGTGAAAATTTCTGTAAATATCTGTTAGATCCATTTTTTAGTGTCATTATTTCTCAATTTAGCTTTTGTTTCAATGACCTATCCTTTGGTTAAAGTGGGGTGTTGAAGTCTGCCACTATTATTGTGTGGGGGATTGATGTGTGGTTAAAGCTTTTTTAATAGTTTTTTTTTTAAACAAATGTGGGTGCCTTTGTATTGGGAGCATGGATGTTCATAATTGTGATGCCATATTTGTTTACCTTACCTTTGATGAGTATCAAGTGTCCTTCCTCATCTCCTTTGATTAATTTTGGTGGAAAATATGTTTTATTAGATATTAAAATA
This sequence comes from Acomys minous, assembly GCF_964271855.1. NCBI lineage: Eukaryota > Metazoa > Chordata > Mammalia > Rodentia > Muridae > Acomys > Acomys minous. Next base: position 79,346,823 of record NC_140483.1, read on the forward strand.
GTTACACCAGCTTGCTTCTTGTGTCCATTTGTTTGAACAACTTTTTCCAGCCTTTTACCCTTAGGTAATGTCTATCATTTTGGCTGAGATGTGTTTCTTGAGTACAGAAGAAATTTGAGTCTTGTTTGTGCATCCATTCAGTTAGTCTGTGGCTTTTTATTGGAAAATAGATACCATTGCTGTTAAGAGATACTAATATCCAGTGACTGTTAATTCCCTTGATTTTTATGTTGGTTGCTATAGAGTTTATGTGTTTTTGTTTTCACAATGGTGTAGTTATCAATTTTCTGTCTAATTTTGGTTGCAGTTTGTCACTTTGGGATCCAATTTTCCTTTTAGTAACTTCTGTAAGGCCAGATTTGTGGATAGGTACTGTTTGAATTTGTTTCCATCATGGAATATTTTGTTTTCTCCATCAATGTTTATTGATAGTTTTGCTGAGTATAATAGCTTGGATTGGCATTTGTGGTCTCTTAGTGTTTGCAGGACCTCTTTACAGGCCCTTTTGGCTTTTATGGTTTCTGCTGAGAAGTTATGAGTAATTTTGATAGGTTTGCAGTTATATGTTATTTGTCCCTTTTCCCTTGCTGCTTTTAATGTTTTTCTTTGTTCTATATATTTTGTGTTTTGATTATTATGTGGCAAGGAAGATTTTCTTTCCTGGTCTATTCTATTTGGTGTTCTGTAGGCCTCTTGTATGCATATGCATCTCCTTCTCTAAATTGGGGAAATTTTCTTCTACGATTTTGTTGAGAATATTTTCTGGGCCTTGGAGTCGGGCATATTCTCTTTCCTCAATGTGAATTTTCCTCAGGTTTCATTTTTTCATGGTGTCCTTTATTTTTTGGATGTTTTGTGTCAGAAATTTTTCACATTTAGCATTTTCTTTGATGGTCACTTCAAGTTCTATGATTGTATCTTCTAGTTCTAAGATTTGTTCTACCATTTCTTAGATTCTGTTAGAGAACCTCACCTCTGTGTAGCTTGCTTTCTTTTCTAATTTCTCTCCTCATTTTTCTTCTCTCTGTGCTTTTATCATTGTTTCCATTTCATGTTCAGATCTTGAATTGTTTTATTGATTTCCTTCACCTGATTGTTTGCATATTTCCAAGGTTCTTCAGTGCCTGTCTTCAACCAGTTTGGGTGCATCTTCCTGCATTTGTTTATGGATTTACATATTTTATTCATTTTCTCCATTATTGTCTTCATTACTCAGGATTTGAGATGATTTTCTTGTATTTCAATTGTGTTTGAGTTCTCAGGATTTCTTTTCTTTTCTTTTTTTTTTAAAGATAGCTGGATTCTTGAAGTACCATATTGTTTTAATATTTGTTGTTTATGTTTTTATGCTGGTGTTTAGTCAACTTGCTATATTTGATATTGGGAGATAGCTTCTGGTGTTCTTCACTGATCACTGGGAGTGGATTGTTTGTGAGTGATTATAGCTTGAGGGCCCTTGCCAGTGGGGATCAAGGAACTCTTCAGCAGAACCTGTTTTCAGCTCCAGGAGACTTTGCTCCATACCCTGGGCTCTGCACTAGTTCAGCAGAGGTAGGTGCTGGTGCTCTGAAGCCACAGTATCAGCTCAAGGTAGTGTATGTAGAGCAAGTTATCCTGTCTTTGCCTGGGTTTTGAATACCTTGCCCTCAGGCCTTGGGACTTTGCGTCCTAGGCTCAGATCACCCTAGAGTGCCTGAACCCCTGCTGGTTTCTCCTAGTTTTTTACGATTCTGCCTGATCGATCTATGCAGTTGGGCCAAGGTTCTCCCCACCAGGGAGAGAGCAGCTACTAGCTTCTGATTGTTGTTGGTTGGCTAGATTTCTGCCATATCCCTCCTTTCCTGCCCATCCACTCTCGTTGGCATGGGAGACCCTACTAGGCTATGGAGCCTGGCTAGGCTGTCTCCTGACTAAATGTCAAAAAGAAATTTAAAATGACAATGCAGCTACAGCATATGTAAAATGAAAAAGGAGAATGTGAAACAAGGTAACATTTAATAATCAATTGATAGCTTTTAAACAGTACTTGAACATCATAATTCCATCATGTTTATCTATTATACAGCTGTAGAACATAATCTCCATCAACCATCCTTCCACTAGCATAAGAACTTTTCTAATTCTTCTAACACACTCTTTTTTCAGTTTGTAACTAACAATAAACACATCTACCTTCTGTTTTCTTTTTTTTCAGCCAACATAGTAAAACCCAAAATTATCTGGGAAGAGAGTCTCAGGGATAGATTATCTATATGGCATTAGCCCATCTGTGAAGAGTTGTTTAATTGAATTAGTTGATATGGGAAGAAGTTATTTTGCACAATACCATCCTTTAGGCAGGGATTCCTGAACTCTTGGCATAATCAAAGAATCAAGTGAGTATACATGTATGTATTTCTCTCTGGGGTTGATCATGCATACTATGAGCCTAGCTGCCTCAAGTTCCTGTCATGACTTATTCATAATAGTTGAGTATAAGTTTAAATAAAAATTTTCTCAACTAAGTTACTATTCATTGGATCCCTTTTTCACAACAGCAGAAATGAAGCTACAACATAAACCTCACTATAGACATGTGTATACTTACTCTGAAGAACACAATTATAACAGTGTAAATTATATTTCTGGAAAGACTCATTGTCCTTTTGAGGTCTTTCCGTCTCAGTTTATGACTTCTTTCTTTCTTTCTTTTTCCTTGATTTTTATTTTTGACTTTGGGTCTGAAGAGGCCAAGCTTTAACCATCATCCTTATTGAATTTTAGAAATTGGGTGGCATAGAATCATTTGTAAAGTATTGCCATCTAATGAAACTACCATTTCTACTTCGCTATGGCATGTATGACCTCCCTAGCCAATCTCCTGAACTTCTCTAAAATTTTATAAACAATTCCAAAACTCACTCAACTTCTAGATTATATAGCCATGGATTCACCCACCATTTTTTCCTGTTTCCTGAGGGAGTGGGTGAATGTAAAAGTTAATAAGTGAACAATATGTCTTCAGAAGGAACCTCATTTTTGGAGTAGCAAACAGTGAAGCAATGGCCTGGAAGTCTCCAGGGAAGAGCACATATGAAGCAGGAAGACAATACCTCCTGGTGAACTCTAGAATGATCCCCAGAGAAATAGAAGCAGGAGCTAGAAGGTGAGTCCAAAATAATAGAGCCCCAAAAGCAAAATGCTTCTGGTCCTTGATGACTCTTATGAAAGCAAAAAGGAAAAGCAGCAAATAGACACTGGGAGAACTTGGTAAATTAAAGATATAGAGCAGTACAATTTGTGAGACTAATCATTCATTGCCTTCAGATGAACTTCACTGTTGGAGGTCAATCCCCTTTGAAAAGATTAAGACATGCAGGTCTTTGTTGGGTAGAACCACAAACCAGGATATAGAAGACCTAGTCACATCTTCCTTGAAACAAAGACAACAGCCTCTTAAACAAACCTTATCTCTTTCTCTGTAGTCTTAGACTTTTAGTTAGGTCAGATTCTCAATGTATTTAAGCCGTGTGTTCCTAATAGCCATGTCATACATTAACAAACAACTACTAACTCCTGTGGAAATATTATAAATATTAGCTATTACCAGCTTCTGGCACTTAAGAACTGTTGAGAAAGTGAGAATTAATTTTTTCCAGAGGTGATACCCCCTAAATATTATCCAAACTAAGTGGTCAGCCCTAAAACATGCATATACAAATTAACAGTAAAGGAGTAAGCCCACTCTAATCATATATATAGATAGATAGATAGAGATAGAGATAGAGATAGATACATATAGATACAGATAGATATAGATATGTGTATGTATGTATGTATTATAGTATGTATATACACACATGTCAATACACACATATCAATAAAATTTAAAGAAGAGGTCATGGATTAAAAAAGATTGGGTACATATGAGAGACTAGAGAAAGGAAAAGGGAAGAAATTATATAATATGTTCATTACATATTTAAAAAAACATTAGCTAGTCAGTTTTTTCCTGGAAGATTCACATATGCGCATCTTCCCAAGAGCTTCGTTCATAGAGTCAAAAGAATACTAATCAACCTGTTTGTACCAGAAATTCAACAAAGTACCTTTGTGTGAAGTTAGTACTCACGCACACACACACACATACACAAACACAAACACATACACCCACAAACACACTCACATACACACAAACTCACACACTATTATTGAAGACATTTACTGTTTTACAGCGATGCGCAGACCTTCAAATGCTAGCATGGAAGTGGAATGAGAACGGCCATGTTCTGAAACTGTTGCTTAGACTTTTTGACTTCTCTGGAGCTGGTGCCATACACAGCGAGAGTTCAACACTATCTGCGTGGTTGAACTGAGAATTCCAGTGGCTCCTACTATATACTCTCAATCATGAAAACAAATTCTATCCCAAAATGAATACATAATTCATTTGATATGAGTATTATTTTATGAGCACCTCACTTTACACTGAACAATTTTTCTACTACTATCAGACAGTGTTTTCATTTCCTTTGACCCCAGATATTCAGGTTAAAGAGAACATTTCACTGGTTTAGAGAGGTTGCTTAGTGACATATACATAATGGCCATTTAACTACATTATGAAATAAAGGCTTATAATATACCTGACCTTTACAGGTCCCACATCTTTCCTAAAGAGAAAGGGGAAGTCTCTGTTGGCCTCCTGGGTCCAAGAAAGTACCTGGATATCGAGCATTAATATAATGTTCAGGTTGTTGTTGCCCTCATACTTAGCTTTTTCAATAATTGTAGAATCACCCGAGGGAAAAAATTTCTTCCTATGTTCCTTTCTGCAGGACTTTACCCACGTGGGTCCTTTTACAGTGGAAACTCAATTCCTGGAGGACATAAAATAGCTTCTTTGAAATTTGCAACTGTATTTGTTTTTCCAAAGAGCTAAGAGTAAAAGGTTATTCTTAGTAGCATTAAGTAACTGACCTTTACCTTTTGTTCTCAATTATCACTAAACCAGCCACATAGAAAGCATTCATTGTACCACTATCAGAATGGCTACAATAAATGTTTACATAATGTCTCAACACCAAATAGCTACACTTAATATTTGTATCTACATTCCATTTGGCTTTACCACTAAAAAGAAAATGTGATTTACTGGAAGAGTATTTAATTCACTTACAATAATGATACATACACAAAAATATGGGAGATGAACACAGGAAGATCATTTTGTTCAAAGGTCAGATAACCTGAACAATACATTCAGCGGCAGAAAGAAGATTAACCCTGCCTAAAATACAAGGTGGAAGGAGAGCCTTTGAGGCACCTCAGTAGGTAAAGGTGCTTGATATCAAGCCTGAAGATCTGAGATTGATCCCTGGCACCCATGTGGAGGCAGCACAGAACAAATTTCCACAAATTATCCTCTGGCCTACACATAAACATACTTATATACTATATACAAACACTCACATGTTCACACACACACACACACACACACACACACACACACACACACACACACTTACACAGAGGGAGGGAGGGATGGAGAGAGAGAAATAGATGCACATACACACACATACACAAACACATGCCTGCACAAACTTACTACCCTCTCATTTTCTACCTTGACCTGGACTCCCATCCACATCTTTCTCCCAACTTCACGCCTTTTTTTCCCCTCACTAAATCAAATTTGTGCTATCCATATACTCATGGATGTAGAGTATCATCCCAGGAATATAGGCAACCTACTTGTGGCCACGTCCCAGAAAAAAACTGTGTGTCCCTCCTTCAGAGACCCTGGACTCTCTGTAGCTTCTTGGTTAGAGATAGAGCCTTGTGAACCAGTTCTCTTTACATGGTAGGATATTAGCTAGCCAGATTTTATCCTGTAGCCATAGTGAATAGTCTTATTCTGGCAATCAAAGGGACAGTAAATTCATGATGAGTGAATTAAGAGTCTTACCCAGCCATGAACCTCGCTACCCTCAATATTTGGCCTTGTAGAATATGACGATTGATACAGTAGTGAAACAAAACACAGGGTCAATCAACTGTTTTCTTTTTCTTTGTTTCTTCCTTCCTTCTTTTTTTTGTTTATTTTATATTCATTTGTTTCTATGTGTAGTCTTAGCTGTCCTTGACTAGCTTTGCTGAACAGGCTGACCACACACTCACAGAGATCTGCCTGCCTATGCCTCCCCAGATGCTCAGATTACAGGCCTGTGCTACAGTGCCAACAATCAATTATTTTCTAATTGGGTTTAAGGTGTACTCCTGAGGCATGAATTCATGCTTGGTTGTAAACCTGAATAAGAACCCAGAGCTGAGAGATTATAGGCCCTACTACTATCTGTTTCCTAAATACTTGTCTTCATACCCACAGACTCATGCAACAGATAGCCTTCATCATAGAAGTCTCTTTATGTAATGGATGGCAGCTTATAAATATAAGGACTCACAACTGGTCAAAATGAAGAGAATAAAGGAGTATGAAGCACTTAGTTCTGAACAGTACTCAGGTAAGATGTGGCTAAAACTTAGTAAGGGCCAGAGGACATGGATCACTGCTGAAGTAATTTATTATTTATATAATAGTGATGAAAGAGATTCAAAATGGCAGCATCAATCACACTTTGTGTCTGACCAGTGGGACAGCAGTGACTGCACAGCAAGCAAAGGACCAAACTAAGAGCTACAAAACTTGAGTGCTGGTGTTTCCAAAGTGAGAGGGGTCCGCACTTTGTGGAACATGGATGGATCCAGCCTTGGGCCACCCAGCTAATCTTCAGTTAATTCCCTTGATGACTTGCAAGCTTGTGTACAGTCTTCAAGGTCAAGCCTGCCATCTGTGCTCTGTGTCTTAGTCTGAACTCTGGGCCACAAAACACCAGGGTCTTGACTTGTCGACCAGAGGAGATTCCACAGTCTGGAACACAGGTGTGTCTGATTTCAAGGAACTTGGCAAATCCACAGAAAGTTCCTGGGTCTACACAGTCACAGGCAAGGTTTCTGAAGTCTAACTACATACCTGCAATCATGCAGCCCCTGCACTGTGAGGAAAGAAAATGGATGCAAGTCATATACCTAATCATAACAAAGGCTACATAGAGCAAACTGACAGCCAACCTCAAACTAAAAAAATACACTAAAATCACATACTAGAAAAGGCTGCTCCCTCTTTCCAAGTTTCTTCAATACAGTACTTGAATTTATAGTGAGATAAATAAGACAACAAAAGGAGGTCAAGTAGATCCACATCAGAAAGAAGTTAAAGTATTACTGTTCTCAGATGATATATTATACATAAGTGATAACCAAAATTTCATCAGAAATCTTCTATATCTGGTAAATACCTTCAGCAAAGTGTCTATATACAAGATAAATTTTAAATTTCAGTCCCCATGCTATTTAAAAATTACAAATGGGCTAAAAAAATTAAGGAATCTAAAGTCTTCACAATAGCCACAAATAATATTAAGCATCTTTGTGTAATTATAACCAAGCAAGTGAAAGAATTGTATGAAAAAAATTCAAGTCTCTGAAGAAAGAAATTGAAGAAGATATCAGAATATGGAAAGATCTTAGATGCTTATGGATCTGGAGCATCAATATAGTAAAAACGGTCATCTTATCAAAAACAATCTATAGACTCAATGAAATCCCTATCAAAATACCTACACAATTCTTTACAGATCATCAAAGAGTAGTGTTCAACTTCATATGGAAAACCAAACCAAACCAAACCAAAAATCAGAAAGGGTAAAACAATCCTGTTCAATAAAAGATCTTTGGGAGGAGGCTCTATTCTTGATCCCAAGTTGTTCAACAGCTGAGCAAAGTAATAAAAATGGCATGGTACTGGCATAAAAATAGGCTGGTTGATAAACAGAATCAAATCAAAGATCCATAAATAAACTGACACTTAAGGACACTTGATTTTTGTCAAAACAACCAAAACCATACAATAGAAAAAAGATAATATCTTCAACAAATGGTGGTCTAATTGAATATCTACATGTAGAAATTTGCAAATAGATTCATATTTATCAGCCTGCACAAAACTAAAGCCCAAGTGGATTAAAGACCTCAACATAAAACCGGACATACTAACTCTGTTAGAAGAAAATGTGGAGAAAAACCATAAGCACATTGGCAAATGAGAAAACTTCCTGAACAAAACACCAATAGCTCAGACTCTAAGGTCAACAGTTAATACATAGGACTTAATGAAACTGAAAAGCTTCTGTAAGGCAAAGGACAATGTCAACCGAACAAAAGGGCAGCCTACAGACAGCAAAAAGTTCTTCACTAACTCTGTATCTGACTGAGGGCTAATGTCTAAAATATATAAAGAACTCAAGAAACTAAATATCCCCAAACCAAATAATTCAACCTCCTTTAGTATTAGAGAAATGCAAAGCAAAATAACTCTAGATTCCATCTTACACCTTTCAGAGTGGCTAAGATAAAAAATTCAAGTGTCTGCACCTTCTAATGAGAATGTGGAGAAAGGAAACACTCTTAAATTTCTGGTGGTAGTGCAATCTTGTACAGCCACTTTGGAAATCAATCTGGAGCTTTTTCAGAAAATTGGGAATAATGCTATCTCAAAACCCAGCTATACAGTTCCCAAACATATACCCTAAAGATGCTCTACCATAAATCAAGTAGATATGCTAAACTATATCCAAAGCAGCCTTATTCATAATAGCCAGACACTGGAAATAACCTAGATGCCTCTCAAATGAAAAATATATAAAGAAACTGTGGTACATTTACATAATGGAATACAAGTTAGCTACTAGAAACCAAGAAAACTTTAAATTTTCAGGCAAGTGGATGGAACTAGAAAAGATAATTGTGAGTGAGATAACACAGACACAGAAAGACAGGCATGGTATATACTCACTTATATGTGGTTATTAGCCCAATGTTGATGTCATATGAGTGACTCCACCTTGCCAAATATGAGGACAGACAATGGGACCCTCAGCAGAGCTCTGAAAATTGAATGGATGAAAGTACCCAGAGGGTTCAGAAGGCCCACAGAGATTCCATTAAGGCCAGTGTATGTCCACCCAGGGGGACCTGCACAAATTAGTGCAGCAACCAAGGACAATGCATGCAGAAAACCTAGACCCCTTGCTCAGATCAAGCCAATGGACAGCTCATTCTCCACATTTGTGATGGGAATGGGGACTGCCTCTGACAAGAACTCTGGTGCCTGGGATTTGATCACTTTTATTGGAGGGGAGACTCTGTGGGCACAAATAGGAAGGGGATGCAGACTCTCTGGAAAAGACCTGATAGGCCAGGGCCAGAAGACCCCTTTTTCAGAGGTCTATGGGAGAGGAATAGGGTGGAAGAAGGAGGGAAGGTGGGAATGGAATGATACATTTGAGAGATAAAGCAGGATATAATATGAATAAATTGTAATAAATAAAAAAGTAAAACTCATAAAATAATGTAAACAATAAACAGCTTTAATAATATACCTAGATATGTTTTCTTATTATTTACTAATATGTGTCTTGTTTATAACAAAAGAAAATTCATTTTGAGAAGTTTAATAAAATAAAATATGGTTTATATAACTGGGACAAATATTTGAGCTCTAAATTTCATGTGCATAAATAAGTAACTTCCACTGAGAAACCAAGACACTTATACCAAAAAAAAAAAAAGATATATAATAGGCTATAAATTATTTAAGGAAACAGTACTGAAATAAAAATATATAAATATTTTTAGAGTTTATTTGTGTTGTTTACATGTGTTTTTTTCCTGTAAATTCTGTTTTTTTGTCTACTTTCCATTTCAAAATGAATGGCAAAACATAATAAAAACAAATGTAAAGAAATGAATTTAGTCTGAATGTCAGTATATAAAAAGTCTCAGGAGTCAATGTCCCAAAATTTGAGGTGATACCATTCTGACAAAAATAACAATGGAAACAGCAAAAAGGAACAAGAAAATCCTCATTAAATCTCACACTAACTGAGGAGGAGTAGTACGCTTAAAGTTACAGTGTCTGGGGCATTTCCAAAAGTGCATTAACTCCTCACAGAAAGCAAGGAGAAGACTCACTGCTCCGTTGTCATTATTGCTAATGAAGGAGTTAGTGATGGTGGTACTTACAGCTTCATTTTAGTCATGGCTTCTAGTTAATGAGACCTTAGTTATATCTATCTCACATGAAGCCACTTTCTGCTACTTTTGTGACAATAGATATATTCCAACAGTTTGTCCACACAATCCTTACTTATAGTTAAATGAATATTGAAGTAGTTCCAGTAATTTGCCTTTATAGATAGGTATTGCAATGCCTACCTATAATTCCCATATTCACATACTGAGGCAGGGGAAGACAAGTTACAGCCTGGGAAGCACAGCCTGATCATGCTTTCTATCCCCTGAGAAAAAATGTAAAAGTGAATCACCTATTGGGCTACCTATGTACAGATAGGTACTGACTCTTCTATAGGCTACATCTGTAGGTGGAGGGATGGTGATGTAAAGCACCATGAATACATGTTTTATTTTTATGTCAGTTTGACTTTTTTTCTTTTCTCTCCTTTTTTCTCAAGACAAAATTTAGACTGCCAAGATCCTCATAAAGTGCATGTCATCAAGAGCATTGACATGAGCTTACTCCAGAGAATAAAAGGAGAGAAGGAGAGAGCTCCACATATGTACCATGTGTAGCATGTCCGTGCTACACAACCCCAAAATTAAAAACTAAATATAAATAAATAACAGATAAATAACCCCAGCAAAACAAAATTACCTCATCTCTGGATCTGGTACTCTGGAAAGCATCAGTCAGGGATATACTTGAAGCTGTAGCTCTCTGATAGATCACTGGGAATGGAATATATGATTTTGTAGAATTCACTCCCATGGGATTCTCAGGAAGACTTATCTCCTGTCAAAATTGCTTGCAGATGGGTCCTCTTTTTCTTCACCACATTCTTTTTCCCCACTGAAAGTGATTAATCTGAAATTTAAATATGTCAGTGTCTGCTAAATTTAACATAATTCTATGATGCTCTTTTGATTAAGTATATCTTATCCTCAAAATTATTCATTTTCACTTCTTTTTAGTGCCTGTTAATCTTTGATTTTTTTTTTTGGTCTTCATAACTTGAATTAGCAATTTTATCTCATCCTGTATGAAATATCTTTTTTTTCTATTTCTGAAAACTGCCTAATTCAATTATTTCAATGAAATAATGCTGGTGGTAGATGATACACTTTCTGAAAAAGTGGTAGAAAGCAGTAAATCCCAATATGCAGTGCTTTATTGACTATACCTGATCTTGTCTAACCATGGAAAACATGTTCTGTAATAAGTTTAGAGTATAAGTTTCAGAGGTTTTAACACTTTTATCTCCATAGATCTTCATTGACATAGGACATAAATCTTCTCTAAAGATATGCCATCATATCTGTCACAATTCTGTCCTACACTGTGAGCAAACATGCCCTGCATGTTTTGTACCTGCCCTGAAAGCATATGCAGGATATATAAAAAAAAAGTGAACACAGTTTACTTTTGCACCTTGCATATTGGAATCTGGGCTTAGAATGCTAGGGTATCTTAACAGACTGATTAAATGTATTAATGAACCTATATTTTAGATCAGTATTGGATAAATAGTTTGTTGCTTGACTTGTAAGGAGAGGTGTTTGTGCAGTGAATAGACTATAGTACTTCAGGATCACAGAACAATAGGCTACAAAGAGGCGGGTTCTCTATACTATAATATTAGGCAGTTCGTTTGTATACATTTTCTTTCATGTGATTCACACAATGAGAAAGTAAATGTATAGTTCTGTGAGGACAGCATGAGCCACTCTATGTGAAATATTCAGTTGTGCAATCTCTGCTATGCAAATCAAAGCAATGCAAATTGAAATCATGAAAATCAAGGCATTTCTAGCCCTGAGGTCAGATCACAAGGTTGCAGCCTACAGTTTGGAATGAGATGTTACAGAATTCTGTGGCTATACATTTAGGATTCCTGGGACACACTTGTGAAGGCTCCTAATGGGGACCAGCTCCATATTATGGTCTTAATCGTCATTCCATTCATTGTACTCTTTTCCCAAAATAGTCAGACTCATTCACCAGGAAAGTTTTCTGTTATGATTCCTATTAAATACACATACCTTACTTCTTCCTAACTTCCTCCCTTTCAAGTGTTCTGGGAAGAAAAAACCCCGGGAATCAAGCTATGCTTATCACTACACATGAGATGTAGGTTTCTCATATTGATTGTCAAACTCAAAATGGTTATGCTGAGCCACAGCATTTCATAAAGCTCTTTTGTTAACTTGTTTTATAGAGTATTGGTTTCATACATGATTCTGCCCACAGAAGGGAGCATATACTATGACTTATCAGCAGTCACATAGTATGAAGCCACCTCTTCCTCTAAAATGCTTAGGGAAGAACCCTCATTCTGTCTCTCAGGCCAGATCTTTCATCAGAGATATTATCATGCTGTTGTCTGTCAGTCTTTGGTACTAATAATTCTTCTAATAAATATATTTCCCAACTAGATGAAGGGTGAAAGACTTAAAAGCCTCAAGTGGACTACGAAGCTATGTATAGGAAACTTGACTTGACTGGTCACACCTGTGGAAGCTTCTGCTAAGCAGACCCATATTCCAAAACTACTGGCATTGCCAGATTCAGCTTTCAGGGGAACTGATCTGCAGATGGACTCTTCTAGCTACAGAAAATGTTCCTTGGACATTCTTCATAACCCCCAAAATCCACACCACATGTATGCAAATATCAGCTATCTGTGGAGACTGTGGCTATCAGTTGTTCAAACTGAATAACAACTCTGCTTCTGGAGACGCCCTTCTAACTTGTTTTATTTCTATATTGCCTCAATCAGGGCCTATCAAATGGTAGCAGTCTACCTAGGTATTCCATTGAACCACAGACCTCAAACATTTCACAAATTTCAAGACAATCAAATGGAAGGCATTGCTTATTTGTATTGAAAACATGACAGAGGCTGTTGCACTTCAGATTTTCTTCCTTTAATTACTGTACTTGGCAAAAGCAATAGAAGAAATGAGAGGTTTCTTTCTTCTACATGTCATATGTACAACTTTATTCTGCCAGGTTTTGTACATTCAGAATGAAATAGGTTTTAATAATCTTGGTGAGAATCACAATAAGTTCTGAATCATTTATAGGAGATATTTAAAGTCTGACATCTTTTATTTTCAGAATCCCATCCACCACAAACCCCAGCCTTTACTTTCTAGGACTTCATTCTGTGCTGTTTTACAGAGAACCATTTTTTTCTGTGGACACTACACGTCAATAGTTCTCTGCCTCCTTTTTATTAGAACCACCAAAGAAAATGTATAACTACTTTCACCTGTACAAAAGTAAGACTCTGACGATGATTAAATTGTTGTATTTTTATCTAGAGTAAATGTAGAAACTTTAAAGATATTTAGAGATGTTGTCAAGCATAAAAATTAATTTGAAATGAAAGAAAAACTTATACATTTCATTTTTCCTCAAAGACTATATGCTCTCTGATGACATGAGATCTCCTTGAAAGGAGGTAATGTTTTAAGACAATTAAGAGTGACAACATTTTCATCTACTCTTATATAGTAAGGGAGAAGGGCATGATGACATTCTCCACAGAGCCAAACACACATGGCCACCATAAATACAAAAGTGGCATTAGCGGTATTGCAGTGCCTGGATTGAGATTATAGCAAAACAAAACAAAACTGCAGGAAACCGGCACAGAAAGAGATGCAAAAAGCAAGGCACAGTACAGGACCCTTCAAGCCATAATTGCTTGACTTTTAACAAAAGGATTAAACACACACATTAGGTGTTTTTCAGCATCTGATAGTGGCCGGACTGGGTCCCATGTTTCAGGTGCTTTTCCTTCTCTTGACTTCAAAGGTCTTAAGGCTCTGTTTCTTGCTTACAGGCAGTTTAGAGAGCTCAGGATAAGGTCCTTGACTTGACCACTAAGCAATATTACACTCCAATAAGCAAAATCACACTCGAGGAGGTGGAAAACAGTTTTTCAGGGAGTATTAATTTTTTTCTTTTAGAATGACATTGCTAAGAGTTTCAAGATGGTAGCAACTATCACTCACTGAATCTGATCTACTGCATGTAGACCAGGGACCGGATTGGGAGCCACAGAGTGCAAGAACTGGAGAACACTAGGTAAGTGGGGTCCTGCCCAATGAAGACCAGAGGTGGGCGTGACCTCGGGCCAAACAACAGCCCACTGAGGACCTGAACACAATCTCCAGACATTGGAACAGAACCCGTTTGCCGACTGCAGCTGACCTCTATAGCCCACGTGCAGTGTGTGCCACGGTGGAACAACATAGCCCCTAGCCAGGAAAAGTCTCAGGGAAACGAGTGAATCTGCCCTTATACACCCCAGCCACCCCATTCTAGTCCACAGAATCTCCAAAGGCTGCAGCGAAGTCCACAGTACCCAAAAACAGCTTGCATAGTCTGAGTGGGTCCAGCTTGAGCTGACCTCAGCAGAATGAGCTGCAACATTGGGCTGTTAGAACTTGGCAAGGTCAGTCCCCAAAGCATGGCAGGGACTTCCATGATCGTGGGAGAAGCTGAACTGCCCTGAAGGTCTGGAAGGGGGTCTGAATTGCAGCCACAGTTCAGTGGGACTGAGCCGCCAAAGGTGCACAATCTAGGCTGGTCTGCTCCCTATACTGCTCCGGGCAGGAACTTGTATGTGGATCAAGGAGAGCAGGGCCTGGACAATTGGACAGATAAAGCCACAGATGCCATAGCCCAGCAGGGATTCCCCACGCTGTGGGAGAAGCTGGACTGGCCTGGGTAGTCTGAGTTCCGACTCCAGCTCAGTGGGATTGAGCCACCAAGGGTGCACATTTTAGATTGGTCTGATTTCTAAAGTGATCTGGGAAGGAACTTGTCTGAGGACATGTGAAGTCTTGGCCTGTACAGCTAGGCAGATAAAATCAAAGTCCCCAGAGCACAGTGGGGTCTCCTATATGGTTGGGAGAGGCTGGACTTCTCTAAAGGGTCAGGACAGAAAATTGAACAGTGGCCCCCAACACAGCTAGTCTAAATCCCCTCAGTAGCATGAACAAAATCAGGCAAAAGCCTTCTTCTGCTGACACAGTCATGAGCTTAACGTGTAGTACAAAGTCTCCTGGATCAGAAAATAGGTCACCTGCCTGTTCCAGAGAAGAACTCACTGATCCTCACAGTTACCTTTAATCACTCACCAACTACCTACTCTTAATGACCAATGAAAAGCACCAGAAGCTACCAGACAATACCAGAGATAGCAAGATGACTAAAGAAACACATAAAAATCCAAACAACAAAAAACAAAACAACTTGTCATCCCCAGATCCCAGCTATCCCAAAAAGAGAAACCCTGAGAACTCAATCACAATTGAAATACAAGAACATGACCTCAAATCCTTAGTAATGAAGATGATAATGGAGAAAGCGAATAAAATCCATAATCAAATGCAAGAAGACACAGACAAACAGGTGGAAGGCATAAAAGAGGCCTATAGAGAGATACTGGAAAAAAAATAGGAAAATACCAACAAACATATGAAGGAAATAAATAAAGGAGTTTAAGATGTGAAGATAAAAAGAGAAACAGTGATAAAAGCACAGACAGAAGACAAACAGGAAAGAGAGACCGTAGAGAAGAAAGTAAGCAACACAGAAGTGAGCTTCTCTAATAGAATCCAATAGATGTAGAAATGAAACTCAGGACTAGAATATACAATTGTAGAACTCAAAGCAACTATCAAAGACAATGCTAAATCTTAAAAATTCCTGACACAAAATATCCAAGAAATCAAGGACACCATGAAAAGACAAAACCTGAGAATAATAGGCATTGAGGAAAGAGAAGAGACTTGACTCCAAGGCCCAGAAAATATCATCAACAAAATCATAGAAGAAAATTTGTCAAATTTAAAGAAGGAGATGCATATACACAAACAAGAGGCCTACAGAACACCAAATAGAATAGACCAGAAAATAATAATAAATGCCACATAATAATAAAACATAAAACATACAGAACAAAGAAAAAAATTAAAGCAATAGGAGAAAAAGGCAAAGTAACATACAATGGCACATGTACCAGAATTACAGACGACTTCTCAGCAGAGACCATAAAAGCCAGAAGGGCCTGGACAGAGTTCCTGTTGCTCCTAAGAGACCACAGATGCATGGCCAGATTGCTATACCTAGTGAAACTGTCAATAACCCTTGACTGAGAAAATAAAATATTCCATGGCAAAAACAATTCAAACAGTACCTATCCACAAATCCGGCTTTACAGAAGTTACTAGATGGAAAATTCCTTTCCAAAATGACAAGGTACAACCAAAACTGCAAAGGAAATACATAACTACACCATGACAAAAACACAACCATACAAATTCTCTAATGTAACATCAAAAGTTAAGAGACCTAACTGTCACTTATCATTAATATCTCTGAACATAAATGGTCTCAACTCTCTAAAAAAAGAAACAGACAAACTTAATGGATATATAAACAGGATCCTACATTCTTCTTCATACAAGAAACACATATCACCCACAAGGACAGCCATTATCTCAAAATAAAAGGCTGAAAAAATATACCAAGCAAATGGTCAAAAGAAGCAAGCTGGTATAGCCATTTTAATATCTAATACAATAGAATTTTAACCAAATTTAATAAAAATACATGAGGAAGGACATGCCATACTCATAAAAGGTAAAATCAACCAAGAGGACATCACAATTATGAACATCTATGCTCCAAATACAAAGACACCCACATTTGTAAAAGAACTATTTAAAAAGCTTAAACCACACATCAATCCCCACACATTAATAGTGCAAGACTTCAACACTGCACTTTCACTGAAAGATAGGTCATTGAAACAGAAACTGAGCAGAGAAATAACATCATCAACCAACACCATGAATCAAGTGGATCTAACAGATATTTATAAAACTTTTCACCAAACACAAATAATTATACATTTTTCTTAGCACCCCATGGAAACCTCTCCAAAACTGATCACATAATAGGTCAAAAAGCAAACCTCAACAGATACAAGAAGATTGAAATAATATCTTGTATTCTATCAGATCACCATGGTCTAAGGTTGAATTTCAACAACAACAGAAACTAAATAACTCTCTACTTAATGACACGTGGGTCATGGAAGAGATAAAGAAATAAATGACTTCCTGAAAGTCAATGAAAATTAAGAAACAACATACTCAGATTTGTGAGATACTTTGAAACTGGTGTTAAGAGGACAATTCCTAGCACTAAGTGCCTTTATAAAGAAATTGGAAAGATCCCACATAAGCAACCTAACAACACATCACGATGCCCTAGGAAAAATAGAAGCAGAAATACCCTAGAGGCGTAGACATCTGGGAATAATCAAACTCAGGGGTGAAATAAATAAATTAGAAACAAAGTGAACAATTCTAAGAATCAGCAAAACCAGGAGTTGGTTATTTGATAAAATAAACAAGATAGACAAACCGTTAGCCAAACTAACAAAAAGGCAGAAAGACACTATCCAGTCAACAAAATCAGAAAATGGAGACACAAGAACAGACACTGAAGAAATACAAAGAATTCTAAGATCCTCCTTTAAAGGCCTGTATGCCACAAAATTTGAAAATCTAAGGGAAATGTACAATTTTCTTGATCGATTCCATTTGCTTAAATTGAATCAAGATCAGATAAATTAATTAAATTGTCTTATTTCTCATATAGAAAGAGAAGCAGTCATTGATAGTCCCCAACCAAAAAAGAAGCCCAGGACCTGATGGTTTCGGTGAAGAATTCAATGAGTCCTTCAAGGAAGAGCAAATACTGATATTCTTCAAGTTACTTCAAAAGATAGAAGCAGATGGAATATTACCGAATTCATTCTATCAGGCCACAGTCAGGTTGATACATAAACCCCACAAAGACCTAACAAAAAAAAGAGAATTTCAGACCAATTTCTCTTATGAACATTGAAGCAAAAATAATCAATAAAATACTCACAATGTGAATACAAGGACATATCAAAGATATCATTCACCATGATCATTAGGCTTCATTCCAGGCATGCAGGGATGTTTTAATATATGCAAATTCATCAATGAAATCCACCATATAAACAAACTGAAAGAAAAGAACCACGTGATCATCTCCTTAGATGCTGAAAAAGTATTTGACAAAATCCAATACCCATTCATATTTAAAGTGTTGGAGAGATCAGAGATACTAGGCACATACCTAAACATAATAAAGCCTACATAGAAGCCAATAGCCAACATCAAATTAAATGGAGAGATACTCAAAGTAATTCCTCTAAATCAGGGACCAGACAAGACTGCCCACTATCTCTGTAACTCTTCAATATTTTTCTTGAAGTTTTAGCCAGAGCAGTAAGGCATCAAAAGGAGATCAAGGGGATCCAAATGGGAAAGGAGGAAGTCATATTATCCCTATTTGCAGATTATAGGATAGTGTACATAAGTGACCACAAAAATTGCACCAGAGAAATCCTACAGCTGATAAACACCATCAGCAAACATCAAACCCCTACTTTGATCTATTCAATGGAAAGAACATTCTCTACAGTTATGTTGATAGTGAGGAGACTGACATTGACAAGAACTCTGGTGCTATATATTTGACCACCTCCCCTTGGTGGGGAGGACTGTAGGCACTCAAAGAAAGAATAAGCAGGCTACCAAGATGAGACTTGATAGCCAATGACCATATAGTGAGCCAGGAGGTTCCCCTTGGTCATAGACCTAGGAAATGGGAACAATGTGAAAGTGGGAGGGAAGGAGGAATGGTAGGAAACAAGTGATGGGATAACAATTGAGTTGTAATTTGAATAGATTTAAAAAAAAGAATGACATTACTGTTATCAGAAGGCAGTGGAGACTCAGAGCTCCCCAAGCCCCAGATGATTCCAAAAGTGTTAAAGCTCCTTCTTTGAGCTAGTGTGCTGAGCATAGCAGAGAAATCAGGCAGATGTTTGAAACCCACTGGCAGGCAGGTGTGGTAAGACACAGGCCTGTTGGAGTTTGACTTGGGGTCAGTACCAAGCCAGTGGCAGGGATGGAGCATGCCCAGGTAGCTCCAAAGACAGTTACACCATTCTTGCCTTACCACCTGATCATTGGGTGTCCAAAAGAAGTTCCACTGGAATAAAGGAAGTTCCAAATGGTCATTCTGGGGGAATGGAGAGCACAATAGCCAGTGAGCATGCCAGTTAGCCTTTATTTATTAACCTTTGGGAGTGGGAAGGGGTTTTGAGGGTGAAAATTCCTGATTAACTAGGGACAAGAGTGCCAGAATAATAATTTACACACACTGGCACATTTACATGCAGTAATATGTATGTCCTATCACAAGAAGGAGAAAATGGTACTTAATTATCATATGGGTGAGAGAATGTCATCTAGGTATGATTAAGGGTCATTTACTGGAGGCTAGGATCTTATCAACACAGGGTGGGGTAATTTCAGGAACATTCAGGGCTTGAACAATTTCCCTATCTGGAAATGTTAGGGCCTGTAACCTTGCTTGAGGGCTGTGTGACACTCCTTACATAATCTGGGTTTACCAGATGATGGAGAGTGAGAACCCTGCTAAGAAAATGGCGTCCACCCACATAGACAGAGTGCAAATAGGTATCCAGAGAAGCCAAAGGTCAAGCTTATCCATCAGAGTCCCATATCTCCCCCTTTCTATTTTAAAAAAGGAAAGGTGACATCTCATCATAGCCTACAGATTCTAAGGCAGTAGATGGTTAATAGTGAACCAGAACCTGACTGTAGGTGACTTTAGCAAGATTGCTCATCTGACGTTTTAAAATTTGCATGAGGCAGGGTGCAAGCAATGAAACATACCATATTCAAATGGCTAGGAAAAAGGAGGCATCTGGAATTTAAGGGATTACTGAACCAACTTAACTGTTTAGTGGGCTGATGTCTCAAAAGCGAGTTTGTACAAAGTTTTTGAAGGTATTAACAATGATCTCAAATAACATGATATATCTACATAGACAAAGCATTTTTTTAATATGCACGTCTCAACATTTGTGGCAGCTATTAGGTCTAGTTGCTGTTTTGGAGCAGGACTCCACAAGATAGTTTAGCTGTCCCTGGAGGAATCCAAGGCCATTGGCTGTGGATGTCCTCTCCTGATTAATTTTTTCTTTGTGCTGTCTGTCTGGTGGGTGGTAGTTATCTCTTCCTTATACAGATAGGCCTGTGAAGTAAACACAAGTGACAAATCCTCCTGGTAACTGGATGTTTATGTAGGAGGTTATTTATGAAAAGGAAGTGATGCCCAAATTAATCTAGTAACTGTCTCATTGGTAATGCATTGTTTATGCCTGGAAGAAAGGGGAAGGGGGTAAGGTCTAATAAAGGGTAGGTGTTTGAAAAGAATTGGGAATTTTGTGGGAGTCTGGATGGATGTCATTTCTTCTGGCTGTAGTATTTATACTCCAATACTCTTACAAGTGTATTTATGGGCACTGCAGAAAGCAAGGGGTGCATTTTAGAGGAACATCATTCTTTGTCTGCCATCCTTTAAGTTGGGAACCATCTGTGTTGGAGTTAGGAAAATAGGAAGAATGTCAGGGAATATGAAGAAATTGTTTGTGAAAATACTCTGGCTTTAATGGTTGTTAACATAGCTTGTTTGAGCTGCGAGGTGGGTCCAAGATACACTAGTATTACCATTGGATGCAATCTATAAACAATTTAGGGTTAACAGCATTGTTTTCCCAGGGTTATGGTAGCATCTCTTTCTTTTAAATTTGTAGACTGGCTACTTGGGATGACAGAATGTGGCAAGAAACTCCATCAGGCTGGTAGCCTGGAAACTCGGTAAAGGTAAGGAACTCTAAAGGAAATGAAAGGTAGCAGAGAATTGAACCTTGGTCTTTCAGATTAAAAGTCTGAAGTTTTATCATTTGAGAAATTCTGAGAGAAGGATAGGGTGGGTTTAGGAGGGAATATTAAAGTAAGAGAAATTTTTGTTCTAAAAATTCAGTGGTTGGAATAAGCTGTATTTTGTGAGTGGCTATTTTTAAATCATAGAGAAGATAGGGAAGGTATTAGTTTATCTTAAAGTTGGGAGGGGGAGATGGATGAATGTCCCCATCCCTGGATGTATATTGAATCCTTTCTGTAATTCAGGTTTTTTAAGGCAGTTGCCACAACCTCCTGGCAAAGAGTTAGGATGTTAGCTAGAGCCTGAGTCTAACCCAGCACTATTAACTGGATAGGCTTGGGGGAAGGGGCAGGGAGTATGGTAAGATACAAGAATTACAAGGTCTTGAGGGTGGAAAGCAATAAAAGAAATAATTTCGATACCTAGAGCTAATAAAAAGACATTGGATAAGATGGTTCACACATGGGGTAGACCCCTTTGGTAGGAATCCAAAATGTGCATGGTTTTATTAATTGCTCTCAATCCTTGTAACCAATTTTAGGTTAGATGACTGAGCCTTTAGGAAAAACAAGCAAGATTTTGTGAACTTTGCATGCTGGTGGCTTTGCCCGAGACCAAGCATGGGATGGTGGAGAAGGAAGGGGACTAGTGAGAAGTTTGGGATTCCCATGCATATTGGACCCCTTCCTGCCTGCCTCCAGAACACCACCAGTCCTGTGCTGTGGGTTGAATGGAAAGCCTATGGGAAGGGCATGGTTTGAGTGGATGATGTTACCATTGGCTCAGTGACCCAATTAAGGAGTGCACATGGCATCCTTTTTGCCCATGGGCAATAAGAGTCTTGGAATATGTGCATCTAGCAGCCAGGGCCCCAAGAGAGGCTGGAAGTGATGCAAGTAGTTTTGAGCTTTCATTCCATGTCCCTGCCACTGCTGCTGTGTGGAAAACTGAAAAGAGCAAAGGCAGGCAGTAAGGACGACTTGCCCTTACTTGGGTAAATTGGTGGCTGCTTTGTGCCCACGCAGTAACAGAGACTTTCTCCGAGCTTTGGAGGCAATTTTGCCAAGGTTGATTGGCATACCCCACAAACCCAAGTCGGCCTGAAGATTTAAGAAGCTGGAAGCTATCCTAATGACCTTATCATGGTTGCTGCTTCACGAGCTTTTTTATTTTGCTGAGAGGCTAAACGGTCATTGTGTATACCCAGATTGGGCTGCTGGGGTCTGCAAAGAGTGTAATAGAAACTTAGGCTTATTTTGGGGAGTATTGCCACCAAGAGGTTTCACTTGCTCCACAAACCACATCCTGTCCCTTGAGAAAGCAGGGACTAAAAACAAAGTAGGATAAAAGAGGCACTTCTGTCAGCGTGTGCAGGCCCTTTTAAGCCAGGGAAAACTCACCTTTACCACTCTATCCTATGAATTCTGTTTTCTAACAATGTTCACACAAGCTGTGTGTTATGGATTTCTGATGGGTGGCCTGAGTCCTACGTCCAGTAGATAATCTTTTTAACAATGATGCTGGGATAAAACTAGATACTCTAATTCAGAAGAATAAAATTAGATTCATTCTTCTTATCCTGTACAAAAAAATAGATTTTAAAAGGGTCAAATTCATTGATGTAAGACTCATGGCCTTGAAATTACTAGAGGAAAACTTAAAAAAAAATAAAAAACCTCACAGTATCATGTGGAATGTGTGAGAAGATGTCCAAAAGTTCAAAAAATAATTGCAAAAATGGGTAAATGGGACTGCACAAAGTCAAAATCTTTCTTTACTGCAAAGAAACAATTCAACAGAGTAAAGAGAAAAGTCTAGGAACTGGAACCAGTTTTATCAACTATATGCTATCCTGAGATGTATTATATCCCATATAAAAATAAAGCAATATAATGAACTCTGGAAAAATCAGGTCAATTAATGGACAAGTGAGTAAATAGTAATAAATATAAATGACATATAAAGTTAAAACTCTTCAACCTCTTTAGCCACACAGGAAATGGAAATCAATATTCCATTATGTTTCTGTATTACCTCAGTCAAAATGTGTTTAATCAATAAAACCAATAACAGAAAATGCAAAAATACTACCAGTGGAATATAAACTCAAAACATAAAGCAGTACCATATAGACCAACTCCACCATTCTTGAGTACTTAGTCAAAGAAATATAAGTGAATATACTTCAGAGATTACTGCAGCCTTGTGTGACATATATTGTGACACTATTCACAACAAACGAGATCGCCAACTATCCTATGAGGTGAACAATGATGAAATCTATACAATGTGGTATATATGAACAGTTGCCTTTTGATTGCCTTCTTGAGAGAGAGAGAGAGAGAGAGAGAGAGAGAGAGAGAGAGAGAGAGAGAGAGAATTGCCATAGTTACAAAAAATTTGACAGATATAGAAGTCATTATCTTAAGTAAAAAAAAAATGAAAGAAAAAAAGAAAAAAAGGGCTGGATTTAGAAAGATGAGCACTGTGATATATTTGCAGAAAAATGTGTCTAAAGGGAGGAGGGAAGATAGCAAAAGAGGATTGTGGAAAATTCAGATACTTCAAGTTTAAATTCATATGAAAGATCATGCACAAGTTTACTTGCAGTCAAATGAAGTTCACTTGCAGTCATGAGTAAGTATTTACTTCTGAAGAGACTCTTTGGGTAAAAATTCTGTAGGATCAAAGTAAAACAGAACATACACAAAAAGTTGCAATGGGATTCACTACTTTGTATGTTAGCTGAAAAACTAAACAGAAAAATGTAACATTAAGTGCAGAATAATTCATAATATTTGGAAAAATACAAAGCAAAGAGAATGTGAAGGATATTCAGAAATCCATGTATTCACATTTGGAAGTATGTCGTTAGAAATACTCTTATGTCAACTGTCTCATGCTCCCAATATCATGTTATCACTGACCAATTGACTGTAATGGAGCACAATAAATATTTGTGTAGTAATTTAATAAGAAATTTTGGAAATAGTCATAATTATTGAAAGAAATAACAAATTACTCAAAACTGTTGTATCATGTAGGTGTGCTTTTGTATGTTTTGAATTATCTAACAAGAAGTAATAAATTTTGAAGGAATCGTTGGGTAGCTTCATGTACAACCTTCAATAAATGTTAATGATGACTTGATTTTAAAGATGATTTTAGGTAATGAAAGCTTCCTACAATAAAGCTTGTAATTTTATTGCAAAACAAAACATTGGTGAAAACAGAAGCACATGCAAGCACAATACATGAATATTTATTTATGTACATATGTATATAAGTAGATAGGTCAGTTTGTATGTATTACAAGAATAATACTATGTGCCTACATTTGCTGCTGTCCAGACCTGAAAATTGGTAAAAACACAAGCTTGGTTCAGGAGATAAGAAAAGGTAGCAGATTATAGAGGAAAAGAAGATATAGATACAAATGCCTATCAAAGTCCCACATAGAGCTGTAGATGTCATCTAATGTTTCTCAAATATTATTTAAAAAACTCTAGAGAGAAAAGAAAGCTCATGGGGCAGAAATAACTCAAAAGAAATTCTTATGGACTGAAATTTCACAGTAAAAACGAGAGGAGATCTACATGTAAGCATTGTTCTGACTGTGCAGTGGTGGTAGACTGACAATTGCAAAAACTCCATGACACACTATGTGACTCTTGGGAGAATAGTTAAAGGAAAATAATCAATAATGCCCAGTAAAAATGTGGGAAATATTTTCTGTGGAAACGGGCAAAAAAGGATATAACCTGTGTACTGGTTATAATCTTATTCTTTATAAAAGATTTTTGTTGTGGAAGTATTGGTTTGTTTACAAACTCAGTTATGTTATAAAAAAAGCATGTTTTTGTTTTAATCACAGATGTGGAATATGGAGGACGGACCAGTTTGTTCAGAGCTGAAAACAGCCTTAGAAGAGTGCATGTGATTTTTGTCAACAGGAAACTGCTTTGTGATGAGTTGTAGACTTTGCCAGATGTGAAAAATAAGAATGCCAAGAAATAGAGAGAGGAAAGAGGTCTGAAAGAAGGATGCTTAGAGGATAAAGTGAGAAGAAGAAAAGGAGGCTGCTGTCACATTGGCTATTGCTGACTCTATATCCTGATGATAGAGATTGCTATTGTCCTCAAGGAAACCAACAGCCCTCAACAGCAGGAAGTAACCAACAAAATTACTTCCCTTTTCTCCTGTAGTGTTCTTTCTTTCCTACCTGGTATTAGGCTATTGGAAAGGATTGGAATGGAGAATGGAGAAAGAAATATAAGATCCCAAAATAAAAGTATTTTTATAGTACATCTACAGATCTTTATGGCTAAGTGTGGAAAGATACTTGTTTACAACCATGATGACCTATGTTCTGTACCTGGGACTAACATGGTGGAAGGAGAGAACTGATTCCTGAAAGTTTTCCCCTGTCCACATTTGTATTGTGACAAAGGCATTCTCTCTCTCTCTCTCTCTCTCTCTCTCTCTCTCTCTCTCTCTCTCTCTCTCTCTCACTTTTTCAATAAATAAACAAATGAATAAATAAATAAAATGTAATTTAATGGGAGTTATAAACTCAAGAGGACAAAAGGACAAAAAGACAAAATACAGATCGTGAGTGCAATATATGAAAGTGGAGCTCGACTAGAACCTAGAAAGTGTCTTAATTTGGAAATGGCCATAACCAGTGAAAGTGTTGGCAGGAAGTAAGGGACATGAAGTGTACTGCATACTCCCATCATTATGAGTGGTTCAATCATATCAACTTGTTTTAAAAGATAGAAATTTGCTCTTTACTTATCAATGTCTTAACTATCACTCTTATACTGTATTTATTTTAGGAAATATTAATATAGTAAACATGGGATATCAGGAGAAGTATCTGAAGAGAAAACTACAACCGTGAAAGTCTACCTCTGAATATGATTAAATCTGGATTTGTAGATAGGTACTGCTTGAATTTGTTTGTTATGGAATATTTTGTTTTCTCCATCAATGGTTATTGATAGTTTTGCTGGGTATAGTGGGCTGTCCTGGTGTCTGTGTTCTCTTAGGGTTTGCAGGACCTATGTCCAGGCCTGTCTGGCTTTCATGGTGTCTGCTGAGAAGTCAGGTTTAGTTCTGATAGGTTTGCCATCGTATGTTACTCATCCTTTTTCTTTTGCAGCTTTTAATATTTTTTCTTGTTCTGTTTATTTTGTTGTTTTATTATTATGTCACAGAAAGATTTTCTTTTCTGGTCTATTCTGTTTGGTGTTCTTTAGGCCCCTGTATGCTCATATGCATCTCCTTCTTTAGATTGGAGAATTTTTCTTCTATGATTTTGTTGAAGATATTTTCTGGGCCATGGAGTAGAGCGTCTTCTCTTTCCTCAATACCTATTATTCTCAAGTTTCCTCTTTTCATGATGTCCTTGATTTCTTGGATATTCTGTTTGAGGAAATTTTCAAATTTAGCATTTTCTTTGATGGTTGTTTAGAGTACTACAGTTGTATCTTCAAGTCCCGATATTCGTTCCTCCATTTCTTGGATTCTGTTAGACAAGATCACCTCTGTGTTGCTTGCTTTCTTCTCTAAGAACTCTTGATCATGCTTTTCTTCAGTGTAACTTTATTATAGATTCCATTTTTATCTTCTGATCATGAACTTTTTTATGGATTTCCTTCATCTGCTTGTTTGTATTTATCTGAAATTCTGTCAGTGACTATATGTCTCTTTTAAGTGTTCAACCCATTTGGTTGCATCCTGCTGAAGAAGTTGAGAGATTTTATTCATTTCTTCCATCATCATCTTCCTTACTAAAGATTTAACATCATTTTCTTGTATTTCAATTGTGTTTGGGTTCTCAGGGTTGCTTTCATTGGGAGAGCTGGTATCTGAAGATGCAAAACTGTTTTGGTTTTTGTTTGCATTCTTAGGCTGTCCTCTGGTCACTTTGATGTCTCTGATGTTGGAAGGTAGCTTCTGGGGTCCTTCACTGGTCATTGAGAGTGGATAGTTGGTGAATGATTATAGGTCATGTGTCCTTGCCTGTGGAGATCAGGGAGTTCTTCCTTGCAACAAGAAGGTGATCTGGCTTCCACTCCTTTAGATTTTGCTCTACACTGTAGGCTCTGGACTGAGTCAGTAGAAGTAGGTTTCTTTCTGGACCCTTTCACTTTACTGCTATGATTCAAATCAGCTGTTTTGGATGCAGAACACAGTCAGTATGCTAGCACTCTGGTTGAGCAGGTTGGTCCCAGCTGCCTGTCCTTCCAACTGCCTTGCAACCAAGACCCTGGCAGGGTCAGATCCTCTGAGCTGTAGCTGCCTTTTAGCTCAACATCTAAACACTGCAGAGGTTTCCAGCCTCTTCTGAGAGTGGGGGAGATCCTATGGGGTCTGTGGGACCTGATCCAGTTAGGTTCTGTCTGTTAGAAGGTGCCAGATAGGTATGCCAAGGCCCAGAGATGGATGTTTTAGACCACAGGCATGCTCCAAGCTGCCTGCACTTCCTGCATCCCTGTAGCCAGGTACCCACTAGACTCAGAACCTCTGAGCTATAGTTGCCTTTTAGCTCAGCATCTAGAAACCAGAGGGGTTTCCAAACTCTCCAGAGACCATGGAAAATCCTATCAGGCCTGTGTGAACCATCCGAGCTGGGTTCCAACTGCCCAGGTTTGTGGGCTCAGTCCATTGTGTCCAGCTCTAACTTAGTCCCAGGTTGGCCTGCAAGCTACACACACACACACACACACACACACACACACACACACACACACACACACACTAACTCTATTTGGAGGACTCAGCCACCTGTTTCCACTCAGCCCCGGGAACCTCTACTATTTGGTGTGGGCAGGTGGAGGGATCCAAGGGCAGTTTCACCTATTGCCCTGAGACTTCCTCAGGCCCGGGGCTTGGGTCTATCTCCACCCCACACAGTGAATTTGTGCCGGTTGCAACAGACAGTTTGATTCCATTCCAGCATCTGGAGAGTGGGATCAGGAACTCCGAGCTGTTGCTTGACCTGGGGCCAGGCCCTCCAGTAGTCTGTGGTGTACAGGTCCCCACTCACCTATAGTTCTGGCTCCATTCAAGTTCCTAGTGTCTGTGCAGTAGATCAGATACAGTGCATACTGGTCACCACCATCTTGGAATTCCCTGAATATGCTTAAATAAATTGAAAATCTTGTTATAAATTCTTACATATTATTATTTAGAAGGCACTAAATTGTGTAAAAGTAAATAAAGAGAACCTTAAAGCCATATTGTTAAATAAAGTTTGAAACACCAAATAAAATCATTCCTAAATCAAGAAGCAAACACTATAACCTCACTTAATATGAGCTGCCTTTGTAGAAAGGAAAAGAGAATGATAGTGTTTGATTTTAAATGTTACAATACCAATGTCTAATTTGAGCACACATCCAAACCCCTCTGACTTCAAGAGAAGAAGCCTGGACACTGGAGAATTGCTCTAGCAGTTAAAAGAAATTGCTGCACACTGGACTAGAATGGAATTTGGAACCCATATGGAATGGAGTTTGGGTATCATCATCCATATAACAAGCTGGACATCTTTTGCATGTCTATGGCCTGAGCTCCAAGGGCAGGGGTGAAATAGCAGTGAGTGGAGATAGAAGGATTAATGTAGTTTGCAGGCTTCCAGTCTAACTGAGAAAAGGTTCAGAGAAAGCCCTCTCTCATAGGAACAGGTAGATAATATCTGATGCCATTTTCTGACCTTAAAGCACTCATTGGCTCATGTACCTAAACACACACAAATACACACACTCATATTCATATAGCCACAGACACATGTAAATAAACAGCCTTTTCAAAAAAAGAAGAAGGGCTTGAAAATATGATACTTGGCTTAAGAAAATCTGTTAATCTAGCACCCTTTTCAGGAAGCTGATAACCATATGTACTCCAAGAGGACCAACACCAGAAAAATCACTGCTGCACTCATATTCGTGCATGAAAGTACTAACACACAAAATAAAAACAAATAATTATTTAAGTTTAAAAATAAAGTCAGGTTCGGAGCTCAAAAAAATAGGATTTAATACATTTTCCAAATTTTGATTGAAAGGAATAAAACTAATAAACAAGAAAAATATACATAGTTTGAGAAATCCAACATGAGCACACAGCAGCACCTTCCAGTGCCCAGGTTACTGACACTGATGGCTGATTCAGTGGTGGAGTTAATATGTATCATTGATGCCTGCATAGAACTTCCTGAATGCTTGGCAAACCTCATATGAATGATGGGGGTGTTTATTCAATAGCAGCCACTTAATTGATGAAAACCATGTTTCTAGTTTCTATAGCAGTTATAAAGACCAAATTGAATCAACCACATAGCACCACTGATCAATAGTGCAAAGTGTGGAAACTCTGTTTCAGATGAAAAATATTCTCTTCACAGTTCATTTATAGCAACACAACCTTCAGACTGGATATCTTGGAAGGATGGAATTATAAATTGGAGAAAGCAAAGAGCTTTCATGTTCATGAGTGTTATAGAGACTAATCATCCTTCACAGACTTTACATCCTTGTTTATAAAGCATGACTGAGTCCTCCTGCTATGGCCTGAACAACAGAGCAAATAATATGATGCCAGAGTAGCTAATCTCAAAGAAGTGCTACAAGCTTCTCCTTTCTCATCAATCACTCAGATGGTGCAATCCAATGTGGCCAATTATTTTAAGACTTACATAAATAATATATATTTCTAAGTTTCTAGCACAGAATCTAGAATATAGCAAGTACAAGATAAATGTATATTAAATGAATCATTCTATAAATGACTAAATGAATGAATGGGTCACTAAGAATGCCTATGCATTTCTTAGAGCAAGAAGGGCAAATAGGATTTGTTATATAAATTTGGCTAATTTCATTTCCTTGGTATGCAGCCCATAGCAAGTGGGCCTGCTATGATGCTTAGAATTTACAGTTCATTTGATACAACCTAGAATCATCTAGGAAGACAACCTCAACTGAGAAATTTTAGAGATTAAATTAGCTGGTGGCCATGTCTCCAAGAGACTGTATTGATTGATATTTGATGTAAGTGTGTGTGTGTGTGTGTGTGTGTGTGTGTGTGTGTGTGTGTGTGTGTGTGTCTGTTTGTCTCTGTGTTGGTGAGGGGCCAACCATAGTGGAAATTACCATACCTGACCATGTAAGCCTGAACGGAACAAGAAAGCTAGCTCTATTAAATTAAATCATCTACCTTGATCAAAAAACATGGTATCCCCTAACCTACTCCAGAAATTTAGACCCAACAAGTTAGAAAAGATGTTTACTTCAAGTTTGCCAAATACATATAGCCAAATCACTATGAATGTATCATTTATATAATTTCTGGTTGTCTTGTAGTTTTTCCTCCTGTATGCAGGTTATTTCATTTATGTGTAATGATATAAATATAGATTTTTAATACTATCATTTTTATTTTAATTTTAATTTTAATTTTATTAATTTATTCTGATTGCAACTCAATTGTTACCCCATCACTTGTATCCTTCTATTCCTTCGTCCTTCCTGCTTTCACCCTATTCCCCTCCCCTAGGTCTATGACTGAGTGGGACCACCTTTCCCACCTATATGTTCATAGGCTATCACATCTCATCTTGGTAGCCTGCTTATTCCTTCTTTGAGTGCCACCAAACCTCCGCACCAAGGGGACTTGGTCAAATATGGAACATCACAGCTCATGGCAAAGTCAGTCCCCACTATCCACATAACTGTGGAGAATGTTCTGTCCATTGGGTAGATCAGAGTAGGGCTTTGATGTTTACTATTGTATTGTCCTGGGTTAGTGCAAAGTTTGAGCAGACCCCCCTGGGCCCCAATCCACCTATCATGATGTAGGTTTCTAGGACCCTCTGGGTCCTTCTATTTCCCAATCTCCTATATTTCTTTTATCTATAGGGCTAGAGAAATGGCTCAGCCATTAAAAGCTAGGCTCAAAACCACAAATAAATATATATTTTTAAAGAAACATAATAATTAAAAAAAAGGTAGCTGAAGATGAGCCAATGAATAAGCTAAGAAGTTGCTTTCCTCCATGGGTCCTGCCTTGACTATTCTCTTTGATGGACTGACACCTGAAGTGTACGATTAAATACACTCAATCTTGCTCTAAGTTGTTTTTATTCAGAGGATATTATTGTAATAGCAGAAACGAAAATTATGAGTTACCAAACAAATAGAGATAACAAGAAAGCCAGAACGCAGCGGTAACAAATGTATTCATTAATGGCAAGCATTCACATATATTACTTAATAACAATGACAATAAGAATCAACCTTGGGACACTTGGCCAAGCACTACTGAAAGCACTTTTTAGACTTTCTGCTAGCATTTTATGAGACAATTTGAATAAATATTAATAAATAAACATTTATTTATCTCAGATAGGGCACCAGTGAAAGAAACCATTCTAGCTAATGAAACAATTTGAAAAGTTTCTATGTTCATTAGGGTCTGTATGACACAGAGGTGGCTAAAAATGTGTTTTTAGAAGGTTAAATATTGCCCAGAAATGAATTGTAATTAGGCTATCAGGCAGCAACATTCCAAATTCCCCATAGTCAGAGAAATTATCAGTTAATCAGCCTATGTAGATGCATCCTTTAGCTAACACCTCCCAAAGAATTCCACCATTTAAGGACCAAGTGTTCTAAAACAGAATATATGGGCATGATTCTCATGTAAATCCCTCCATAGCATACAGTCTATCCACACAGAGGTTTGAGAGCAACAAGACTTTTCACAGCCCAGTTGTGCATGACTCAAGCACCTTAGATGTTGGACACTTCTATTCATCTAAGAGTGAATTAAGAAAGTGGTTCTGACTTTATTTTCACATACAAATGAAGATTAATCATGTGGACTTTCATGGGTATGTGCAAAGAAGGAATTGTCAATGTTTCTAACTATTATAGACAAGTGGGAACTGAGAGAAATGGAGGGACAGTTAAGTAAAAGTGACAACTCCTAAGAGTGGAAGATTCCCAAGAGAAAAAAAAAGACCTTCAAACTCCATTGTATAGAAGTTTTAGAGGGCTGTGGGAGCAACTGGGCAAAGGCTTAGGCACTGAATATTAGATTTACCTGATGTTAGGAACTATCATTGCCCAAGCCAAACAGAGAAGCCATATACTACATGCATGTCTTCCCAGATCATTGAATGTCAATGTATGGGTCATGATACCTTCGGGCATCAAATGATCCTTTTACAGGACTCACCTAAGACCATCAAAAAACATAAATATACACATTATGATTTGTAACCTGCAAAATCACAGTTATAAAGTAGCAACAAAATGGCTGGGGGTCACCACAATATAAGGAACTATATTAAGGATTCATGGCATTAGTAAAGGTAAGAAGCACTGTCTGAGACCAAAAAGGAAGGTATTTTTGAGCCATTCATGAACTGCTCATCTCGTTTGGAGTGATTGAAGTTACTCTTTGCTCATCGCTATGTATGATAGATGCTCATCTTGACAGTTTGGATAACTTAGAAATTTATCCATATCGTTTTTATTATGATTAAATTATTCAGTATGGCCTAATAATGTTTATTATCAGGCCTATAATTATTCTTACAGTGGTATTTTGTTATCCAATGACAATCACTCAAGACAGAGACCTACCTGTCATATTTTTAAATAGCCTTAGTTAGCCTGGGGTTAATGTATTGATGTTAATCTTCTTTAATTCCAGTAATATGTTTTTATGAAATTTGGTACCCCAGAGATGTGGCTTATATGTTTAAGACAGTGATCCATTCTTGGTTAACTGATCCTTAATTACTTCGAAATGTCTTTCTTTCTCTCTTCTGGTGAGTTTCAGTTTGAAATATGTTTTGTCAAAAATTATAATACTGATGGTTGCTTGCTTTCTCTAAAGGTTTTGAGAGTTCTACCTCTCTGCTCTGCTATCCACATTCCAGGCCTCAAAGTCTCAGGGTGCTTCACTTTGCAGCTCCTTCTCTTTTTGGCAGTCATCCTATGGTATTAATATCTAAAACACCTTGAGGTCTCCATTTCAACTGAGGCTCTATCTTCACTAATGGCCTGCTGGCATTTCTTAAATGCCTGCTTGCAGCCTTTCTACACAGTACCAAGCTTCAGCTGTTGGCCATGATTGCTTCATGTCTTCAACCCTAGTACCACCTAAGTGACTCTCAGGAAAAACTAAGTTTAGTTGCCTGCATTTATGCAGCCTTTCCCTCATCTGGATCATAGATGCCACGTGCTAACTCTGAGGAAACACCTGTCGTATTTCACCTACATGATGCTGGTATCTTAGGTGATTTCTTAGCTCTAACTGACTAGAATCACAGGATCATAATACAAAGATAGCAAACAAATAGCCCTGATACAGTCATTAGTTCCCTTTGAAACTTTCCAAATCCCCATTGTCTGTGTTACTCCCAGCATTATCTTCTTTACTGCCACACTAGCTCATTATTCTCTAAATACTCAATGGCTCTTTTAGCTCAATGACATTCCACAACCTTCCACAAAACTGTCAGAACAATATCCCATGAACCAGTTAACAGCCTCTTTCTCTGTTCAGTTTCTGGTGAAATATATGGGCCTGGTGAAATATATGGGCCTGGTTAAATAAGCCTAGCCAATTCTATGCCAGGCTTCAGTTTCTTTATACTTGATAATAGGCCTAAGCTCCATTCCTCAGAAATGAGCTCAGCAGTCACTGGAAATACAGCAGAAAATGAGAATCCAAGCAGAGATAGCCTACGCTCCTGGATGAAGAAGGATAAGATTGTTTAAGCTTGGTTTACTGCTGCTCTGATTGCTTAAGGATGATTTACTGCTGCTCTGGAACTCTCACATCTTGTGATTAGGTCATGACTGTTGACCAAGTTTGCCAGAGCTTTTTCAGTTTAAATGTTTCAATCATGTTAAAGATTGCCTAACTCCCTTGGGACTCCCCTGAATACTTTTAAAAAGAGCCTGCAAACTCAACTCAGCGTCTCCATTTTGTCTAAGTGGTGACCACAACATTCTGGATTTCTGCAAAATAAATAATCTTTGTTGCTTGCATATTGTGTTAGTATGGGGTTTCTTCTTCAGCACATTTCAGACCCTAACAATATAGTCTTTTGAGCTATATAATCTTGAATCCCATGTTTGCAACATATAGGTGGATCATGCTTAAGTTGACCTATTCTGGCTTTAGTTGGGTGTGTTTACCAATTTATACTGAAATAATTAATATAGTGGTCTTGTCCCATCATTTTGCTTTCCTTTGTATTTTTGCATTTTTGAGACAGGGTCTCAGGAAACACAGGTTAACTCAAACTCAGACAAAGGACAGATAAGATGGTTTAGAGGGTAGAGGCATCTGTTGCCACCTTGCTTGATGACCTAAATTTGGTATGGAAACCCACAGAAACTCTCTTCCTCATGGTATCTACTGCTCTCCATGCACATATTTGTAATAAATGTAATTAAAATTTTAAAAAATAAGTAAAACCTCACTATGGGTATGACCTTTGGCTCTGTTCCCCTTACATCAACTTCCTGAGAACTGGATTCCAGCATCAGCAGCATTCCTAGCTTTCATCATTTGAGTAATTTTTTCTTAGATGCTTTGGATATTTTCATCTTAATTTTATACATTTTTGTTCCTTTTATACTTAGCTGATTTTTTCCTTTAGTAGAGAAATATTTAACATGTTTCATGCTTTTACTTATTGTGCTATTTGTTACACAATGTCTGTTAAGATACATTTAACTTCCAATTTATAAAATTCAGACTTAAAGTGTA
Source organism: Acomys minous (assembly GCF_964271855.1). Lineage (NCBI taxonomy): Eukaryota > Metazoa > Chordata > Mammalia > Rodentia > Muridae > Acomys > Acomys minous. Next base: position 79,381,618 of record NC_140483.1, read on the forward strand.
TCCTTTTGATGTCAATATTTTGACATTTTTTCCTTTTAGATTATTGATATCATAATTTTGTTTTCTTGTTTATCAAAGATGAGTTTCTCTGTGTACCTTTGGCTGTCTTGGACTCGATTTTCAGTTAAGGATGACCTGGAACACGTAGAGATCCACCGTCCCCTGCCTCCCAAAGTACTAGTATTATAGGCATGCATTACCATGCCTGGCTAATATCACAAATTTTTACTTTGCATTTTATTTACCTATGTTGTGTACACATAAGTGAGCACATGTGTCACATGAGGATGCTGAGGTCAGAGAGAAATTGCCAGAATCATTGTTATAGTTCACTGAACATTCTTTAAGAGAATGTTGATGCTTTCTAGCAAAAAGAATAGAATCCACCTCAGGGTAGAGACTCTATCATCAGTGGATACAAGCAAGCCCTGGCTTTGTCTGTGGAGACTGTTTATATATTCCCACTTGCTAAGAAGGTCAAGTCCTTTTTGTCTGATCCATCTGTTTGTGGCTGTTGACCCTGTGACTCCAGCCACTACTCATGTTTCGGCTGTTGCTACAGCCCCAGCCAAGACTGAAGCTGATGAAGAGTCAGAGGAATCAGATGAGTATATAGGATTTGGTCTCTTTGACTAATCACCTCTCAAAACAACCAATTTAGCCAGCTTAACTTGAGAAACATGGAAATAAAGGATTACTCCTCTTAATACAAAAAGAAGAAGAAGAAAAAGAAGAAAAAGAAGAAGAAGAAGAAGAAGAAGAAGAAGAAGAAGAAGAAGAAGAAGAAGTAGAAGAAGAAAGGTGAATCCATTTTGGGTAAGTCAATCAATAGGCCAAGGGCTCACCCATCAGAAAGCTGATTCCACCTTGACCCATATTAAAAACACAAGAATAATGAAGCTTATTAGTGAGGTAATAAACTTTTCCTTCCCAGTTTTCTTGTTGCTATGCAGTCACATACCAAGTAAGAGCCATATAGCTTTTAAAGTCACCCTGCTTTTACAACTTAGGAAAGCACTATTCTTTGTTACTTTTCTCCTTCCTATCTCTTTTCTAAGATTATTTCCTATAATACTCTGGACTTCTAAACTGCCACTCACTGCCATGCAGCTGCTTGACCACCATGATGTTGAGCTCCATGCCCACTTAGGTACTCTTTTCAATTTTCTGTGGCCATGCATCTACTAAGGTTTATAACTTGTTTTCCCTAGGGGTTTCCTGTTTATATGCTAACATTCTGTTGAGTCCATTTTTGCATTCTAATTTACCTTCTTTTTCTGTGGTAAGCATCATGAGCAAAAACAACTAGGGCATAAAGTGTTTAGTTGGATTACATGTCCCAATCATAGTTCATACTGAAGGAAGCCAAGGAGGAAGCTGAAGGGCAAAAACTGAAGCAGAAGCCACATAAAAACATTACTTCCTGGCATGCTCAGCCTGTGTTCTTATATAAGATAGGCACCACTCACAGTGGGCTGGTGCAGAGAACCATGGAGTTGGCTTGGCCTCACTGCCTTGAGAGCCATATGGTAAGTTTCTCAGGTTTGAGTCCATGTCTCCTGGGACAAAACATGACTTCCAGTTCCTGTGATACTTCCCTTAGGAAGTGAGGCATTCCACTTGTATTGTGTTTTTCTTTGTTCCCTTAGTTGTTAAGAAAGCATGAAATCTTGAAAGGACATTAATCTTGTAAACCCTGTGTATAGCTTGCAAGTGTCATTGTATCCTGCAACTACAATTGTATTGAGCCTGTCAATTACCATTATATTCTGTTTTTCATGAAGGAATAACAAATCTGATTGCTCTCAATAAAATTGTCACAGACTCTGTTGTGCTGTGGCTCTTCCAACTGGCCGGATTTAATTTCTGGAGGCCATATTAAGTGATCTTGGCCTGGTAAGTAAGGGTACAAAGTCATAGGATGGGTTTTCCCATAACAATCCTCAATTGTAAAAAGTATCCCACAGATTTCCCTGCAGGCCAATCTGATAGAGGTATCTTTTTTAGTTAGGGTTACTTCTTTCATGGGTGGCAGCAAACTAATTACCACATTGTTCTTTCCTCCCCTCATGTGGCTTCTGCAGAGCAGACTTAGTGGGAAGTACTGTTACCAACATTGTAATCTCATCCGTGGAAGACTCTTCACAAATGTCCTAAAACATAAGTTAATGATCTTTAAATTTCTTAATTTGTTGAATTATGAGAAAAAATATGGAGCTACAAAATGAAATAATAATAATGATGACTTTCATATCAGCAAATTTTAATATTAGATTCAACCTAGGCAGGAAATAAACATATTGGAGTTGTACTGAGGAAATGGCTCAATAGTTAAAGTACTTGCTGAAAAAACATTAAGCATGAATAGCCAAGTTTAGATTCAAGCCAAGATCCAAGGTAGATGATCACTTCCCCTTGGTCTGGAGGCCCTTCAGGCACACAGAGAAAGGCTAGGCTATCCTGTTGAAACCTGATAGGCTGTGGTCAAATTGTGGGATCAGAAGCCACAAATCAGATGAGTCAACTAAAAAGACTTTAACCTTCTGAGCAAGTGAGAAGGTAATAGACAAACTCACAGACAAAACCAGGTCCTGTTTGTATCCATTAATGATAGAGTCTGCACCCAGAAGGCCCCTTTTTTTAGATATCTAATGAAAGAGAATACAGCAGAAAAGGGGGGGAGGGATGGTGGGAATGAGAAGATAAAAGCCAGGGGATAACATTATTGATGTAATCTGAGTAAATTATCATAAATTAAAATGTTTGTAAAGACAAAATTGCTGCAAATAAAAAAGGTATATTATTAACTATAGGTGCTCAAATTTCTTATTAGGGGATATGATTTTCAACTTTGCACAAAATTGCATCTTAGTTTTTCTGTAATATGAATATGGTTATAACTTTAAAACTATGAGAGATGTTATACTCTGTTTCAATTTTCAGCTCACATTCAGTACTAATATATAAAGGACTATTTAAATAACATTTTAAAGAGATGTGTGTGTGTGTCTGTATTGGCCAAATGTTGAAACCAGCAAGCAAAACATGGTTGGTTATACAGGTTATATAGATAACTCATTTTGAACTATAAATTATGTGATGAAAATTTCACTTATTTAACACTCTAGGACTCTACTAAATGATAAGATTTTAAGATTTATTTATTTTATGTTTATGAGTATATTGTCTGTATATTCATATATTTACCATGTGCATGGCTCATATCTATGTAGGTGAGAAGAGGGCATCAGGACCCCCTGAAAGTGGATTTATGGATAGCTTCTACCTGTTACATGAGTGCTGGGAGCTTAACTAGCATGTTATCCAGAAACAGTTACTGCACTTAACTGCTCAGCCAATGGAAGTATTTTTATTTTTAATTTATTTTATTAAACATACAAAAAGACTGTAAACTAGATGGAAAAATTAAGTACTTTTATCAATTTGAGCATGAAGTAAATTAAATATATTCTTTTTTTTTGAGAAAGTAAAACATAACAAGCAACAAAAATTCATTTTATATCCCCAAGCTGACACCTTGAAAAGACACCATCACTATTAGCTAAGCCTCAATTTTCTAGAGTTCATTACAATTGAAAATATTTAAATATGTGAAAATTATTTACTTATTTTATTATTGTTGTTGTTGTTGTTGTTGTTGTTGTTGTTGTTGTTCATGCATGCATATGTGGTAGTCTGAGGACAATTTTGTGGAGTTGTTTCTCCCCTTCGACATTCATGTAAGTTCTGTGGGTGGAACTCAGGTTGCCAGGCTTAAACGGAAAGAAGATTTATCTGCTGAGGCGACTCCCAGCCTAACATTGATACCAAATACTCTCCTACATATAAACACACACATATTTCACACACTCAAGGAATTCAAGAGATTCCTTGGATGGAAGTGGATTGTCAGGGGAGGGTAACCTGTGTTGATGACTGAGCTCTTAGTGTAGCTGAATTGTTGAATTGACAGGAATGGGGGAGTTTGGGCTGCTAGTATGTAGACCTCATAGAAATTTTGGAGGGATGGCTTGGAAAGAGTCATATATTGAATTTATCCTAAACATTAGAGGATCATGTTTAATATATATGGAAAATAGGGAGATATCATGCTACAGGTGAAGGAAATAACCCGAGCCCATGCTTGAGGGTGGTAGATGTTATTTGTGGATGTGATGCATGCTAATTGTATTAGTTCCTCCCAAAATGAAGAAATCTCCCTTTTGTCAATTTGTAAAAAATTATTTAGATACTCTATTAGTGTTTTGTAATCAAACCCATGTAGATAACACCTTACATATTTAATGCAGTGCATTTCCCTGATACAAATGGAAAAAATTAAGTTCAAAATTTCCAGATCAATATGGCTGTTAATTTCTGTACAATGCTAATTCAACATAGTAAACTTGGATACATTTTTCCAAAGTTGACAGCACAGCTAGGTTCCAAAATTTCAAATTATATATATATATATATATACCAATAATAACAGTATGTTACTCATCAATAGCAGCAACAGTTTTTACAGGTTCTGCAGTCATTTGAACAAAAATTGTAGAGACATCTATCACACTCTGTTAATAAAAAAGTAAAAACAAAATCCCAGAAAACAATAAAACTTCATTCCTCCTGTGGTACCTGGCACCATTTTTTAATTGGATTCTTTGTCATCATCTGGAAAGAAAACATTCTGAGCAACATCATTAAAAACAGCTCTGATAAAACACAATCACTAGTATGTATCATAAAGCAGGTACAAGCTATTTTACACTCACAGTGGTATGATACAGCATTGCCCTACATCTATAAAAATAGAGGATATAATTTAAAAGGCATTATTTGAGATTTGATTCTACTTTCCCAGCAGAATGCCCAAAGGATGGTGTGACACAGCTTTGTAAAGAAACACACTCTTACATGGGATTTTTTTTCAATAGTGGCAGTTCTAAGGATTCATTCTCTCCATGAATGTCATCTAAAACCTATTATAAAAAACAAGATATCCCTTAAAAATCCTATATCCACTGGATTCATATGAAGATGACCTAGTGGAGACAAGCAAGACCTCGCCCCACAAACACTTTATCAAATCTATTATGTTTAAATGGTGACACCTCCAATGAAGGTGATGCCAAGTAGTGCTTTGAAGCTTTGGACCACAATCAAAACACAGAATCATTTTACATAGCAGCAGAAGACAAATAATGCTCATTTGAATATCCTCAAGGATGCTGACATCAATATTTAATCATCTGATTACTCATCCAGGAAGAAGGGGAGATCAGCTACTACTGTACTTTATTGTGCTCAAACAAATCATCATGTTAAAAAAAATACCAAGATGCCATAATAAAAAAAATAAGGCTCCTCTATAAACCACCTGTTAGCATTATTTTACTTTCAAGCCTAGAAATTCCACAGACACATCCAAAAACCCAAGGGAGTAGAAGAACCACAAGTTATGTATCAACGAGACTACCCAATGCCCAGCTGAGCTACTCTGTGGTACCCTTCTCCTCCTACTGCTGGTGTTTCATTTAGCCAGAAACCTCCTTGGTCTAAAGTGTATGCACTTATAGACTGTGTGCCTTTTGTCAATTTTTATACCCCACACTTTAAAGAGGTTACATATGGCCTTAATGTGGGGGTTCTTTTTACCTGATGAACTACTTCCCATGGTGATTAAAAAAAAGACTGGAAGTGCTGCCAGAAGGATGATACATCTCACCAGATGCAAGCTTCAATTCAGAGGAAGTTAGAAATATTTTTAATACTCCCCCCACAAGCCTGTTTAAGCATGGGAAAACTCAATCTTTTTTGTCCTGACCAGTATTCCATTTTTGGTAGCAGATGTTGATTGTTGTCCCACTTTGGGGGCCAAATGTTGAATCCAGTTGGCTGTAGACTCTAGTCATGGAGTTTTCTCTCAGCTTCAAGTTCAATTACTTCAAGTTCAACACACCTTTCATAGTCCCTTCCCTTCCCTTCCAGGTTAACCTTTGCACCTCTTGTGTCATCCCCACCCCCTCTTCATAAAAAGAAAAAAAATTAGGCCCAGTTTGTTACAACCATATACTCACTGGAGCATGGTCAAACTCACAGTGGAAGGTACTGAATCCTTTCCCAGTGTACCACCAGAAGTCATCAACTATGAAGAGCTACACTTCAGCATCTTTTTACAACTTTTAATAAATCTCTTCAATGCTTTCCTGCCTAGATTTTTTTCTTTTTTGGGACAGGGTCAGGTGGGGTAAGAAGGTTGTCAGAAAAGCCTTCAATGTCTCTCATTCTCCATTATGAGCCTACAGTCAACGACATCACTGGAAAAGGAACTTCTGTGCCCATAACAGAAAGCAGCACCACATAAGATATATTTCTACATGGTTTCAGGTGGTAGCATGAACGATGGCTGTCCATGAACCCTAGAAAATCAGCCCATAGCTTGTCCCATCCACAAATGTTTAGGCATACCCACATCAATAACTAATTAAGAATATACATGCTGGCTTGCCTGAGTTTCTGTAAGAATTTTCTCAATTGGGCTTCCCTCCTCTCTGATGACTCAAGCTTGTATTTAGTTGAAATAAACATTGTGATCATATCAGACAATGAATTTATATGAAATGCCCATCTAGAATGAACATTGATTAGCTTTGTTGATTTCAGAAAGTAAGTACAACACAGAGTAACCTGAATTGCAGTGGACTGACATTAGGGACAACTGGTCACAATAATTTGCTGGTTTAAGTCAATAAATTAAATTTAGTAAGAATGGGTGGGTGAGTGTTTGGGTCACTTGCTTGGGTATAGGAAAGGGAGGAAAGGTAGAAAGAAAGAGATAGCGAATGGAAATTGAAAAGTTCTAAATGCCTGAGCTATCTAGGACAGGAGACATGGGTTGATAGTAGAAAAGAGAGTCTCAGCTGCCCGAAGCAATACAGAGACAGGGAAGAACACATGAAAAGATACATATACAAAAACAAAACAAACAAACAAAAAAAATGGCTTTTAAGACTAGTGTTGGCTAAACATTCTGAAAAGTTGTGCTGGATTTCTTTAATCTAAGTGGAAGGAAATTATCCATAAAGCAGTTATCCATAAAGGTGCCATATGTGTCACACACACACACACACACACACACACACACACACACACACACACTAATTAAGTTTAAACTATGTGCACACTATTAGCATGCCACATGCAGCCAGCAGGCCACACTCACTTGGAACAAATGATGAATGCACACCAAATCAGTTGTGTACTTGATTACAATATGAGATTGTTTGGAAACTTTTTGTATTTCAATTACATATTTCTCATGTTTGAAAATTAAATTTAATTAGTTAGTATGTGCATGCACACATGTGCTGTAGCACATTTCTAGAAGCCAGATGACAACTCTTAGGAGTCAGTTCTCTCCTCCAACTTTATTGCCTGACTTCAGTAGTCAGGTTTGACAGCAACCACTTTTACCTGTTGAATAATCTCCCTGAATCTTAGTAATTGTTCAGTTCATAATCATAAGCTTTATACATGACAGTGTCTGTGGGAACATCAAGACATGGAAGAGGCCTGTAAGCTGTTTCTTTACTGTAAACTCAAGAAAATTTATTTTACTATTGTCTGTAGCTGAGAAAAATGGATTAGCTTTTAACTACACTTCACGATAGAGAGGTGGTGGGGGACACTAAATATGTACAATTAAAGAAAAATATTAGACTTTTGTTTCCAAACCGGCCCTACTTTTGAAGAAATTCTTAAAATACTCAAAGGTTTCTTTAATTCTGCTTGGGGTCTATTCCCACAAAGCCAATGCTAGGTGGATATTTCTGTTTGTCTAACAATAGCTAAATAAGTACCTGCTCCCAAGCCCTTTGTGTTTGTACCATAGTTTATGCTAATTAATATTTTGTTTATCACATTGTTAATGAATTTAGGGTTTTGGTCTATACACCCAGGAATCAAAATTTGACCACCTGTTCTTGAGAAACAGATTATAGCCAAATCAGCAGATCTATTTGGTTTTATTTTTCGTTTGTTTGTTGTTTTTGTTTTCTTTTTTTTTTAGGTTGGGTGTTTGTTTGTTTGTTTTGTTTCTTCTGTTGTTGTTGTTTGTTTTGTTTTGTTTTTTAATGAATGTTACAGGTAGTCCACAAGAGAAGATGTCTTAGATACAGTCTACAGTCAATTGAAAGTCTTTTCTCCATCCACCTAGAACTGTATCCAGTTATTTGTGAACCAAAGGTAGCCCTGATTATTTAAAGAAAGAGGCTTCTAAAGAAAAACAAAAAATTCCACTTTCTATTATCTCTCACAGCTGTGGAGCGAAGAGGGCTGTACAAGCAAGCATTTAACAGACAATAAGATAAGTAATGAGTTAGGGAGGTGGTTTCACAAGCAGGCAGTTTAATAAAAACCAAGATAATTAGTTATGCCCCTTGACATTGGGTTCTTCTGCACTGTCTTGCCCTGTCACAGGAGACAGGGAAAATTAATTGTGTTCATATGATAAAGAGGGAAAATGAAATCCAGTGACCTACTCCAGTTCATCTTTTGTATCCTGAGTGAGATTAAAGTTCAGGTAGAGGCCAGTGATTTGCACATCTCAGGAGTCCTAGTCTAGGTGTGGTTCTATCTTCTTAGTAACACTGTCATTGTTGTCTCACAAGGTTTCAGAATTGTGTGAAATCTCTAGCAATCTACTCCTATTCCTCTGGCTGGTGCATGAGTTTCCTGGGGAAGACACATATTCTTTGGGGTCCACTGTTTAAATCATCTAATAAAATGAGGGACATAAGTGTCTTCTTAGAATGTCTTCACTTCTGTTAGGTCAATTGTAGTTACATTGGTTTAGGAAAGTGAATTTAGCTTCCCAAAACAGAGCCATTGCCCTCATTACTCAAACCTCCAGGAATTCTGTCATTTCCATGTGAGAATGTCAAGAGTCTTATAACTCACGCCAAATAAACATTTGATAAACAAGCTCAGGGAACACAGATTTAATACCTTCTACTGTAATGCATGTGCATTTTTTTCTTTCAATATTGAGTCATTTCCGGTATATTTTCATTTAGAGGAACAAAGGACAGAGCAAAGACATTAATAAAACAGAGTATTCTTTCATTTCTAGGGAACTCCTAAATTAACAAAGTATATGTATACCATGAAGGTTTAATAAGAGCATCCTAGTTATGTTTTTAAGAGTATGCCGTATAATTTGTGTCTATTGAAGGATTTGCCATGTTTTCATGCTTTTAAACCTCTATGGTTTTTGACTTCTTCTTATCTCAAGACTCAGAAAAATAGGCTGACTTAAATGTGTCACATGACCACCTTGTAGTAACTGCACTAGGGACCAGCATTTTGGAAGGAAAATTATATTATCTCCTTAAGCTGATAAATATTTTTTCTATCTCTTTATCATGGCTTAATAAATATCTGCCTTTCTGAGGGGCAGTACCTTAGCCACACAATTGATCTGATAAGTGTTTTATCTCTTAAGGGAAGAGAAAAATGGATGGATTCACCTAGAGGTAGATTTAATTTCACCAGAAAGAAATAGGTTTCCCTTAATAGGTCTGTCACTTTATGGCATCAGCTTCCTAGAAATTTTGGTTGTAGAATCTTGGAGTTTCTATTGGAGTAGTTTGAAAGGCAATAGTCTCTTTGAAATTAGCTTCATGAATGCTATTTTCCATATAAGTTTGCAGAGTGTTCAGGTTTTCTTTATTATATAATTGTGTACATTCACTAAGGTACAGGGAAAAGTGACTCTGTAGAATTGAATCTTTGAAAACTGTCAACAAGAAGAAACTTTCATTGGCTTTTTGTTGTATCTTTATATTTTATGAGACAGTTAAAGTAGTTGTTCCCTTTACTTTCATTCTTATTAACTTTTACTTTTATTGATGAGCTAATTTACTGACATGAAAATACACAGTTCAGTTCTTTACATAGTCCCAATCTCTCATTCATCCATATACACTGCTATCAAGCATGTATTCTTTCCAAATAGCTAAGGCTTATTAAAAAGCATATTCATTTAATCCATACTAAGGTCCTTCTGCAAGCACATGTATATTGATAATCTCAGACCAGTGAAAAAACAGACCCGAAAAAATAAAATCTCACAGGGATGTAAAGTGTATAAATAATTAATTAAAAAAGAAATAAATTCTCCCCTAGTGTCTAACACTTAAGGAAGAGAAAGCTGAAGCCTACGACAGGAGTTGGTTCCTCTGAAGGGATTCATGTAGTTCCTAAACTTGTCATGCCACTCTGAAGAAATCACAGGAATCAATGTCCGCTAAGTGGTTGGTTGGAATTCATTTTCCCTTCTTGTAGGAGTCACCAGGTATTGGCAGAGAATGAAGTCCAGATTCTTGTGTCCAAGTAAATACTACAACAGCCTCAGAGTTAGTAAGGAAAATAGACTCGGTTCATTAAGAAAAGGAAGGCCAGCCATGTTGTTTTAGTCAATGTTCTATTGCTGTGATGAGACATCATGCCTGCCACTCTGATAAGGGAAACCACAGTTTGTCTGTTATGTATAACCCAATCTGGGAAGGGTTTCTTGTTTCTCTGCTAACTGGCTTCTTCTATATCTTAGCCTTGATGTCTCTTTATGCTCCTAACTATTAGACATATTTGTCATTTTCCTTGATGGGGATATATTTAGTGAGGCTCTGTAGTTGCAATATTGAGAAAGAGTGGCCTAACCTAGCTTTTTAGTGTTTCCAGAGAACAGTGTTTTACTATCAAAACTCTGGTGAATTATAAACTCTGGTAACATGAGAATAAATGTGAGGATTTCTTATTAGTTAAGTTTTCTAAACATTGATCAAATACAGAACTCAGGCTGGAAAAGGGGCTAAGAGTGCTTACTGCAATTGCAGAGGACTGGAGTTTGTTCCTGGCACTCATGTACGTCAGGACTTAACCACTTGGAAATCCAAGCTACAAGGGATCTGATACCTCTGACCTCTGAGGACAAGTTAATTCATGTCATGTAACAACCCCCCTTGCACACACACAGAAACACAGAAACACACAAACAGAATGATACATGTAATTATAACCAAGTTACACCTTTAAAAATAAAATACCTTACTCTTAAATGATGGAATTTTCAACATCTAAAATCAGAATATAGAGTAACATGAAAAGATATTTTTTAAAATTCAGGGCTTAGCTCTGTGTACCCTTGCTCTCCTGGACTCACTTTGTTGACCAGACTGGGCTTGTACATCATAGTGATCAATAATCTGCCTGCTCTGCCTCCTTGAGTGCTGGGATTAAAGGTGTGTTCCACTACAACAAACTATGGAATATGACTTTAGATCATGTGCCTTTCTCTTTTTAAACACTGGTCACTTTAAAAGTTCAACTTTCCAAGCATGAAAAACAGCATGTCCTGCTTTGCTGCAGCATTGTCTCTTAGCAGGGATGTAAAATCCATCTGTGCAGTGGTCTAGCAGTTATTATTATGGTACCTAGCTTACTCTTCCTTAGTCTCAGACTAAGCCTGTCACAGCCTTATGAGCTCACTTTGCATAATACTATTTTATTTGCCTCTTACCCCTTTTGCCTCCCTACTGTTTCTCTTCTCTCTCATATACTGATTACATAGGATAAATGACTTAAATATATATCTTAAAAATGACTGTTTATTTCTTCTAATCTTTGGGCATATATTTGCAAAATGTAATTCAGAGAAGAATGAATTCTTTTCTGATATTATCATTCAAAAGGCACAAGTGTAGGGGAGGATTTGGAACCAACAGGTGTTATCTGGAAATGAGATATTATAACAGGTTAAGTTGAGTTTCATTTCTGCCATTTTGTAACTGTATAGTGCTGACAAACTATTAAATCCCCAGACTGTTGCTGGCTAATCTGCAAGCTGGGGGGTTATTGAAAATGAAGGATTAATTCTGTAATGTAATGAAAATACCTTAAGTACTCAGTATTACAAAATACACAAACCTACATATTAAGATTATTTCCCATTAGATAGTATATTTGTGGAAAGGAATCTGTATCCTTGACTGTTTTACTGTTTTTAATAGATGATTATAGGAAAAGTCAGCAAATCTTATAAATCCTGCCGTGTTCCTCATACACAGTACCAGGTTTTTGGCTTATAAAGACACACCTGGCTTCTTTTGTGGGTGCTGAAGATTTAAGCTGAGGTCTACATACTTATTCAACAAGGGCTCTTAATAATTAAGCCTTATGCCTAGCTCTTTCATGCATTTATTTAATAAAAATGGAATTGATGATATCTCCATCACAGTGATGAATGAGGTAGTGTAAAATGGAGCCCATACATGAATTAAGGACACTCTGTGTCTAGAATATGGTTGGACTATGGTGGGTTTGTATGATATAGTACATGCATATATAGCTGCACATGCCTATGTCTATATGAGGAAGGCAAAAATTGGAGTCAGTTTTTTTCCTTACTTTTTTGTTGTTGTTTTTTTTATTTTGTTTTGAGACAGGGTCTCTCACTGAATATAGAGTGTACCAGTTCAGCTAGGCTGAGGAGTTCCAGGCACCTTCCTCCTCTAATTCCACAGTGCTGGGATTGCAGACATGTTGCCATACCTAGCATTGTATTAGAGTTCTTGGTTCCTAAATTCAAGTCCTACTGCTTGCATGGCAGGCACTTTAATGAACCATTTTCCTTGCCTGTTAAGATAGGTTTGTTTGGTTTTTTGTTTCATCAAACTTCTCTTAAATTTTCTGGCTTTAGAGATATTTATTACTACAAAGTATTTAAAATTGAGTTACTAAATGACACTGAAGATGAAACAGATAAATACAAATAAATTCCTCTTTCACTAGAAAAAATAAAAACACAATATCATCATAGTGATGATTGAGTCCCTCATGAGGATTTGGTATGTATGTGGTTCCAGAAAATAATGACCATCTTGGCATATGAAATATATGGTTCTGGGCCAGCAAGATCCCTTTGTGAGTAAAGATCCTTGTGACAAAGTCTGAACACCTGAGTTCAATCCCCATGTCCCATCATCTTTCACAAGTTGTCTTCTGGACTCCACATGTGTGACATGCCACAGACATACCCTTTCTCCCAGACAAAATAAAAAATTAATTGTAATTATTGGTCTATGTAATACATAGTCCATTACTACTACGTAATGGACAATGACTACACAACAGAATATGTCCTTTTCTACTTGGGTGATTGTAAACTGATTATAAATAATTATTCTTCACTCTTTCTGAGAAAGTGACAATTATATATATTTAATTCACATACAATTAGATCTAATAGGAAGACACTTACTACTAATGTCTTTTGACCTCCACATGTGTGTTGTGGTACACATTCCTGCAGGCACACACACACACACACACACACACACACACACACACACACAGGGATACACATATAAACATACACACAGGTCATTTTTATACTATTATAACATCATTCTAAAAGAAATAATGTAATATGCTTGGATTGTATAGTTCAATGATAGTGTGATTAGTTAGACTGATGAAAGCTTTGAGTTTCCCTTGTAGTGTGGACATAGAAGTAGACAACAAAACATTTTTGAAATTGTTGAAGACAGTTCATTATTTTTTTTTTCACAAAACTCTGCTCATTCTTGCTTCCAACTCTGCCATACCCAGCCTCATTCTTGGTATGTCTGACTTCATCACTTCTTCTTTGTTTTCTTCCCATGTACTTATGTTTCTAAGGTGTATTTTCTTTACATGGATGATTAAGTGGTACATTCTTGAGATGCTTCTTCTATGTACATTTTTAGATTTGCCACAAGTTGCTTGTTACCACTTCTCCTGCCTATCCTTTCCTTTTTTTTCTTTCTTTTTTCTTTTCTCACTGTTTGTTCTCTTTACTTTTTTTCCCTCCTTCCCTTTCTGTCCTTCCCTCGCCTGTCCTTCTCTCCATCACTGATTTCCTTTCTTTCAATTTGAGTAGTACTTTAGAGGTTTTGGTTTATCTTTTCCTTCTTTTACATGTCTTATGTTTCAACTTGGTTTATTTTGTCGTGTGCTTCACACCTGAACCCTCAGCCCAAAAGAGTTACTCAGTAATTGTTTGATAAAATATTGTTGAATTAATACTTTCAGAAAAATATAAAATAAATTGATTAGTACATTACTCATATAAAAGAATTTCCAAATAAAAAACCAGAATTAAAATGTCCTATATGTTGTGGCACAAGCCTGAATCTCATCACTGAGAGGCTAAATAGGATTGTGATATCAAGAGCACCTTGAGCAACATAGTCAAATGTTGTCACAATAGACAAGTTTAGGAGGTCTCAGTGGGTATGTGTACTTACTGCAAAGCATGGAGCCTGGTTTTGATTACCAAATAACCCCACAAAGAATAAAAACCTAAATGTGACCTGTGACTATAACCCATCCCTGCAATGGGACGCACAGACTGGTGCATTGATGAGGACTGTGGCTTGCCAGCATAGTCCAGATTTATTGAGGGATGCTGATTCAAGGAAATATGGACAAAGTATAATAGAAAGGAACATAATATGTCTTCCTTTTATCTAATACACATGCATAGATATGTATATATACTACAGAAATTCAGTGTACAGACATCTACACATACATACCAAAAAAGCAAGTAAAAACAAGAGTCATATATATCAGTAAATAAAATTTGGGAATACATCAGAAATGCAAAGAGGTTGTGATAAATATATGTGTAGCAGAAATAAAATAGTAAGGCATGAAACAGACAGTGTTCATAGAACATTTGTGTCCTTGTTCGAAGAGTGGCTGCCTCATATGGCTTTTGCCTAGGGACAAAATCAATGAAATGAGACTCTTGGGAAGTTGTCCATTTAGCGTCGATCTCAGGATTGTATGATGGTGTTGTTGTGGATATTCAGATGTTGTGAGGAATCGATGAAAGTAGCAGTTACAGCAGGTGCCTGTTTACCTCAACTTCATCTGACAATCAATAGAGTATAGGTTAACAAAACAGAATAATTGACAAATGTTTTGATTGAGCAGCAGTGTAAATGAAATTAAGATCAGTAAATAAAGAACCTTAATAATAACTAAATATTCATATCTTTAAGAGCTATAGAGAACAACACATTGGGTTTGGAAATCATCAAACTGCTATTATTGCTTGCACTTGCTACAAAATTATGATTTTGAAGAATGTAACATGTGGCATAAGACAGACATAAGTGATTCATGAGACAAACACTAATTGAAAGAATTATTTTTTGAATATAATGGAGACAAAATTGAGATATTTCAGAAGGTCAACTCATATTTTTAACTAAAAATATATATTGTTTATTGTTACTGAGGACACATGACATACATTTCAAGTAAAAGTTAATGATTAACATCTGGAAGCTTTCTCTCTCCTTCTACCATATGGGTATTGAGGACTGAGAAGTAAACTCAGGTCCTCATAGTTGGCAGCAGGCTTTTTATGTATCCACCTGACTGGGTTTGGTTTGGATTGCTATTTTAATATTAGATGCCTATGTATGAAAGCAATGTGGTCTCTAGTAAGTGACTTCCATTGTCCATGTTGGCTACACTGGATTCTTGCTACTCAGCTCAGATGATATTTTAAACGGATGCTTGGTTAGAGATTCCTTCCTATCTCTTCCTACTTATAGTTTTCAACTCTTAAGTGACCACTGTTTTAGATAATCTGAGATACAGTGCATTCAGAATGCTTACACTACTACCTTCTTCCAGAGTCAAAGCATTGCCCCACAGCAGGAGGCCAATGCCTATCTCCAGGCATCCTTCCTCAGGATGGAGTAATCCTTGGGGAAGGACTTTTTTCTGCATGTGCAATCTTCAGGACATTTCTCCAAAGAAATTGAATCCCCTGTGTTGCCTAACTTCAATTGACAACATATCTGTGTTTGAGACTCTTGATGTCCACAAACATGTTTCTTTTCTCAATCCCAGAGCTGTGGGTTAATTTTTTCTTAGAAATCACAGAGACAGTTTCAAAGATTTCAAGTTAAAAAAGAAAATTAGGTATTAATGTATATAATGGTTTCTGAACCAGAATCAATGGACCATTCACTCCCTCACCTTTGGTCTCACATAATTCTTGATCACTAAATACCACTAAAGACACACAAATGCTCTTTCTGAAATCACATGAATGAACAGTGCCTGTGAAATCAGCAGATAATCTCACTGGATAGAGAGGAGCCCTGTGTGGAACTTTGGCTGTGTAGAACTTCTCAAAATTTATAACATAATGTATAATAATAGTAATTGACTGAAAATTGGACCACCAAAATATTTCAAATACAACCCAGTCTTTTCTTGTGGATAGACATTGTGTATTAGAGTTGTGGTAAAATAGAAAGATTCAAAGAATTCCTCCTGATCTTTAAAAACTTTCTTTAAGCTAAAGGGATGAACCCTTCAGGAGGATTGGCTTCTAATTCTGGAGTAATATCTCTCTCTGCAAACTATCATATATAATTATGCCTTATCTCTTTTAGGCCTGGAGCTTACAAGTGGACAAGGATAGCACTAGGTAAAGTAAACATTTTTATAAGATCATAGTTATTAATCTAAATATAATTGGAAATGTTTTGTAAATAAGAGCCTGCCACATTGTGTGATAGTAACTAAAATACTGTTAGGACTTTGAAGGCTGTAAACCACAATTTGATCCTACAGAGTAAGAATGTAGAATGGTTGGGAATCTTCGGTCACCTTGAATACACACACCATCAATATCTCATTTCAGTGCTGTTAGGAAATCTTTCTAACATAGCATAAAACTGCCTAACACGTGGACTGGACCATCAATACTGCTAAAAGCCATATACAAGGTAGATGTTGAAAAGCATTGGTATTAGTACAGATGAGTTAAAAGGAAGAAAGCTGTCCCACTGGTATCTCAACATCAACAACAGTTGTTATCACTTCTTGGAGATTAATCTCAACTTAATTTCCTGTCTCTGCCTGGTCTTATTTCACAATACCTTATATAGACAAATCTTTAGTTGGCTTCCATTGTTGAACAAATGCCTTCCATTTTACCACCAAAATAATTTCTCAGATTGACATACTGCCTCTTCTACACATAGGCTCTCATTCTGTTTTGGTTTTCACTTCAGCAAAAGGACACCTTTTTTTCTGAACAGTTCTGCTTGATTCTACAACAAAATACAATTCTGGATACTCACTAATTAAGGTGCCATTTAATATGATCAGCAAGATGAGCTTTCAGAGTAGAGAAGCTCCATCTAACACTGTCTTCTATAATAGCATGTTTTTAAAGAAATGACCATTTTATTTACCTTTCCTTACAAATTAAACATCCCAGGTAGTCACAAGGCTTTAATTTTAACTTGTCAATCATTTTTATGTGAAAAATAAAAAAGTTAAATAAATAAGGAGTAAGCACATCCTGTGCTAGAAGTGCATAATGACTTCAGTAATAAAGATTTATCTTCTATGTTTGAGTGTCAAGCAAGGACATTAGCTATAGCCCATAACATTGTGGGAGTCTCATGGATAATCATGCCTAATGTGAGGTTATTGTTAAATAATATATGGCCCTTGAGGAAAGCATTGTCAGCCAAGGTAAATAATTTTCATTTAAATTCCATAAGTATATTTATATACAGACATATATAATATATGTAATTTTAGATATATAGATAATAGTATGATGTCTTTTGACTTTTTAATACATTCCTTCTGTTGTTTTACCTTCCTACTCCTTCTCTCTTTTGTATGATATGCCCATTTGCTAAGTAAAGCTCCCTTCCAATTTTCCTCTTAAAATAATTTGTACCATGCTACTACTCTTTAATGCCTCTTTATTTCAATGTTTTACTTTCCTGGTTTCTGTAGTTACTCCAGGTTATAGACTCACATCTGAAGATTTGAGGCTACAAACAAGAAATGAGAAAGAGTGTATGATGTTTTTCTTTATTGTCTGAGTTACCTTATTTAATATAATTTTCAACTTTGATTTATACATGCATATTTAATGATTTAATTTTTTACAGGTGAATAGTATTCCATAATATATATGTATATTTTCACTAAAAATTCCTCACTTGGAGGGCATTTTGGTTGTTTCCACTTCCTAGCTATTGTGATTATTGTAGAAACAAACATGGTTGAACACATATCTGTGAAGTACAGTGTTGAGTTTTTGAGCATATGCCTAGTAGTGATACAGCTGAATCCTAAGATATATTTATTTCAGCATGTTGAGGCTCCTTTGTACTAATTTTCAGAGCAGCTGAAGCTCCAGCTATAGGATATCTGATATTTTATGGCCTCTGTGGGCATACATACACCCCAAAACTAATGCATATACAGGCATATAGTTAAAATAGAAATAGATCTTAAAAGGAACAAAGAGAAGTATGGGAAAAAAGAAAGAAATTGACATATTGAGGTGGGTGAGACATACCAGTTAGTCCAGACAATTGTAAATGAGAAGGATAATCTGAGCTTGGTCCCTAGAACCCACATAGTCAATGGAAAGAACTGAGTACTGGAACTTAACCTCTGCTCTCATATCTGGACCATGGTGTAAGTATTCCCCCTTACACAAATACAAAGATAGATAAATAAATAATTACTAATTTTTATACAAAAAAAAATTAAAAATAAAGGGGTGATCTAGGGTAAGTAAGCCAGTCTGGCTGGGACTAGCAAGATGGCTCAACATAAGTGCTTGCCTTCAACCTGAAGAGCTGAGTTCCATCCATGAGACTTATATGATACAGAGAAGCGACATCTACAAGGGTTCTCCTATCTTTCACATGAATCTCTCTCACACACACACACACACACACACACACACACACACACACACACACACAAACACCCTTGCTTAATAAATAAGTAAATAATGTAAGGTTAGCAAGATTAGTCAGAACAGTAAAGAGTTGAATATGTTCAAACAAAAGAAAGAATTTAAAGGTATCACTCCTCAGGGATGGAATAACATCACAGTTTGAAAAAAAAAAGAAAAGGTGGAGGCTGATATAGCAAAGAGGAGCCTCTGTGGCCAGAACTCCAGCCTAGAGTAATTTGAGGTGGGTGAATAGAAGTTTCATTGGAAGGATAAGCCTGAGCATCAGTGGGGAAAAAAAGACATTGTACAAATAGTCCTCAAAACTAGGTTTCTGGTAAAAAAAAAACAAGTTCTACTTTCCAGTCCAGCCACATAAAAATATACAATTTGCTACTTATAAGTGAATCTATACCATGCAGATCTTCCTGAGTTTGGGTTACCTTACTCAGGATGATTGTTTCTAGTTTCTTCCATTTTCCTGCAAATTTTCATACCCTAGTAACATTCCATTGCAAAAATGTACCACAGTTTTTTAATCCATTCTTTGGTTGAGCAATATCTAGGTTGTTTCTAGATTTTGGCTATTTTTAAAAAAGCTTCAATGAGCATAGTTGAGCAAATGACCTTCTTGTATGGTGGAGCAACTTTCAGGCATAAACCTAGGAATAGGTTGTGAAATAGCACTATTATAATTTTTCTGAGAAAGCACCTGAGTGATTTTCAAAATGGTTGTACAAGTTTGCACTCCCACCAGCAATAGAGAGTGTTCTCCTTTCACAACATCCTCACCAGGATGTGTTGTCACTTGAGTTTTTTATCTAGCCATTCTGGTAGGTGTAAGATGGAATCCTAAATTCATTTTGATTGGTATTTCCCTGGTAACTAAGAACTTTGAGATTTCTTTAAATGTTTATTGACCATTTGATGCTCCACTGTTGAGAATTCTCTCCTTAGCTCTCTACCTCATTTTCTAATTGTATAATTTGGTTTGGTGGTGTTTAGTTTCTTGAGTTCTTTATATGTTTTGGATTTTAGAACTTTGTCTTGGATATAGGGTGGGTGAATATCTGTTCCTAGTCTTTAGGCTGTTTTATTGTTCTTGTTGTTCTGTTAATGGTGCTTTTTCCCTTACAGAAACTTTTCAGTTTCATGATGTCCTATATATTAATTGTTGCTCTTAGAGCTTAAGCAATTGGTGTTCTGTTCAGGAAGTAGTCTCCTATGCCAATGAGTTCAAGACTCTTCCCCACTTTTTCTTCTAACAAACTTAATATGTTTCATTTTATGCTGGGGTCTTTAATCCAGTTGAACTTTAGTTTTGTGAAGGGTAATAAAAAGGAATCTATTAGCATTTTCCTACATGTAGACATCTAGTTAGACCAGCACCATTTTTTGAAAATGTTACCATTTTTACATTGTATGCAGTTTGTTTCTCTGTCAAAATTCAAGTGTCCATTGTTGTGTGTTTTTTTTCTGGGTCTTCAGTTCAATTTTATTGATCAACCAAGTTACTTATACGACAGTGCCATGACATTTTTATCAGTGCTGCTTGAGATACAGCTTGATATGAATAAAGATTCCTCTAGAAGATATTTTATTATACAGTATGAGTATGTGTTAGTTATTCAGGTTTTCCTTTTGTTTTGTTTCTTTTCCATGCAGGGTCCAGGGAATTTTCTAGGGCTTATCCAAATGGCTCCAGAGTAGACCCAAATAAGTTCCACACAGTGTGGACTCCCCTCACCTAGGAAAGGCCTGCATTGGCATTTTGTAGCCCTGAGTTTTATACTTAGGTCACTGCACAGTCACTATTTCATGTTGATCAGACATGGTGTCTGATCAGCACCACAATCTTTGATTCCCTAATATGGATTTTCTTCATGTGTTTCTTAACTGTTCATTATTCTGTTATGGATTACATTTTTCTGCAAACTGTAGTATAAAACCTTTTCTTCTTAAAATTACTGAGATGTCATAGTTAGCTTAAGTTGCAAAATTCTGAAGGTTGTCTGATGGGAAAGCTTGTGTTGAAAAATTGTGAAGATCCTATTGGCCAATGGACATGTCTTTAGAGGACTGACATGGTTGTTAAATGATATAGCACATTGTGGACAGCATCATTCCCTAAGCAAGTTCATTTGAGCTGTATAAGAAAGAGTTAAATTTAGATCTTTGTGCCAACTAGCAACCAGCATTGATCATGATTTCTCCTACACTGCTCTGCTGTTAAGTGAGATCCAGGGTTAAAGGAAATGTGTGGAATGACAAGCAAACCTTTGGAGTTTCCGCCTTGAATTATTTCAGTGATAGAATGTTGCTTGGAATTAAAGTTACTCATAATTATAAACTCTCATTCCCTAAATTGATTTGGCTCAATGTATTTTATCACAGTAACAGAAGATAAGTTAAAATTGAGAGTTATTGTTCCTGGGTGTAATCACATAAAGAAATTCCTGGGCTGGGAAGATAAGCTTAGTTAATAAAGTGTCTGCTCTAACATCATGATCATCGGAATTTTATCTCTAGAACCTATGCCAAGCTTAGTGGCCTTTGCTTATAATTTGAGGGAGAGGTAGGTAGATTCAAGCCAGCCTAGCCTAATCAGTAAGTCCAAGTGTATGAAAAACTTTGTTTCAAAAAACAATGTAGGTAGCTGCTGTGCAACTACAACCAAGATGACATTTATCTTCTAAGTGCATATGTGCATAAATGTATACACATACACTCATAGGCACACACACACACACACACACACACAGAGAGAGAGAGAGAGAGAGAGAGAGAGAGAGAGAGAGAGAGAGAGAGAGAAAGAGAAATGTACAGACAGAGAGATACAGAGACAGAAACAAAGAGGTAACAGAAATAGAGAAAACTATTGCCTGAGTGTATATTAAGTATTCTCATTCCTAAGACTTGTCTTTAAGCCATTTAATGAGAGGTCTCAACGAAATAATTTGTTTTTCCCATAAAATAGTAGGTTCCCCTTTATCCCCTTACTACTTTAGGGTCAGAAGAGAAGTCTCATGTATATTATGATATTTCTTATTTGTGGACATAGGGAGAACAAAGGACTTAGAATTTCAAGTCTTTTGAAAACCTTGAGATTTCTTTATGTTTCTGGTCCTTCAATGTTTTCTGTCTTGAAAAATCTGGCCATGGAATAGCAAAATGACTCAGACATTAAGGCATTTATCCAGAAAACTGATGACCTAAATCTGATTCCCAGGATACTCATATTGGGAAGAGAGTTTTTCAGGTTATCTTCTTACTTCTAAATTCATGCCATGGCAGACACATATATATCCCATTCATAATACAAGATAGATAGATAGACAGACAGACAGACAGATAGATAAATAGATAGATAGATAGGTGTTAGATAGATAATGGTAAAATAAATATCACTGAGTTACTATATCCTTTATGTTACTCTACTCATGTAACTCTTATTAGGCAAAATATTCAAATGGACTTCACAGAGATTTCTGAGGCTTTTTCTTGACTCATTTCTTTCCAGTAGTTTGTGGACATCAGAACTATCATCCTCCCTTCATCTCTGCAGGACTCATTCATATCCTGGGATGGAGACTGCTGTAATATCATCCCATATCTTCACAGTTAATGAGTTATTATATGATGGGAACTTACAGATTTCAATCAAGCCTTCAACAGAATTAATGAAAACCTGAATAAATAGATGAAAACAGAGGGAAAGGTACAGGAACAATCCAGAGTGTTGAACTGTTGTTAAGGTATCAAGACCCAGTGTGGCATCCTTGGAAAATGGAAACAGGAATGAACAATCCAAACCAGCAACAAATCTTGTTTTTTGTGAGAAGATGTGCTAAATTCTGTCATGTCAGAAGTTTCCTGCCTAGGCTGCCTGCTGTTACCTTCCAGTTGCTAAACTCTACCTGAAGAGGTCTTTGTGTTCCAGGCCACCCTTGGACTATTTACCTTTGAAAGAAATAGGGAAGTCCCTACTGAGAAACACCTGGAGGGTTAAGGAAATCCTTTCAGAGAGTTACTCAGTAATATGAAGTTCTTACAGGAAGCTATTCAAGCTATTGTGTTCTTCTTGCCTTGTGGGCTAGGGAGAGAGGCATCAGAATAGATCCTATTGACCTTGCTATATAAAGTCTTACTCATCTGTATTAAAGGGATTCTTGATCACAAATTTCATGACTGGATTCATTATTTCTTGGATCTCTGTACCCTACTCTTAATCCCCACTCCCTCTTTCAGGTGCATTCTGATTTGATTTTTCCCATGGGCCAGGACACAAAAGTTTTTCAGTTCAAGACATATTATTTTGACACTGCCATTTATTTATTATTTTATTTGTTTGCACTGACTTCTTCTTTTGATGTCCTCATGCTATACAATATCATCTTTATTTCTACATTCCTGTTTATTGCTTGGATCTTATTGGATGTGAGAGGAGATTTTCTGGCATTTTTATTTTTATTCATTAGGCTTCCTTAAGCCTCCTAAATTTGAAACACCCAAGAAAGTTGAAGAGGAAGAGAGACTGGAGCTATCATTGTAGGAAGGGAAGAAATATTACTTTATAAAACATGTTGCAAGGTGGGTGTTTAGTTGTTTGTACAATTTCAACTGCCATAGAGGCAATGGGCAATTCTGAAAATAGAACACACAAGGTAAAAGTATAGACTATTTAGTAAATTGAAAACCACTCAGGTAGCCTTAAAGGCCCCATAAAATGTATTAGAATAAAACACAACATTGAACAGGTAGCAGGGGGTGATGAACATAATCAAATATGGCCAAATACTCATTTTGAATAGATGATGGTGCCTTTTCACACAGAAAGTTAAGTCTTAGGGAACTGAAAGAAGGTCTATGAGCCATTCTTTATGACTGCTTTCTCACAAATGTAACAGAATATCTGAGTCAGGATAATGTTATAAACAAAGAAAAGAGATTATTGCTTGCAACTTTGGAGGCTGCAAGGCAGATAGCATGGTCAAGGTCTGAAAATGAGCTGCTATAAATATATCACCTCATGAAGAATGACACTGGCAGGAAAAAAAAAATTATTATCTCAAAAGAATACAAAGAGGCTGGGTGGGTATAGACTCTGACTTTCTTTGACTCCACAGATGGGAATTAACAAGCCTCCAACCAGAAATGTCACACTTTCTTCTGGCGGCATACTCCCAGTTAAGTTAAGAAACTCTGTGGGCTTCCACTCCTTAAGGCTGTGCAATTTGCCTGGTTCTCTCACACATGAAAACAGATTCTCAACACAGAAACTTCCATATAGGAGCCATGTCAAAGCTATAACACAATCCATGATATGAATCAAAGATGCAAAGGTGCAAAGATTGGGAAGTCATCAAGGAGAAAATACTTCTCATGCAAGAGCAATACAATGTTTGTTTCCCATCTCCAGAATGTTCCAATACATGATTATCCACTGAGACTGGGACCCTATGTGAAGAACAAAGGATTGGGTAGAAATATGATAGTTTCATTTGCAAAAATTAGACTTCAGAGTTTTAAAGTATATACTAGACCCATGATGATGGGTTAGTGAATAAAGATACTTGTGACCAAGCCTAGTGATTTATATACAATTCCAGGGATCCACATGGAAGAAAGAATAAATGTCCACAAGTAGTCCTTTGAATTCCATATGTACAGTCTTACCTGCATGTACTTACCTACCTATACATATATTCTATCTATCTATCTATCTATCTATCTATCTATCTATCTATCTATCTATCTAATCCACATGAGCTTACCTATATGTCTATTTAATTAATATACTAATAATTATAGGTAAAGCTACAGCACAAACTTTTAGAATGCTTAGCTAATATTCAGGAAGCCCAGTACTGCAAATACTGGGTGTGATAATTAGAATAGGAATACCCTCTATAGGATCAGGTATTTGAATACTTGATCATTAAAGAGTGCTGCTCCTTAAGAGGGATTAGGGGATATGGTCTTATTGGAGGAAATGTATCACAGGGTTTTGATTTGAGGTTTTAAAATCTGCCTGTGGATTCAGATACATAACTCTCAGCTACTATTTATCTCTGTGTGCATTCATGCTCCCTCCAATTAGGATAATGTACTAAACCTCTGAAACTGTAAGTAAGACCTGAATAAGTTATGGCTTTCATGAGGGTTGCCGTGGCTACAGGTTCTCTTCATAGCATGCTAGCACATGGCTCTAATCCCAACACTTAGGAGCTAGAGGCTGAAGAGTTGGTTCAAGGTTACCCTCACTTACAATAAAAATACATAGCAAATTTGAGACAAGCCTGGGGTATATAAAATCCTGTCTCAAAAATAAGTGTTAATGATAATATTGAAAATTTAATAGTAACTATTGGTAACAGTTACTATTATTATAAATAATAACACTTTTCATCTATAATAATAGATATTAGTTTATGAATGCTACTATAACTTCCCACATTTCCCAAAGGACTATGCAGTAAACATTAGGTTTACAAGTTTTTGTGCAAGGCTCTATTTTCATTCTTAAGAAAACAAGGACATTACTTTCTAAAACTCAGAAAAGGGTGGTTGGAGGCCCATACTTTAAGGAAAAAGTCTTATTATAAAAATTTCTTCTGTTGAGTTTACAATTTCTTTTGCAACACATATCAAACTTCTTTTCTGCCTTGCTTCTGTAACAAAAATGCCAACTTATTTACCTATTCTTTTGGGAATTTGTTCATCTATTCTAAAGAGGAATGAGAGAGAGAATTTTTAGTTAGCATTAAAGCAACCAGAACAACAGAGCTTTCTAACTCATAAGCCCAAGTAGTTGAGATTGCAGGTCGGCAGGTATGCTAGCCCAAGGTCCCAGATGATAAGTCACAAAGAATGCGGAGCTAGGAGACAAAGGCCTATTGAGTGTTTCAGGGACCGGCTGGCTATAAAAGATAGAGAGGATACACAAGACAAATTCCTGAGAGAAACAGGTACCAGACATGGTCAAGTGGGTAATGATCCAAGACCCCTCTTCCAATCTTATGGTGTTTACTTAATCCCCCCTTGAGGCCCGCACACAATGTTCCAGGTTTGCGCTTAACCGGATTTGTCGTTAGCTCAGATAAACATCTACCCTCTGGTTCCAAGAAAAACAGGAACCAAGGACTGTTCCTGTGTGATTAAGTCTGACCTTACCCCAGATCTGCCTACGCAATTTGCTGATGTTCAAATGTTTGAAACAACCAATCATGTGTGGCTGTGCCAAAACTTCCCACTCCCCCCGACCATTGCCCATATAAACCCTAAGCTCCTGGGCTTCTGGGTCAACACCTCTGTCTCCTGCATGAGATACATGTTGACCCGGAGCTCCACCAATAAACTGCCTCATGTGTTTACAGCAAGACGGTCAGTTTGTGTGTCTTTGGGTGCACGCCATCGGGAGGCTTGAGTGAGGGTCTCCCTTCGGTGGTCTTTCATTTACAGATAATTTTGGTTGAACCCACAAATATTGGTCTGCATTGGGAATTAAGCTCCTCTGTTAGTGGTGATGGAGCACAGCCAGGGATATGACTTGAGCTCTATCATGCTGACGATGGAGTTTTTAAACCAGCAGCATGTTAATTCTCTGCTATACTGCGCCAGTCTCTGTGTTTATGTGCGTGCTATATGTTTTAAAAAATTGTACTGCATATTTACAGTTGAAATTTTCCTGAAAAATATGGCAGAGCTCCACTAAGCTGAAAAACTGTTTACCTCTCTTTTTCGCACAGGCTGTACATTCAAAAGACAAATACTCAAATCAGCAAATTCTTTTTACCTCGCCTTTATCATTTTGAGGTAATGAAGGATTGATTTCACAATAACACATGGGTAGTTAGGAGTCACCGTCAGTTTACCTGACTGTTTTTATTTTCCAGCCTGTTTTTGTTTTCAGTGAGGTTTTGGTCTTGGCATAGTTTGACATCTATGGAACAATCATGACAGTGATACTGAAATTTCCCATGTCTTCATACCCAGTTCCCCAGTCATAAAGTTCTTGCCTGAGTAGAGAATATCTACTCCAATTTATGAACTAATATTGATCTGTTATTACTAATTTAAAAGAATGTGTTTCCTATACTGAAGAATATTAGAAACTGAGATCAAAGGAGCAAGTGTTTTCATTGCTCCATTTTACTATTTAAAAAATCAGAATATAAATTATTAACCTCTGCCCTATAGGAAATCATTTTATTAATTAAAGTTCATTGATTATCATGGCCACATCAGCTTTAAACTTACAAACCCCATACACTTAAAAACTTTCCTCCATTGTTCCTGCCTTGGTGTTCTCATAGATTATACAGCAGGGGAAAGAGTAGTTGTAGGTTTGTAGAGGGCAGGAGTAAATGAGTGGTTGGATATTAGTTGTGGTTATAAATACTGTTGCTCAATTCATACAAAGTCTTGGACATTTTCTAACATGTACATATGAGAGTATACACATGAAGGCAAAAGTTGTCTTTAGGGATAGTCCTTCATTGCTCTCTGACTTATATTTTGAGGCAGTATGTCTTCCTCACAGAATCTGAAGCTCACTACCTGGGTCTCAGGAATCAATCTGTCTCTGCCTCTATAGTGATAGAGTTGGAGACACACATATCTAACAAGGGTCAATTATGTATAAGTATAGAAATTCTGATTTGAAGATTGCAAAATTCATGGCCTGGCCAAAGAGCAGTTCTCTGGTATATCAAGTCTTCTTGAACATCCTTGATGGGTTGTCTTTCTCAGGGGGAACACAAAAATATTTGTTCATCCACAAGCATTAAGAGACCCAAAAATCACAATTCAAATTATATTCAACTTGGTAAACCAGTGTGTTGACTGCATTTAATTCCAGTGAATGAGTAAGGGATGTTCATAGATGCACAAATGACCACAAAATATTTGATTTGATACAGAATTTCACTCTAGTATGGATGAAAATCTCATGGAAGCCAAATAAATAACTTGTTTCAGATAATTATCTACTTCTAAAAAAGTAGACCTCTTGAGATAATTTGCTACTGGGGAAGGACAATGAGGGCACTCACACACACACACACACACACACACACACACACACACACACACACACATACACACACACATACACAAAGAAACATTTAGGGGGGGAGTGGACAGAGACAGAGACACAGATTTAATAGAAGGAAACTCTAGGTTAAAAAAATTAACCAGAAAATACCTGCCTTCATTTCAAATCAATTTTATGTGTTTATACAGTCAGAATGGAGGTTAAACTGAAAAAGGGTTGTGATTCCACTTGGTAATTTAATAAAATTTTAAAATTGAGCCTTATCCCCACTGGCAACACATTCTACTCAGGCCTTTTCATTATCTTCAGACAAATAGCGTGAGTATCATCTCTCTTTCTTCTGCAAAGATGTTGTTGCAGGTAGTGTACATTCACAATGTATGTGATCCTGCTCTCCCTCCCATTAAGTCAGAGTAAGCCTTGCCACAAAGACATATAGCTGGCTACTTACTAAGCACATGATTTGGTGCACACCCCTCTCTTGGAGTTTTTGTCCTGGAAGATCAATTTTTTTTAGAAGTCCTGCCTTGTGGCCTGTAATGTTAACAGATATGTTATGGAATTTCTTACAGTAAAAGGAAATTTAATGTAGCATGTTTCTCTTTAACCTCAGTCATTTTCCCTTAAATTATGGATTTAATGCATTTGATTATTTCATATATAAGTGTCTACAAAATGGGACCATGCCTTTGTCCAAGTTATTTATAACTCTTCATGGAAAGAACAACATCAGCAAGGAGAGTCTCTTAAAAATTTCATGATCAGCAAACAAGCCACCATGAAAACGACTTCTTCTGTGAATATTTCATGCTTTTTTTTTTGATTTGTGAAAAAGCTAAAATTGCTCAAGATGTTAGTACATCAAAGTCTCCAAAGTTCACACAGGCTTTTAGTTAATTAGCCTTGAGTAAAATACTAAACAAGGTATGTGGGAAAGCAGTCATTTGTTCTGCTGCTAGCTTTTCATACAAATTTGTAATTTACGTTTGACAACTGCCTTATTTTCAACCAGAATAAAAAGGTTAGAATCATGAAGAGCCTGATTAATTTGATCAGAAAGAATTAACCCAAGTGCTAACATTAAACAATTAAAATTAGACAATATTCTGTACTTTTGCACTATTAACTCACTTATGTTTACTATGTCCCATGAATATGTTGCTTATCTCCTTTCTGTTGAATGTGTATATTGTATGTATTGCATGAATGTGTATGAGTTTTATATAATAGATACCTACTTGTATGTTGTTGTTCATGTGTGAGCATTTATGTGGCAGTCAAAGTCTGCGACTTTCTGTATTTCTAAGTCATTTACACTCCACTTTGTATTGAGTAATGGACTTTCCCTGAACATTAAGCTCACTGACTCAGCAAAACTAGTTGTTCAGGAGTCTTAGGGACCCTATTGTGTCCATTCTCTTCCACCATTGGGCTGGTGTCATAAGAACACACTGCTATGCCTGGCTACTAATATGCATGAAAAATCTATCAGTTCACTCAGGCATTTAAGTTTAATTCCTTCTCAAGTCTCTGAGTGGGGTTGAAGACCAGATAGCTTAGTTTTATAATCAAGTTTATTTACTTAGGGGATAAGATCTTTTTAGATCAAGATGAAGGATGTAAGTTAATAGAGATGAGATATGATAGATATTGAATTTCATTCAGAAATTTAGACCCAACAAAACAGCAAAGATGTTTATTTCAAGTTTGACAAATACAAATAGTCAAATCACTATGAATGTAATGTTTATATAACTCATGATGGGCTCATGGTCCCCCCTTCTGTATGTTGTTTCTTTTATTCATGTGTAATAAAATAAATATATATGTTAAAAACATAAAAAGAAAATGAATTACCACAAAAAAAAAAAAATAAAAATTATAGGGCAAAGATTATTTGATTATAATCATTGTGAAAATAATATTTTCTTATAATTTATTATTAATTTATAATTACTAAAGACTATATTTTTGAGTCACCTCTAGCTGGTATTAACATTAAAATTATTTTCTAAGATTATTGTGAAGAAAAAATGAATGTAAAATAATCAAACATCAGTCATCATATATGTATGCAAGGTAAGCAATTTACTAAATGAAACATTTCTGATTTATCTATAACCAGTTGGGTTTTGTAAAATTTCATATTCTATATGGGGATTTTGAAATGACATGTAAAATATGCATTCACTATTCTTCTTTTATAAGTTTTTATTAGCTAATCAAATAATTTTACAATGTCATTGACCATATTCATCCCTCCATCCCCCTACTGTCTTCTCTCAAATCCACCCTCATCTCTCTACCCACCCAGGTTGATGTCATTATTTCTATCCTTTTTAAAAACAGCATCTCACCCTATTTATGCTGGTTTTGGACACAAAGCCTTCCACTCGAGAATACTAAGCCAACTAGACAACATATTTTTAAAATAATTAACTTTACACAGTTTAGGAGTAGAACATTCTAATCACAATCCCTTGCCATAGAGAAATTTCATCTGCCATAAAATTAACCTGCCCCAGCCAGCCGGGGTTAAACTAATGCTCGGGAGGAGAATTTTCTTGTATAGAGACAAAAACTAGACACAAAGAAAGGGCAAGTCTGCATTCTCATCAAACCCTGTTTATTGAAAATGTTCACAGAGTTTATATAGGCACAGAGGCACGGATATTTGCATAAGCAAGGGTTGCTATGGATATCTAATTCTGGGATGCTCCAGCAGGTAAGTATCTACCTTTATAGCTGCTAATTGCAGGAGAGAAATTCCAGGAAAGTTGTGAAGGAGCTGGTTAGTTGGGAAAAAGCTCCCAGAACTGCTGCTTACAGGCAGCTGGCTTTTAATCTGATCTTACAAGTAGTCTACTGGAAAAGGAGTAGCTCAGGGTTCTGGAATGACCAGCCCCCACAATAAACCAAAACAGGTGTCTAACTGATGACCTACAACAAGGTCAGCTAGTTGTGGAGAAATAGGAACCTAGGTTCTGACAAGATGGCTGAACATTGGCCATGTAGCCCAACCCCAACATTAACCAGGTCTTGTTTATGTTGCTGTAAGTTCATATGTGCAACCTTCCTGTTATGGCCACATTATATTCCAGTAATCTTACATTAGCTCTGTCTCTTACAGTATGTCTACCCCCTCTTTTGTAAACATTCCTGAAAGCTGGGGGGATGGAGTAAGGTGCAGATGTCCTATTTAATCATGAGTAGTATTCTCTGCACTTTGATCAACTAAAGATATCTCTGTTTCTCCACATTACTAAAGAACAAACCTTCTCTGATGAGATTTGAAAGATGCACTAATAACCTATTAGGAATTGGCTTAACATAGTGCTTATTTAGCAAAATAATCATAGTAAGTTCCATCCATAAGTGTAGTGGATGTAAACATGTTTTTGCTTTTATCCCAAATGTGGGATTGTAAACAGGCTTCTGAGAGGATAGATGATGTTTATTCACTAGAAAAGGAATTGCCTCTTTCTTGAGGGATGGTCTTTGACAACTAATAAACAACTTAGGGCAGGCTCTGAGAATATATATATTCCTATTAGTTGGCTGTTCATTGCTCCACTTCAATATGTTCCTAGAGAGAAATGATCCATACATTGTTTTGAGTTTCCATTTTCTGGCTAATGTTCAGGGTTCCAGCTGCTGTGATTGCAGTCACCTTTGCTGAGTTGCTGGTTTGCTGTTTAACAGGTCTTCTGAAATCCTGACTATGAGTGGAATAACTCAAAGGAATTGAGGCTAAGAAGGTTAATATCTCCTGTTTCCATTAGCATATTTTTTCTCCTATATAAGAGAGGAAGTTTTGAACAGACATTAAATCAATAATGAACCCCAAATAAAGTAAGGTTTGAAAAGTTCAAAGGCTACACATAGGGTTTACAAAATGTCTACCCATAGGTTTTTGGTCTCAAAGTGGTGCCAGTCATAGTACGGTTTCTCTTGTTGAGTATTTTAGTTAGGGTTTCTATTGCTTTGAAGAGACACCATTACTATGGCAACACCCCTCCTCTTTGATTACTCTTTCTATTAATTAATATATTTGGTTATTTTACAGCCTGATTGCAGCACACTCCCTCCTCTCTACCCAGCCCCACACTAACACAGTCAGAGACAGCCCCTACTCCATTTGTTAGAGGACCAACCTAATGATGAAGATACATATGTATAGAGTCCTACATCCAGCCTATGCATATTCTTTGATTGGTTCTTCCATCTCTGTTAGCCCCAATTGGTCCAGGTTAGTTTATTATGTAGATCTTTGTGTCATGTCCTTAGCTCTTGCCCTCCTGGTTCCCAGTCTTTGACAAGACTCCTTGAGCTCTGACTAGACTTTGGTTGTGAGTCTCTGCATCTTTTTCTATCAGCAGCTAGATCATCCTTTCTGCAGGAATAGCAAAGTATCATTAATAGTGTCAGTGTTAGGGATTGAGTCTCTTCCATTGTGTGGGCCTCAAATTGGTCAATCATTGGTTGGTCTCTCCTTCAATAATTTTTCCATATTACTCCTTACATTTCCTGTAGGCATGACTAAATTTGGTCAGAGATTTTATGTGTGGGTTGGTATCACCCTCCTTTCACTTGAAAACCCACCTGGGTACAAAAGGTAGCAACTTCTGGCTTCATATGCCCTATTGCTAGGAATCTCAGTGAGGGTCAACCTTAGTTTCTTGAAAAATTCACTCATCACAGAGATGCCACACACACATTTATGTTCTCTCTCCCATTCCTGCATCCCTGGTGTTCCTACACACGAAACCCACTCCAGTTTACCACTCAATCCACTCTCCCACCTAATTCCATCCATCCATCTACTACAAGTGTCTATTTTATTTCCCCTTTTGAGTGAAATTCAAGAATTCTCCTCTGGGCTCTGCTTTTTTCTTAGCTTCTTTGGTTCTGTGGATTGTAACACAGTTATCCTGTTTTTTTATGACTAATATCCACTTTTAAGTGAGTTTTACAAGATCTTTGATTCCATTCTGATACTTGAGATTGTGACTTGTAAAAGCTTGTCTTCAATTCCATGGTGATCTCTGAAATTGAACTGTAGATCCCTGTTTCTTTTGGTGGAATCAAAACACACGTTTAATCCAAGAACTTTCTGTTTATTGTAAACAGGTGATTAAGATGTGGTTCAGCCATTCTTACACACACACACCCCTTTAATCCGTGAGCTATCTCTACATAGGGTTTAATGCAGTTAAAGCTAGGTCAAAATGCAGCAAGAAACCAGCTTACTGGGATGAAAGAGTAGGAGGGACTTTGAGTTGAGGGGTATTTAATACAGTACGTAGAAGTAGAAGGGGTCTTTGGTCTTTGGCACTGGTTTTGCTTGGATCTTAGCTCTGAGCTAAGGCTCTTATCTTTTGTGCTCTGCAGATCTCTGGCCTTTGGCTTTTCAGGTTTTAAGTTAGCAAGGCTTTGGCCTTGCGTGTTTTGGCCTTTTACTCCTGGGCTGCCAGCTGAGCTAATGAGACTTTTTGGTCTTATCTATTGTGACATGAACTGAGTACGCAATTCACCTGGATGCTTTTCTCTTTCTCTGCTTCCCTGAGATAGCAGGTTTTTCACCATAACCTCTGCCTCCTGATTTTTTATTGGCAAAATAGAATGATCAGTGATTTTCAATT
Source organism: Acomys minous (assembly GCF_964271855.1). Lineage (NCBI taxonomy): Eukaryota > Metazoa > Chordata > Mammalia > Rodentia > Muridae > Acomys > Acomys minous. The sequence continues at coordinate 79,415,162 of NC_140483.1, forward strand.
AAAACAAGTGAGTATATAACATGTGTATCTTTCTGGGGCTGATTTACCTCATAAAGGATCATAATTTCTAATATCATCCTTTTGACTGCAAATTAGCATGTCTTTGGTTTTACTAGCAGAGTAGTATTACACTGTGTAAATGTACCAGTGAGTTTGTCTCCTGTTTGCCTGTAGTAGATTTTAAGCTTGACTTATCTCTCTGAGAGCGATTTCCCATACCAAATTATGACAATGTATTATTTTTAAGGATGTGGATACTTGAATTTAGTTGAGCACCAATAAGTTGTAGTTAATTTATCAGTATTTTCTAATAATGTTATTATCAGGCCATAATTCTTATTATGGTGGTATTTTCTAACCTACTAGAATACAATCAATACACAGATACCTGTTATATATTAGAATATCCTTAGTTGTCACGGGGCAGGGTAAATATTAATCCTCTAAACTTCATCCCATATTGGGCTAGGTATCCAGTACCCTGACTCAATCTCATGCCATCTACTTATAATAATTTCTATCAAGCTAACTCTCATGCAAAACACCAAACACTTGCTAAAATTCTTCGATTTGGCCAAATCTCCATCCATGCTCCATCCTTTCTCTAACCCTTAGTGTGGCTTTCCTCCTTCTCCTCCCCTCTGGTCTCTACTCTTTTCAAGATTCTCTATGTCACCTAAAGACAGCAAGGAAACATTGCATTATTAAGTAATAGAGACAGAAACCAGTAATTAGAATCAAATTATATCAGATGAGCCTGCAACACTACTCCAACAAAGCCACACCTCCTTTCTTGCAAAGAATTCAAACATATAAGCCTATGAGGACCTTTCCTATTCAAACCACCACACTGAGTAAAACTTAAGTCTAAACATAAAATAGTTGGTTATTTCTCTGATGTGAACCAGTGAGTATGTTTTTCCAGACCAGCCATTGTTATAGCTCACAGAGTTCACAGCTGGGTATGATTAATGATTGCTTTTCTCTTCTAGTAGCATACTTCACAAAACTATGAAAGCTAACCAGGTCAATACAAGAAAACATAACAACCAATGGGTAAAACTCTTTCCCCATGTAGCAAAAGTGTAATAAACACCTAGAGTGTCTGGATGTAACAAATTACCTATTTTCTATTCTGGGAAGACATGGTAGAAGAAATACACTGTGCTTAAGCTGCATGCTGTAACCTCTGAGTTGTTGACCTTTGTTGAAAGAAGTCACTGTGGTTAGACTACATGCTGTGAACTTTGAATTGTTGAATTTTGGGTTGTTTTCCTTTCAAAGGAATAAGAAAGTTCTTATAGGGAACTACTCAGAGGAGTATAATCTTTTCAGCCTGCCTGGATGGCTAGGGAAATGAATCTGTACAGGTGTTTGTGATGTCTTTGCTATAAAAGCCACATCTGCTAAAATAAACTAGAGCCTTGATCAAGATTTTTGGTCTTGGTTCCATATTTCTATTGTCTCTGTCCCCCTCTTTTAATCCCCACTCCCTCTTTCAGAGAAATTGTTTGACTTGTTCTGTAGTATAAGACATATGGCGTCTGAGCAGAGGCAACTGAAAATTAGGGGCTAAGTAATTGACAATTCTTTGAAGAGCTGCCTTGAAAAGAAAAGTGGAACTGTCTTGCCACCAGAGTCACCTGCTTCATGGAGAAAAGGTGAGGTGATCAGTGAAAACATGGGACAGAGAAATAGTAAAGATTTATTCAGACAGGGATTTAGAGTCAATGCTTCAAACATGAAGAATAAGGGAAAAAACTAAACAAAGATTTATATTTCTTGGATGAGATATATCCATGGTTCCCTAAAGAGGGAACTACTGTTGAAAAAAGATAGAAGTCAAGTTACAAAATCATGATAATGCTCTAAGACTTGAGAAGGCTCCTGTATATATTTTTAGTTTGTTGGATTTAGTTAGAGACAGTTTAGAAGTCTTGAGACTGTGACATTTTGTTTTGCCTGTCAGACAGCTTGTTTTATGGTCATCATGTCAAAATTTTTTCTATGTCTGTAAATTTGTTTAAATGTTGATTTATCTTTTGTCTTCTGAATAGAGGACCAAGGTTTACCTGATGTCTATTTCTGTAAATCATTTTGAGTATTCTCAAAAGAAAAAAGAGGAGGTATAGGGAATGACAGGTGTGCACAACACATGAGGCAGTGAGAGTCCTAGGTCCTGCCTCAGAGCCACATGAGTTGATGTCCAGCAGTTTGCCACCTATCATGGGGCCCAGGCCCAGGCATTGGTGGCCACCCATGGAGAACAACTCCAGTCATAAAGTTTGCATGGGCCAGTGTGGATCAACTCTTACAGAGCAGAGATAGTTACAGACACATGGCAAGTTGGAAAGGCAGATCTAGGACGATGATAGTTTTCTAAATTGTCCTACAGAATGGAGTGAACTGTCTAGAACTTAGAATTTTCTTGTTTCTCTGATTAATCTTTGCTTGAGATTTTTCAAATGTATTGAAAAAATTCGAATGAAATAGTTAAACCTGGTGGTGGTGATACAAGCCCTTAATCCCAAAACAATGGTGACAAAGACAGGCAGAACTCTTTATTTCCAACCTGGTCCCTGCTGATAAGTTAAGTTACTTAGAGAGATGTAATTTCCTTTCTCTTCTAAGATCTGCCAAGCTCACCTAAGTTTGAGAGGGTAAAATATGTTTATGTTTCCATAGGATACCTATTCTGGATATGTGCTTTCTTCTCTCCAGCCATGGGAAGCTACAAAAAAATTATTTACAAAAAGTAAAGAAGGAGGAACTGTATCTACAATCACCTAAAAGTGCTTTATGTCAAATGGAAATCTGCAGCTGATCAGTTCTGTCATAAAGGACCCTTTAACTAGACAGTAGAATGGATTCAACCCTGTATTTGTATGGGGTCAAGGCTCTGTCTGTGTTTTCTTACAGGAACATGATGCTGCATGCTGGCTACCAAAGAGGCTTGTTCAACAAGTGGATGCTGGCATGGATGAGTCTGCTGATGATCCTGAAGTTGGAGGCAAGGTTCATTGGCCATATATTCCTGATCCTCCTTTTCTTCAACCTGTTCCTTGGGATAAGGTATGTCAACAACACTCGACTGGTTTATTTCCCTGTATATGAAGGGGAAAGGAAAATTCAAGTGTTCTAGTACCTATGAGGCATCTGCCTTGTAGACTTTGAGAATGTACTGAGCTGACTGTACCTTAAAAACCATGTTTTGTAGAGAGTCCTCTGCAATATTTCCCCCTTCCAGAAACTTCATATAAGAGTGCTGCAAGCACCAGTGGTTATTTCCAGTACAATTCCTTTTTCAACACTAATTGTTAGAGTCAACTTTATCTTGAAGACTGTAGAGAACTGAAAAGGGACCTGTGATGGCTAGTGTTTATGCTCCCTATGTACTGTTGAGTGGTACATCTTTGCTATTATTCTTGTATCTACAATTTTTTTTTGCTATTGCTTCAACTCAAACTGTACAGATTGATAATTGTGTTAATAACTTGACTGAAATGTCTTGCATACCTTAGAAAGAGGTTAGTGATTTGAGACAATTGAGCAGGTTGCAATGTCATGCCAGATTTTGCTGGACTCCTTATGAGTATAATGCCTAGAGGGGTAGGGAAGTGAGTCTGTACAGGTGTTTGTGATGTCTTTGCCATAAAAGCCATGCCTGCTAAAATAAACTAGAGCCTTGATCAGGATTTATGATCTTGGCTCCACATTTTTATTGTCTCTGTCCCTTCTCTTTCAATACCCACTCCCTCTTTCAGAGAACCTGATCAAACTGTCCTGTGGGATGGATCATATGGCACCTGAGAAGAGGGAACTGAAAATGAGGGGCTAAGTGTCAGACACTGCATTGGACAGCTGAGAAAACCTTGAGCAGTAAGTCCTGAGGAGCAAGCCAGTAAGAAGCACTCCTTCATGTCCTCTCCTTTAACTCTTGCCTCCAGGTTTCTGTCCTCCTTGAGTTCCTGTCCTGACTTCTATGGCAGTAAGCAGAAAAGTGGAAATGGAAGTTGAATAAACCTTTTCCTTCCCAACTTGACCTTTAATCATACCAAAAAGATATTTCATTGCATCAGCAGAAACCATAATTAAAACACTGATTCATTCAAGATTAGTGGGATATTTATAGATATATAGCATTCCCTGGGATGGCTGGAGCTTCTGAAAGAATCCTCTCAATGTAGTTCTGTGGGTTGTGGTACTGAGGATGGCAATGCTTAATCTCATTGTCTGTAAGCTTCCACAGGCTTTTCCAGCACTTCCAAACACTGAATTCTGTCTGAGAAAAACATGTTCTTACTTTGACGTCAAGCACTGTAAGAATCTTGTTGGGAGAGTCTTTTCCTGGAAGCCCCAATGACAGTCGGAGTCTGAGATCGATGCAAACGCAAGAGGCTTCTATTGATTCATTGCAACAGGGTCTACCTGCATTCGAGAAGGAGAGGACCTTGGATGGCAAAAGCAGTGGGTTTTTATATCCTATACAGAAGCAGACTTCAGCAACCCTGATTAGTACAAACTTTATTGGTTAACAGAGTGACCTTTAAGCTGATTGGCTAGATGACCAGGGATAAGCAAGGGACCAGGGCCAGACTACAGGAGGGAAATTTTCATTTGTTCTGGTCACTGTGACCTGTAGCTCTGATTGGTTGCAAGCTCCTAGGAACAGTTGCTAGCTGTGTGTTTGTGACTTTCCCTTGAAACTCCAGCGGGGGTGGGGGTATCAGGTGCTCAAGCCCTGAACACAAAACAGTACTGATTAGGTTTCTACACTCCAAGTGCCTGGTTATCCTTTTTCTCTCATTGGACTCCCTCTTCCTGGCAATAGTGAAGAAACCCATGAGTAGTTTTAATGATTGAGGGATTAGAGATTTGACATTCAAACTGCACACTGAAGCACAATTTCCTTTTGTATAAGAGATTCAGTAGAAGAGTTATTAATGCATTGGACATGAAGCCTGGTGGAGGTACTCAGGACAGTATAGGAACAATGTCCTAGATAGGCCTTTTAGCCAGAGTGCTGATCAGTTCAGGAAAACAAGTTAGAGTTGCAAGTGTTCTTAGATGTATCAAGCAAAGGGAGGACTTTCATATACTCAGACTGTCTCTGGTTTCTTTATTAGTAGCTTGGAAGGGAAGGTGAGCTCTTGCATTGCAGGAAAGATGTAGGATTTCCAGGATGTGGAAGAAATGAGGAAGGTGCATATGGCTAGTTGAGATGTACCCATTGTATAGCAGGGAAGATGGATTTCTGCCAGGAACCCTCAGAAAGCTCAGAGTTTGACAATTTAAAGTCTGTAAACTTTTCTGGTGGTTTGAATATATCACTTGCATTCTGTCAATGGGTTAAAAATTTACAAAGAGGCTATCAGTTAATAGCTTTCCAGTTCTTTTATGGAAGAAAGTTGCTTATGTGGCTTCAGCTGCATTATGGTCAGGATTCTGACACTGATATATTTTATTTTCCTATAAATATAAGAAATATTTTATTTAAACATATATTTACAGACTCCTTATCAAATCCCCAAGGACCTAAACACAAAAGTGCAAATAAGGGTAATTTTACAATACCTTTTTCCATGCACAAGAGGACATTTGTGGTTCCCTTGCTGTTTGAATCTCAGAATCCTAAAGCAAACAGACAATAGTAATTAAAAGAATGGTTTTTGAAGCTCAAAATTAACTTCTTGCCTTGTGGGTTTGTAAAGCAAGTACAGCATATATGTCTAATACAAGTTACTTCTATAGATTAATGATCCTTACTCCTCATTATTGGTCTGAGCTTTGTGGGAGTCTATCTATAAATGACCCACTGAATAAGACACATTTCCCCCCACTTTTGTAAAAGAAAAACAATTATGAACAAAAAACTAGTAGATTTGAAATACAGCTTAAAATTTTACTAATAAATGTCAGCAGTGAAACAAATGTCAGTATATAAAATGTATTATTCAATATTTAGCACTAGCAGCTGCCTGCCTATAAAGTGAAATCTGAAAATGTGTTTCTTATGCAGTGAAAACACCTGAAAATGTTGTTGTTTTTATAATGATAGTTATACTATTAATTTTTGAAGCCATCTACAAGCTATTCAATCACAAACTTGGCATGCTCATGCACATGTGCCAGGAAAGGAAATATAAGAAACTCTTGTCAAGATTACCTCATCTCTGTTCAATTTCTGATGTGTTGAAACATTTTTATTGTGTGGTTTTGATAGAGGAGTGAAAATAATTTAAATGATAATGTGTTCTGCAAATGTGCCTCTTAACTTCAGCTGTATGTTTGAAAAATTCCTCATCCAAATAGTCTTACATACTCAGCACTTATGTATGCCCTCCCTTTTTCTGGAACTTATTTTCTATTCTCTCCTCTCTCTCTCTCTCTCTCTCTCTCTCTCTCTCTCTCTCTCTCTCTCTCTCTCTTGAAAAGGTTTCTCTTTGTGCCCTGTTCATCCTGAAACTCACTCTGTAGTGTAGACTAGGCTGGTCTTTAACTCAGAGCTTTTTTTGCACCTGTATCTCAAGTTTTGGAAATAAAGGTGTACACCACTACTACCTAGTGTGTGTGTGTGTGTGTGTGTGTGTGTGTGTGTGTGTGTGTATTTGTGTTCAATAGTGGTTCTTGTAGTATTTTAACAGCAGGTACTTAATTTTTATTTTTAAAAGTTATCTTACATGTAAATTATTTATCTAATGCTAACCACTAGCCACGACCATGGTCTTCTATTCCAAAAATATGACTGTAGCTATTTGACAACACAATCCTCTAGACAATTTTTAATAGGGATACCTTGACATGTAGGGTGCATTTTTATTATAAATATTTGATTTTAGTGATATTCCCTCAGGTAGAGAAAATAATGGCAGTTGTGCAATACAGAGTCTTTCACATGTTGGCAGTATGATAGGGATTGGAATTTTAATGATTACTTGAATGTGTAAAAAGTGATGGAGAAGAAAGATTCAATCAGAAATATTTCCACAACACCCGTCATTACCAAAATCTTTCTATGTTCAGAGCAAGCCACACTCCACTCCAGTTAAATTTCAGTCTTACTGTCTCTAAGAGTTTTTCTGTGTATGTGTGACTATCCTCACCTTTTTGAAGGAAGTTATTAAGGAAGCACATTACTTTTCACAGAAGAGTCCTGAGCATATACTTTAAGATATCAACCTTGAACTGTGAAATCATTTTCTATTTGATATGAAGGAATAATTCTTATCCCATTATATAAAGTGCATTATAAAGGAATCTGAGTTTTCAAAATGACTTTAGTGAGCTATAAAATGAACTGATGAAGCCTTTTCCATAGGATCCAAAAATTATGTTTTCTGTAAGGAAGGGTGAAGAAAACAGATTAATCTTATGAAGGGAAGCCATAATAACATTTAGTACATATTATGAACTGAACATTTGAATAAATAGAAACAAGTTCACAGATGACAATAGAACAACAATATTTCTCAGAGTTTGTGCATGATGCTGGGGGGGGGGGCAGAGAGGACAAATGACTGCTGTCACTACTACTTCTTGTGCAATGCTTTCTGTACCAAGATTCAAGTTTTGTTATAAGTTATGAAGATGGACCATAAAATAACCTCTCCTATAAGGTCCTTAAAATAAGTTGGGAGAGTAAGGTGGTCAATGCAACAGATGTGGGCATCTTGAAGAGAAACAAGATTCTAAGTTACATACATTTCTTCTCACTGGACAGTATGTTACAAAGAATAATTTTTCACAATTAAAATAAGGCGACAGAGGGAAGACACCAATGCATATATTAAGATAATAATATAACATCAAAGAAGACATGTGTAAGGAAGTTGTTATATATAGTCAACTTCAGCTACATTGCCAATGATTGATAACTTCATTTCCAGCTTAAATAGTTTCTGGGTTTTCCCAGCCTTTAACATTCCTGTCCTCCAGACCTGGAATACTTTCTTTATCTTTTTCCCCCTCAACACATGGACCAATGACCAGATGATATTACAGATGTTATTTTATGATTATTGCAAAATAATTGAATTGAATAAATCCTGTTATCATATATTTAAAAATACCTATATAGATTAATATCAATATTTTAGTTTTTAGAATAATGCAATGGAACTTTCTCATAAAGTGATAGCCAATGACAAGTGACAAAAATTAGATAAAGTGTGTATTATACTTTAGTTTTATTAATTTAATCTTTTCATAAACAATGTTTATATAAAAATTAAGTTAATTTTTAAAAATTCTTATTATTAATCATGTTGAGGAAATGATATTTTATACATTTATATAACAATGTACTCCAGGAAGAGCATAACAAATAATCTCCAGCTTTTAGTGCCTTCTCACTTTATTTTGTATGATCTATATTTCAAACAATGTTTTTGGTCATGATAGTTTTCACACAAATCCATGTTGCATCAATTCAGTTTGTCTGAAGAGACAAATACACATGGCTATTAAACAGAGATTGGGTACTGAAGGCAAAGTAAATTAAAATTGCACTGAACTACAACTTGTTGAACATAATTAGCTTTGGTCTTGTATCCATAGCAGAGGTGATATTTTATTTAAAATAATGTGAGATTCCCCAAACATCTTAATCATTGCAAAATCCTAACCCTTTATTGGTGATAATCTCCTGGAAGCTGGATCATTTTGCTTCATTTTTAATTAAGCTTCTTTCCTTTCTTGCTTCATTGCTTCCTTCCTTTCTTTCTTCTTTCCTTGCTTTTTTATTATTTGTTAAAAAATGTAGCATTTTTTAAGATCCTTTCTAGCTGGGTAGTCTGTAATAACTAGAAAACTAATCAACTATCTCAAGACCCTCTCCTATAGAGAATATCATAACTCCTTTTTTATTATCATATATGTAGTTACTACTGTAGGGGTCTATCCTCATTATCATGGCTACTGAGACAAACCAAAAGATATGTCAGAGTATCTACAGGGGACTTGAGGGGGGAAATCAATATATAAATATGAATCTCATAAGGTTTTCCTAAAGCATTAGTATTTGTTCATTGATTCATTTATCCATTTCTTAACATGAAAATGTTTTTTTTAATGTAAACCTATAGCTTTAAAAGTTAATTATTTGCTATTTCATTAGTGTGAAGGTTGAGCCTTAGAAATGTGCCTCTGAGGCATGATCCCTGAGTTTTCTTATAGAAGATGCAAAGAGGTTAGAGTTGTGAATCAGTCAATCTGTTTAGTGTGTCATGTCCTCTGATTGGCACCATCTGTGACACAAAAAAATTATTTGTTACTATTGTGAAGCTCTGGAGACTTTTTACAGAAAGACTAAAGAAAATGATGTTAGGATCTAAGAAATATTTGAACTCTTATTCATCACATAGCGCAGCCACAAGCACTAATGATATGCAACCACGGCTAGAATAGGTGCATGATACAAAGATACCAACTTTCCATAAGAAACTAGAGCTCACCCTACCTGGGGGCATGTTTGCTTCTAGAGAAAGCTGATAGCTGAAGAGGGCACAGATCTCACCTCAGAAGAAATGGAGAAATGGTGTCACATCTAGGATGTAGTACAAAAAGACATAGGGAAGACCAATTGATTAGTATATTGAAAACGTCACTTCTCTAACAAAGTGGTATGATCACACAGTGGTAGAGATGACCAGGGAGAAGAAATAAGCCTTCTGTCATAACATAAAGACTGTGGGCAAAGCAGATTTATGGAGAACTAAGTTTGACACATGGAGTTGATTTGAAGAATGAGGCGAGTATAAGCTTTCACCACTCTAATGAAATTAACTTTTAAAACTATAGGTTTATTTCAGTCTTAGTCTTGAAGTTTTCATTACTGGATCATATGGCCCATCAGCATGGAACACTGATGAATTACCATGTGTTAGAGGAAACACTTGGCAGAGAAAATAATTAGCCTCCTTATACAGGAGAAATCCAGGGTCCCACAATATCATTTATATACCATTTATATACACATTTTCAATGACTAAAGGGCCTTCTGCTGAGTGCTACCTTCTGTAGCTCCTAGAATTTCCCACTATTACATAAGAAAAAATTTTGTTTTTAAAAATATTTTATTAATTTATTCATGTTACATCTCAGTTGTTATCCCATTATTTGTATCCTCTCATTCCTCCCTCCCTCCCACTTTCCCCCATTTCCTTCCCCTATTTCTGTGACTGAGGGGGACCTCCTTGCCCTATATATGCTCGTAGGGTATCAAATCTCTTCTTGGTAGCCAGCTATCCTTCCTCTGAGTGCCACTAGGCCTCCCCATCAAGGGGACGTGGTCATATATGGGACACTAGAGTTCATGGAAAAGTCAGTCCCCACTCTCCACTCAACTGTGAAGAATGCCCTGTCCATGGTTACATCTGGGTAAGGTTTTGAAGTTTACTGCATGTATTGTACTTGGTTGGTGCCATAGATTGAACAGAAGCCCTGGGCTCGGATCCACCCATCATAATGTTTTTCTTGTAGGTTTCTAGGACTCTCTGGATGCTTCTATTTCCCCATTCTCCAATGTTTTTCTCACCTAGAGTCCCAGTAAGATGTTGTCCCCTCTGACTCACTTTCCTGGTAAGCGAAGAATTTCATGGGACATGCCATGAGTATATACCATTTGACTCTTGCTGCTTCTGGGTGAACCACCAAACCAAATAACCCAATTAAGAAGTGGGGCTCAGAACTAAACAGAGAATTATCAACAGAGGAATATCGAATGCCTGAGAAACATTTAAAGAAATGCTCAACTTTGTTAGTCATCAGGGAAATGCAAATCAAAATGATTCTGAGATTTCATCTAACACTCATCAGAATGGCTAAAATAAAAAATTGAAGTGACACCACATGCTGGCCAGGAGGTGGAGAAAGAGGAAACCCCTTCATTGCTAGTGGGAATGGAAACTGGTACAACCACTTTTGAAGTCTATCTGACGCTATCAGAAAACTGGGAATAGGGCTTCCTCAAAACCCAGCTATTCCTCTCCTTGAAATATACCCAGAAAATGTTCCACCACACAACAGGGACATATGCTCAACCAGGTTCATAGTGGCCTTATTCAGAACAGCCAGAACATGGAAACAGCTTATATGTCCCTCAGTAGAAGAATAGATAAAAAAAAATTGTGGTGTGTTTATACTTTGAAATATTACTCAGCTATTAAAAACAAGGAATTTCCAAAATTTGTGGACAAATGGATTGAATTAAGACCAAATTTTGAAACATAGACTCTGAGGCAAACTTTAACATATAACCTATAGCAAAGAATAATTTTCATTTTCGTTTAGAAGAACTTTTTAAAAAATTAATTTACCTTATATCCCAATCACAGCCCCTCCTTTCTCTTCTCTCAGACACATTATCTCTCCATTTATCACCTATTCCCCCCTAATCTTCAGAAAAAAGGATCCCTTCACAAACTCATTTCAGCACATCAAGTCTCATGTGGACTGAGCATGTCCTTTTTCACTGAGGCCCCGCCAGGGGGAAGTGATTGAAAAACATAAAGCATTGTGGATCTGTCTCACCTGAAAATCAATAGCAATGGTGATTTGCAGATCTCATTTTGGTCTTTAGGTCACTGTGCACTTCTGCTTGTTCTGCTAATCTGAGGCAGTGTGAGATCAGTGCTGCCATTTTGTGACACTGATATTGGATCAGGCCTGAAAGGATTCATTCCTCTAAGGATGCTGGATACTGACATCCTCCATCCTTCATGTTCCAGCACCAAGTGCTTTAATTTTTTTTCATCATAATAACAACACAGCACTCAGGACACCTTCAAGAAAACTTCCAATCCCAATTGGTCCAGCATTTCATACTGTCCCATACAGTATTTTAATTAAGCCTGGAATAACCCAATATTTAGAAACTGGATGACAAATGCTATCTCTAGCTTGTTTAAAAATTTCCCCAATTTTATTTTGGCCCCTACAAAAGCATTATTCATCCCAAATCAGCTGGAAGAAACTTCAAAGGAATGATGCTCCATTTTCTTTAAGGGGGTCAGATTGGATTTTGGTTGCTTTCTTGGGCTATTTTCAATGGGAGTTGGTTGTAAGTTATTATTGGTTGGACTCAGGGATGTCTCTCCTTTCCTTTATCTTCCATTCTTAGGTTTTTAGATGAGGGTTGAAAAGAAAAAGGCAGGAATATAGGAATATATAGGGAACATAGAAGCAAAAGTAGATTAGTGAGTCTATGCCTCACCTTAATGCCTCAATTGCCACTCACAAGTTTATCTTTAAATTATTGGTACAGAATTTGGATATAGATGCAAAATAAGCTTAATTTTAGATAGAGTAGCATAGAATCCATATCTAAGATTATTCTTCACAGGCATTATATATATATATATATATATATATATATCTAGTAAGAGATATTGAACCCATATAACTCAATTAAAATACAAAGTTTATTTCCAATACTTTGAAAGTGCTACTGCAGGTTGTTTAGGATAAATAAGTTATACAAGTTAATTGTTAGTTGATCAAATCATGGTCATCTCAATTATTTGTCTATTTTTTATCACAAGGATATTTATTTTAGGTGCAATAGATAGATATGATTCTATAGAAAGATAAGGTAAAATAGTTAAATAAAGTCTTCAAAATTATCAGAGACTTACAGAATATCACATATAAAATTGTTTTATTACTTTGAAGATTCATTGACAATGAGACAGGTTAACTCCTGGTACTACCTAGTCTACCTCAAAGAGGATCACGAGCATCAAAGAACCTCCTTATGGAACTGGTTTTAAATGTGGCAAACAAACCACTGGTAGGAAAAATGTCTTTGTTTCTACCAAAGGGAGGATTCTCCCTAAAATATGACAAGTTTGAGTGCAGCCTGAATCAATGGCCAAACTCTGCCAAGATGAAGTAAGCAAGTCCTCAATAGTTCCTGCCTCACAAATATGTCTGCCAGATATATTGGGCCAGAAGGAAGAAGATGATGTTCCAAAGTTATAGAGAGTTTTGGCTGACTTCTCAATTAGCAAACTTCCTCTGTCATCATCTTCTCATTTGGGAAGCTGCTAACCTGCACTTCCTGTCTACTCAAATAATTAATTTTATTCCTTTTCTAGTCTCTGATGGTGTTGAAGACCAGAGAGTTTAGTTTTACAATTAAGTTTTGTTGTTTAGGGGCTATGATGTTTTTATATCTGGATAGATGTTTTAAGTTGATAATGATGAGATATGATAGATACTGATTTACATTCAGAATTTATTCACACCAAGACAAGAAAGATGTTTTCTTCAAGGCTACCAAATACAAATAGTTGAAACACTAAGAATGTAACATTTATATAATTCATGATTGTGTCATGGTTCTTCTTGCTATAGATAATTTATAGTATATAGGTGTAATATAAATGTATGTGTAAAATTTTTTAAAGTTTAATTAAAAAAAAAGAAAGACAATAGTGTCCAGGTCAGAGACAGCCCTGCTCCCCTCATTACAGGACCCACATAAAGACTAAGCTGCCTATCATATATATATATGTATGTATATATATATATATATATATATGTATATATGTATAAACATCCTAGGTAGAGTCTATGCGTGGTCCTTATTTTGTGTTTCAGTCTCTGTAAGACCCCCTGAGCCAGGTTATATGGCTCTTTTGGTCTTCCCGTGGAGTTACTGTCCTCTCCAGGTCCTTCAATCCTTCCTTGCAATCTTCCACAAAACTCACTGTTCCCCACTTAATGTTTGGCTTTGAGTCTCTGCATCTGTTTCTATCTGATGCTCAGTGGATCTTCTCAGAGGATCGCTATCCTAGACTCCTGTCTAGCATCATTAAGAATAACAGTGGTTGGCTCCCTCTCATGGAGTACGTCTTAGCTTGTGCCAGGTATTGGTTCGATTTTCCCTCAATCTCTGCTCTGTCTTTACACACATCTTTTAGGCAGGGTAAATTTTGTGTAAAAAATTTTGTGGGTTAGTTTGTATTTCCTTCCTTAGACTAGGATTCCTCTCTCACTAAATGGTAGCCACTTCATTCTCCATGACCTACTGTGCTAAGAGTTCTAGCTAGAGTTACTTTCATATCCTCCCAAGGGCCAACTGAATGGGTAAAGACAATGTGGTACATTTACATAATGAATTACTACTCAGCTATTAAAAAATATGTCATGAAATTTGCAAGCAAATGGAAAGAAGTAAAAAAAAAAGTGAGGTAATCTTGACCCAGAAAGACATATGGTCTGTACTCACTTATAAGTAGTTATTAACCATATGGTATAGGCTAACTATACTACAATTTGGAGACTCAATGAAGCTAAGGAGGGACCACGGGAAGATGCTTGACTCTCATTCTGAAGGAGAAATAGAACAGACAGTAGAAACAGATAAAAAGAAGGAACAATATAGGAGAGGCAGTGGGGAAGGTAAAGATCATGGGTATAAGATATAGGATGAATGGGGTGGGAGGCCAGAGGACTTGGAGAAAGAAGAGAAACCAAGGGTGGGGGTCAACTCTGAGACAATGGGAGTCTCTTAGAATATCTTTTTTAAAAATCATTTTTAGCTTACATACCAGGTGATCCTATCCACTGAACTCCCTGATCCACTGCTTCTGGACAATCCACAACAAATATTTTGTCTAGTCAGTGCTTTCTACTAGAAGACTGATTCTACTATAGAAATTTATGAGTGCAATGATCCTACCTTGTGCAGAAAAATGTACTTATCCCTGTCCTCTGGCTCTTACAATCTCTCCACTCACTTTTTAGTAATGCTCTTTAAGCCTTTGAGGTGGTTGGTATAGATATATGTCCCTTTTAATGCTATGCATTCAGTAGATACTCATTCTCACATATTGAACACTTATGAGCCCCTTCATTAACTGCTACACACTACAGAAAGCAGCTTTCCAGGGCAAAGCTAAGAGTAGCACTAATGTACAGAATGGATTCCTGCCACATTCCTTTAGAGGTGAAAAAATGACATTCTCAGTGATTTCAGTCATTTTATTGCTACTTAATGTATTTTTTATGAATAATATTTTTTATTAATTTATTCTTGTTACATCTCAATGGTTATCCCATTCCTTGTATCCTCCCATTCTTCTCTCCCTCCCATTTTCTCCCTATTCCCCTCCCCTATGACCGTTCCTGAGGGATTCTGAACAAGGGGTTATCTTTTATTTTCTAGTTCATTTTTGTTTCGAGAGACCTCCAGTTCAGGCAACTGAAGCCACATCTTCCCGTGCCACGTTTGAAAAGATGATTTAAACTGTCTGTCTCTTCTCCTTGGTAGTTCTTCAGCTGCATTTACAATTCTCACAGCTTTTAAATTCTCTGGATCTGTATCTTTCAGATTCAAGCTAAAACACATCTTCACAAGACTTTTCAGACATACCAGTAACAGGACCTGAATGACTGCGATCTGGCTTTAGTTTTCCAGAACAATTTCTTTGCATATATATGTGTGTGCACGTATATGTGTATGCATGTGTGCATTTGCATATGAGTGTGTTTGTGTGTCTAAATATGGTGCACATATGTGTGGGGCTGCATATACACATTTGCATGCATGTATGTGAAGGACACATGAAAACCTTAGGCACCATTCTTGGGAATCTATACATCTTTATTCTTTGAGCCAACATTCTGACATGCCTAAAGCTGCACAAAAAGGCTAGATTGAATGACAGATGAACCCCAGAAATCCCCTTGTTCTTACCACTTGTATTATGAGCCTTGTTTGTTTGTAATGTGAGTTCTCGGGAAGATCTCTGTAATTTCAAGGCCAACACTTTACCACATGTGCCATATTCCCTCTTTCAAGATACTTATTTCTCTGTAACAATACATAATAGTCCAGTTTTGTACATATTTTTAAAATCTGGGTAAAGGTATAGAACATTTGTAGATACAGATATTCAGTGTTTTTCAGGACAGCAAGATAACAGCATAAAGCACAACAGGACTTACTTTCACTTACACTGAATGAATGAATGAATGAATGATCCTTTGACTCAAGCCTTCTCTGTTGCATGCTCAGCGTTACAGGTCCTTAGAATCAGCCTAGTCACTATAAAGAAACCAAATAAATTGGTAAACAACCCAGAAGTCGTTTTCTGGTGCTTTAAACCTCTGCCTTAAAAGTAGCACTTGATTAATAGAGACAGCGGAGTGAACATAAGACATCTTTCAAAGGATAAACAGCTAAGTCTGAATTTAGACAAGTCAATTAGGAGATCTTCTGGGCAGTGAAAGGTCAGAAAGAGGAATCATAATCTGCCTCTGTCCATGACTTTCCTATTAGGTCCACATCTATTCTTTAATGAAAATCAAATAACTCCACAGAAGGTGCTTTATGATTAATTAATGGAAGTTCAAGTATCATATTGTCTGTTTGAACAGTATGGGAATGCGAATATAGGGGATAATAAGATTATAGCTGCCCCCATGTGATCACAACAGACATAAAAGGCTAGAGTTATGGGATCAGAGATATCCCACTGTGGGTGGACCATTAAAGCATTCAAGTCATGAGAACATTGACTTCTTTATAGCTTCTTTGTTAAGGAGTGACAGCTGAGGTGGGAGAAAGTATCCCTTTTCTTCACAATTATTCATTTTGAATAAAATTCTTTTATGCCATCATTTTGAGGTAAAAGTCTAAGCAAGTATTTGGAAAATTATACATATGTATACATATGTACATATATATGTATACATGTTATAATAATGGAAGACAGATAATTGATGATAGAAAAATATAGATAGATGATAGGTACATGAAAAAATTATTGATAATTAGATGATCCATATATAATAGTTAGACTAGTAGCTATGTACTGCAAGAAGAAGGGCTAGGGGGAAAGAGCTACTAGGTGTTCAAACCCACCAGAATGGCTAAGATAAAAAATTCAAGCAACACCACATGCTGGTGCAGATGTGGAGAGAGAGGAACATTCCTTCATTGCTGGTGGGAATGCAAACTAGTACAGCCACTTTGGAAATCTATCTGGTGCATCAGAAAAATGGGAATAGGGCTTCCTCAAGACCCAGCTATTCCACTCTTTGGAATATACCCAAAAGATGCTTCAGCACACAACAAGAAAATTTGCTCAACCATGTTCATAGCAGCCTTATTCATAATAGCCAGAACATGGAAACAGCCTAACTGTCCATCAGTAGAAAAATGGATAAAGAAACTGTGGGACATATACACTATGGAATACTACTCAGCTATTAAAAACAAGGAATTCCCAAAAATTGTGGGTAAATGGATTGAGCTAGAAATGATCATAATGAGTGAGCTAACCCAGAAGCAGAAAGACTCAAATGGTATATACTCACTTATATCTGCATATTAGCCCAAGAGGCATGTCCCACCAAAGCCTTCACTTACCGGGGAGGGGAGGACATTCTACTGGGACTCTAGATAAGAGAAGCATGGGAGAATAGCAAAATAGAAGGATCCAGAGGTTCCTAGAAACCTACAAGAAGAAAATTGTGATAGGCAGATTTGGGCCCAGGTGTCCCGCTCAAACTATGGCTCCAGTCAAGGACAATAAAAGCCGTAAACTTCCAACCCCTACCCAGATCTAGCCAATGGACAGGATATTGAGCATTTTTAAATCTATTTCTATCTGGAATATTGCCCTTCAGTTTCTTTTTTGTACTGTTTTTAACCGGCTAGATTATTGGAGTAATATTGGCCTCATAGCAAGAGTTAGGAAGAACTAATTTTATTTCTATTTTTGATACATAGTTTAAGAATGTTTGCTATATTTCATATTATTGTCTAAGGGAGACCACTACTATTTATAGTTACTATAGAAAGGTGTGTGTTTATTACAAGCATTATATAGTTAAATTTCTCTAATTATTTGTGTTCTCAATGGTATTTTGTTTTTCAGTAACTGTGGCTTTTTTTTTGTTTTAAGTATGTCTCAGGAAATTTCCTGGTGTCTTTGCAAATATAAATTCCTACATCTGTCAGGTCAGGGATTGGCTCAACATTTCCTGAAAGAAAAGGTAAACAAAACCTATGTGTCTTTATTTTTAATATATCCCGTTTCTTGGGCTGGGACATATCTTAGTTGCTCACATTCTTGCTAAATATGTATAAGACCCTGGGTTCAATTTCCATCAAAGCATGAACTGGATATTGGGGTTCTTGTTATTATGAAACTGACAGCAGCATATAGAAGGTGGAGACAGGAATATCAAAAGTTCAAAGACATCCTGAAATATATCCTGAATTCAAGTTATAATGGGTTACATGGGAAGATATGGAAAACAAAGTAAACACTAGTTAATCAAAAAATAAAAAGTACTCTTAATTGTCTGATAATTTGTTTTTTCAAAGAAAATATAATCTCAAAGTTTCAAACTTTGAAAATTGAAGTGATATACAAAATGGAGAAAAGATAGCATAGAAAGTGATGTTACAGACTCAAGTTCTCATTTTTTTCTTCACAGTTATTTATTTACTCAGTTTTATACATACTTATTTACTGAAACTGTTTAACTTCTATTTGTTTTTATAAAAGTTATTTTAAAATAATATTAATATTATAAAATGCATATGAGAGGCCTGAAGGATTTGATTCCTGTGATGGTAAAGTGGCTTGACATATATGGTAGGAATATGTGCTCTTATCTGCTAAGTCATCTCTCTAGCTCTTAACTTTTAAAATTAAATTGATGTATTTATTTACCTGTGTGAGTTATTCATGTGGAGGTCAGAAAACAATTTGAGGAATTCAGGGTTTTTATGCCACTAATTTGGTCCCTGGCATAAAATTTCAGGAGCATTAAGCTTGGTGTCAAGTGATGTTATTCATTGATCCATCAGGTGGGCACCTTCTGTCTTCTTAAGGTATAAGTATTTGACATGTGCATTCAGATAATATTTACAAAAAACTATTCCAGATTACTTCCATTCTTCACCACAATCTGAAGAAGACAAACACATGTACACATACACCATAGAATTTCTTTGATGTATTCTATTAGGAGAGGAGTATTCTTGAAAGAATGAAATTCTGTTAGTAAAGACCTTATCTAAAAGAAAGTATATTCACTGGGGATTAGGGGGTTAGGGATGTGCTTCTTGAAGCAGATATCACAGAAAATAATAAACTCTGGGTTTAAAATGGAATGAAGCCCAAAGGATAATGACACACCCAGAGAAAATATCGTAAGTATAATACTCTATGGAGCTTCCACACATGCCAACAGTAAGTCATTGATGCATTTAACCAGACCCATGTTGTTCTTTGTCCCATGCTTAAGTAGCATAGAAGTATGTAGAATTTAGCAAGAGAGAAGACTGAGGAGTCTCTATCTTCCCTTTCCTGAGACATGTAACAGTTGAAGTCATGTAAAAGTTAACAACACATAATCTCTCCATGATGATTGGACTAAGGAAATGAGAGATGAAATAAAGCCATATTTGCCTTAAACACTCTGCAAAGTTTGTTGATTGGCCATAAAAAGCTGGGCTTTTATAGAAGCCAATAGTATCTTGGGTTGTATTTAGTTCCCTTAAAAGCTCTTTTTTCCTCACTTGGACCTAATATCCTTGTGACTACTGAGTAAGGGCCATTTGAAATGCATAAACACATTCCTGGCCTTCAACAACAAAAGGCTGACAATGTCTTAAGATAATATCGAAGTTCTAGGTGAAACTTTGTCCTGCTTTGCTGTCAATAGCTGATCCATTGTTCTCCAATTTACAACTGTCTTTGTTGTTATTATAAAAATTTTATGAATCTGTTACCATGCTGGAAAGTGATGTTTTGGGGTAACCCAACCCTGATTCTGGGACAGGGTCAGTTATATTTTCCTTCAGGATAAGACCCTTATTATCCTTGATGAAAGAGCTGGATGTTTTGTTTTAGAAGCATTGTTGCCATACTCACTTTAAGGATGACGAGTTGTGGCTTTGTGAAACAGCCTCTGTGGAGCCTTCTCTGTATAGCCTCATTCCATATATTGTTTTAAATTTTAAAAAGTGCTTGATAATTCATTTAGGCTAGGAGTACTCACCTTGAGGGGCGTTAGAATCTCTCACTTCAGTGGATTTTCATGAGTCAGAACAAGTAATAAAAATACCTCTTTCTGCCTATCTTTCCAGTTTTTGTGGGTGGGCAGTTTTGAAATAGACTTTTCTGCTCACTTGGCATATATAAATCCTGCAAATCTAAAAGTAAGCTATTTATAAAGGTTATATGATTTCATCTAAATACCATATCACAATGTTTTTTTTTTTACCTTCTAAGACAGATGAAAGTATAGAAGTTTAAAAGAAGCTTATACATACACAAATACAACATACTAGAGTAGATATCAACATGGTAAGTTGAACATTTGAAAAGTCAGTACAAATGGCAATCTTTACTATGTATTTTTATGTTTCATTGGCATATTGTGTGCTCACACATGTGTGTGTGTTCATGACATATTTGTGTGCGCATATATATATATATCAGTATGTTTGTTTGTGTCTGTGTTTGTAGGTCAGAGAACATGATGATTGTGTCAGTTCGTCTACATTTCTTTAAGTCTGGGGATCAAACTCAATTTTACACACATGAATGTATTAGTTGCTCTTACTGGCTGAACCTTCTTGACAACTCTATATAGAATGTTGTTATGGAAAGTCTAGTCACAGTGTTGGATCTGATGGGAAAAGTGACACGACTGCATACTTGTCATCAGATTAATTAATAAAAGGACTGTATGCTGACTCAAACAACTAACAGATGATTTTAACAATTACTAGACTTTGTGTTAGACGCATATATTATTAGTGCATTCAGTCTCTCTTTACTGCAATAAAGGAAAGAGAATATTTTAAGTGTCTAGTAAACAGAGAGTGTAACCCTAGGATGTTTTGTGTGGATATTGACCTGCCTTACTTCCATGCTCCTCTCCTGCCAACTTGCAGGTAAACCAACATTGTTTGAGATGGAAGAATACCAAGATAGATGATTTTAGAGATACAACGGGAATATCTATAGGGAATCTCCATTGATCCAGGGACCACAATCTCCCTTCATCTGTACCATCTCATCAAATCTCAGTGCTCTAATCTCAGATAGAGATCATTTACTCCTATAAACATCTTAAAAATATTTTATTTGCAATCTAGTTGTTTTGGTGTGTATAGATGTTTCAGTTAACAGCATGCATTTTTGTTTGTTTTGTTTTGTTTTGGGGGAGGAAAGAGTTTATTTGGCTCACACTTACACATCATAATCCATCACTGAAGAAAATTATGGTAGGAACTCAAACAGGGTAGGAACCTGGAGAAAGACATGCACTGTTCTTACAGTGGACCTGAGTTTGGTACCCAGTCACCACATCTTGCAGCTCACAAGTACATATAACTCCAGCTCAGGGGATTCCAACATTTCCTGTATCCTATACTCACTGCAAGCATGTGCATATACCCACACATATAAGCATAATTAAAAATCAAAATAAATCCCAAAACTTGTTTAAAGTCTATATGTTTATTTATTTTCACTTCTTTAGTGGTTTTCTTGTTAGTTTTGATAGAGGATCTCTTATAACTAGATGACCTTGAGCTCACTACATAGTGAAAAATAAGTGCAAATTCTTGATCTTCCTGTCACCACCTGCAGAGCTCTGGGTCTGAAGGCCTGCTGTATCATACCTGGCTTAAATCTGATTGTTTAAAAGCAAATGTAAAGAAGGAACATAAGAATCATTTGTTTGCAGTGATTCTCAACCTTCCTAACACTGTGTCCCTTCAATATAGTTCCTCATGTTGTTATGAACTTCAAGCATAAAATTATTTTGCTGCTACTTCATAATTGTAATTTTACCTCTGCAATTAATTGTAATGTAAATATTTCTGGGTAAAGAGGGCTGTCAAAGGAGTCAGGACCCACATGTTTAGAACCACTGGTTAAAAAGAATGAATACTATAAGACTAGATCCTAATTTCCCTTTTGATTGGTCAGGTTTCATTAAAATGCTTGAAAGTGGACAATATTAGTTTGGAAACACTTTTCCTATTTTCTCAAGATCTCCTGTCATATATGGTTGGTTAATTCTATATTGTTTATGACCCTTTATATTACTTCTCTCCAAGCTTTCACTTTTGTTCCACAAAAATAACCCCCAAAAGAGAAAGTGGCTCTTGTTGCCCTATACTTTTTACATAGGTAGTTAAGGAGATAAAATATTATTGCCTACTTGTGCATTCAGTGTAGAAAAGATAGCAGTAATTAAATCAACTGTTAAAAAATACGAAGTAAGAAAATTTGGCTCCTAACTCATAGGTTCTAGCTTAGTTGATAAGGAGGCCTGTACATTAAAGATCATTCTGTTTCACTTATTTTCCCATTCTGTAAATAATGTACAGAATCTGTTCTATGTGACTTATGAAGAGGAAGTCAGCTAATAACTCTAAGTTGGCTTGGTGTTCTAGAATTCTCCAAATGTCACCCACTTTAATGATGAAAAGACTAAGTCCTGATGATATTTCTAATACTGCACAGGTACAAGTATCACATAGGTGATTGGAAGTAACTGACTTTCCCCTGCACAGATACAAAACAATCCTCATGGCAGTTGGCACCCTGGCAAGGATGAGCCCACAGAGAGATCCTGATAACTACCCCAATTTTAGCTATCAGCCCTTGGAGAAAATGGATCCTAGGAAGTTTCTTGCAGAATCCCATGGCAGGAGAAGAAAAATGCTATAGTCTTGTGCCAGCCAGACTGTCAATTTGTTTCCCAGAAAGATACCTCACACAGTTATATTGCAGGAAGGATTTTTATGTTACTTACCAAATGAACTCAGAGTAGAATTTACTGCTTATACTTATCTTCCCTGTAAGTTCATTTTGCTTAGACATATAATGTAACTTCAAGGAAACTCACCTCTATATATGAGTCGAGGCCAATTTTAATGTAGGTTATAATTTTTGGCAGACATTTCCTTCCAATGTCTTTCAAACAGAAGAGCCTTGAAATTGAAGCCATAGGCCTTTGAAGCCAGAATGGCTCATCACATAATGTGCAATGACAGGTCACCTTTGCTGATGTTGTACATTCTCTTGTGTGTCAGAAATTACAGAGATAATAACTTTGGGACTGGAGAGTTATCATGGCAACATGTTTTTTTGCATAAAGACCTGAGTACAGATTCTTAGCATCTATCCAAAAATCTAGGTATGGTGGTTTCTGTCTATTACTTCAGCACTTAAAAACCATAGACAAGAGGATTCTTTGAGTAACTTGAGAAAATAGCCAGCATTGTACTACAGCCTTCACATATAGTTGCACACATTATCATGCACACTTATATGCACTTATACACATCCCTGCATGCACACAAACATACAAACTTACAGAGAAATGTGCAAATGTAATGACAACAAGAATAAAGTTGAAAGTTGGCCAAAGATTTCCATTCTTATGCATGAAAAAAAAAGAATGGGTTACAGCTACACTTTCTCTAGATACTTGTAGTTTATTCAGGAGGGTGATTTTCAGTACATCTGTCATGAGCTAGAACAGAAGACACCCCTCCTTTCTTCTCCTTTTTGACAGTTTTCATGCTCTGAGACTAGAGTATAAACTCTTCTCATCTATTCTGATTCCTGATTATTTTCTCAATTGCAAAAAAAAATTTGTCATAAAACTTCATTTATGATACTGTCATTATGTGAAAGTAACAATCAAGGGCTGCAAACAACTTCAAACAGGTGTTTTCTCTTTATCACCTCAACTGGGTAATTAATTGCAGCAGACGTAAGTCATGGAAACAGACACCTCTATAGTTTTATTGTACTTCTGTTTGCCAGATGTTTTTCAGATTTGAGGGTTCCATGAGTACCCACCATTACAAAGACGTAATAAAAAAAGTGAGTTGAAGTGAAGGGCACGTAAAATTATCTGTGTGTTTGTCTTTTAGAGCTTATATTAATCATTTTTAGACTGATAGGTGTTTAAAAATATTAGTCCAGATAAACATATCACCAATTCTGCCTTTCATTTTAAATGAATCCCATTTCTTCTGTTTGCATTTCAATCCACTTTAAGGAGTCACAAATAAAATATATTATATCATAAGAGCCATAAAGTGCTGGTATTTGACTGAAAGAGCATCTCAGCACTGGCATTTTATGGGGATATAAAGGAGATATATAACCCACCTGAAACTAAGTTTGCCTTGCTTTTGTTTCTTCTGAGAAAGATTTTAAACTTGTCTAGTCCACCCAGAAGCGAACATGAGCTAAGCTATGCCTTTTAACAGAGGGAAGTAGTGAAGTATAGAGATTTGCTTCAGAAGAACAACATCCAGAATTGCCATGTGAGTAATAAGATGTTTTAATCAGTGGCATTAGACTCATAAAGCAGGAGCACCCAGAGCTGCATGCCATAAGAACCATTTGTTAGCCAAATTTGTTTCTTGGTAATCAATGTGGGATGCATATATAAATGCAATACACAAGAACCATCCTGGAAGGAATAAAGATATTCTTAGAGATAATATGCATTTTCATTTAGCTATTGAACCATTGATACAATGGCAACCAAGGAACTGGAATATTCTCATGAATCACATGATGAGAGATTCTGGAAACCCAGAAGCATGGTACAACCCATAAGATGTGTTCCAGAAAGAGATTTTGAAAAATGTTGCTAACTTGTCAGACAACCTTTCAAAAGGAGGTCAGATGAAAAGATAAGTCAGAGATAGATAGGCCTACACCTTGACCAGGGCCATACCTTGATCAATAATGCTTACTTATAAAGACTCTTGACCTTTATTTAATCTTTACCCTAAATGAGATTTTTGTGTGTAATGACTTATACTGGTTTGTTAGTATTTCCAGGGTGCAGGCTCTGTCCCAGTAACATCATCTCATCCACTAAATCTTGTGCCTTGTTTAAGAACACCTGGATTACACATTTTTGTAAAAGCTACTCGAGAAGAGCATAAATGAGTCATGGCCAGCTGGATTGCTCTCTCAATTTCTAAACAAATATAGATTTGTGAATTCAGAGCAGCAGCCTTCAATCTATGTTTATTACTAGGCAGCAGGATATTAGGCAGTAATAAAGTCTTCAGTGCAGAGAAATTAGAAGTGCCTCACAAGAGCCGCTGTCCACAAAGGGTCTGTGTGGTTGAACTTTAGTAAATGTCCATGGGTTTACCTGTACAGTAACTTCAAACAGTTCTGAATGCTGAATCAGATTTTCCCCAAAGACCTCCTGTGACCTTTGCAGTTTCACAGATGCTTGGCTTCCTTTCCCTGTTATCTGAAGACTTCAATGTTTCCCCTTCAGAGTGTGTGTGGGGTAATTCATCTTTCATTGAGACAGGGTGCTTCCAGCTTGACTACCAACATTGTGATAGGAAAGATCCACCTCTCACAAGATTTTCTGACCATCAACATTCGTTGTCATGGTCAATGCATATGTGCTCACACAGCGACAGACAAACAGACACACATACACACATAGAGGCACACATGCACACACATGCACCCACAAACAACACACACACATGTACTATGGCTGATAGTTTGAGGAAAGTACCTTCATTTCCCTGAATTTTCTGCAAGACTAACTAACTGACTAGAACTTAAATAATATGGAGAGCTTGGAAGGTTGCAGGTTCAGAGCCCAATTATAATTTGCTTTGGGCAATCTTTTGCCCTACTGGTAGTAATTCCTTGATCATATGTGCATCTGACATAACAAACAGTGACTGACAAAACATCCGGAAGTGTATTAATTTACAAAAACCCAACTTTCCATGAACTAAAAGCTAAGACTGGCTCAGTGTCTGAGGCCTAGATCAGAGGTTTAATTTCCATGAGAAATACCTATTTAATGTTTTTGCCAATGAATTTAAAAACAATGCCTTATTTGTAACTTTACTTGCTTCATTACTATGAAAATCATCAAATGGTTACCCTGTTGTACTACGGAACGTGTAGTGGCCTATATCTGTGTTCTCAGGCATAGCCACTCATATATGTCTCAGAATAAACTATCTACTATACCCTTTGAGGCAAAGCTTGATTTTTTGTGTGTCAAAAATAATTTTAAAATATTAAACATATTTTAAATTGTATGAAAAAAAATTCTCTACTCAATCCTTCACAGGATATGTATATTATCCCCTCCAAGGTCCATGAGACATTTTGGAAGCAGAAGCAAAAAATAATTCAATATCCAGCCAAGACCAGAATGGATGCTTTTACAGGTTACATAGAATTTCCTGATTTGAAGCTTTCAATCCTGGAAAGAAGCTATTCAGACTGAGAAAACTCAAAAGGAAGGCTTCATAGGATGGGGGAAGGGCGCAGGGGGAATGGAAGGGCTGAGTGTCAGGAAGTTTTGCAGCTCCATAGGACATTTTTCAGATGTTGCCTTCAGGATATGTGGTTCTTACACTCCTCATCTCACAACACTGGTCTTATCTGCAACAAGACCTGTGCAAAACCAGGTTCTCCAAGATTCCATGAAGGAGGAGGAAAGATGCTTTTTCAAAGACTGTCATTCTAGGGGTTTAATAAGTAGTTAGTGGTTGCTGGATGCAAGGAGTTTTCCCCTGCTGTAATGCCTAATAAGTTGGTCATGACCCATTAAGTAACATGATACCTGTGTTCATTCATATGTGTGTGTGTGTGTGTGTGTGTGTATGAATTGTCAATGAATAATAAGAAAAAATGTTATATTATATAGCTGCTTTTCTTTCTGTTAAAATCCATTTTTATTATATTTATTGAGTATGTGCATATGTGTGCTCACAACAAAGTGAAAGTGGGCATGCAAAAGTGAGAGGACAACTGCTGAAATCTGCTAATTTTTCCCCCAATGTGGGTTCCAGACATCAATATCAGGTCATGAGCCTTGGAAACAAATCATTTACCCACTGAACTATCTTGTCAGCCCCCATAGCTGCTTTGCTTTGGCAAAATGGAACTAATTACAAATGATGCATTCAAGAAAATATTGATAAGTTACTCTACTAGGTCAATATGCTTTTGTTCCTGAAGAAGTGTCCATGAGTGATTGTGCCATAGTTGGGGGTGGTGAAAGGGGAATGGTGACCTGAATACTTTTTTCTTTTTTTTTTAAATTAATTTATTCTTGTTACATCTCAATGGTTATCCCATCCCTTGTATCCTCCCATTCTTCCCTCCCTCCCATTTTCCCCTTATTCCCCTCCCCTATATCTGTTCCTGAGGGGGATTACCTCCCCCTGTATATGCTCATAGGGTATCAAATCTCTTCTTGGTAACCTGTTGTCCTTCTTCTGAGTGCCACCAGGTCTACCCCTCCAGGGGACATGGTCAAATGTGAGGCACCAGAGTACGTGAGAAAGTCATATCCCACTCTCCACTCAACTGTGGAGAATATTCTGACCATTGGCTAGATCTGGGTAGGAGTTTAAAGTTTTACAGCCTGTATTGTCCTTGGCTGGTGCCTTAGTTTGAGTGGGACGCCTGGGCCCAAATCTGCCTATCATAATGTTCTACTTGTAGGTTTCTAGACCCTCTGGATCCTCCTACTTTGCTATTCTCCCATGCTTCTCTCATCT
This sequence comes from Acomys minous, assembly GCF_964271855.1. NCBI lineage: Eukaryota > Metazoa > Chordata > Mammalia > Rodentia > Muridae > Acomys > Acomys minous. The sequence goes on from NC_140483.1 coordinate 79,442,736, forward strand.
AGAGTCCCAATAGAATACTCCTCAGCTATTAAAAACAAGGAATTCCAGAAATTTGTGGATAAAGTGATTGAGCTAGAAATGATCATAATGAGTGAGTTAACCCAGAAGCAGAAAGACTCAAATGGTATATACTCACTTATATCTGCATACTAGCCCAAGAGGCATGTCCCAAGAAAGCCTTCACTTACCAGGAACCTGGGATAGAGGGGAGGACATCCTACTGAATACTTTTTTTCAAATGTGGGAAAAGCAATATATCAAAACGAGAGGTTTTAAAACACTCTTCAAAATAGACTACATGTAACATGAAAAGCTGGATTGTCAAATTAAAATGGACTTTCTTAGAAGCTAATGCAACTATAATTAAGCAATGGAAAACCCAAAGGCTAATTAATTCAGCAACTACGCTATTTATTTCTAGAGTCTTGAGGCTCGTGCTCCCTTTTTGTCACCACCCTGCAAAGTAGCAATGCTGAACTCTCTCCTATCAGGAAGAACAACGTGAGAATCAAGTTCTGATCAATGATAGTTTACATCTCTCTTCATGTACACATTCTGTATTGCCCCTGAGGTTTGTTTATACTTGTGCTGTGTTACAGTATTTCTGAGCATACATGAGCAAAGAAACAAAAGAGAATTCTACCAATGTCCAACATGGATAACACCTTAGTTTGCTTTCTGTTGCCATGATAAATACTGAAATCAACTTAATGAAGCAAAGGTTTATCTCTGCTGTAACACTCAGGTCATACTACATCACCAAGGAAAATCATGGTAGGAACTTAGAGTGGTGAGCTAAAGCTGAGTCTAGTGATGAAAGTTGCTTACTGGCTTGTTCACCCTGTGTTTTTACACAACCCAGGATTGCCTCTCTATGATGGCACTACCACGGTGTGCTGCACATTCTCCTGTCAATTAGTAGCCAAGAAAATGCCCCCACAGACTTCTTCACAGGCCAGTCTGATGAAGGCATTTTCTCCATTATAATTGTCAATTCCCAGATGCCTGTATCTTATGTTGAGTTGAAAAAAAAAAACAAACCAAAAAAGCAAAACAAAACAAAACAAAACAAAAAAACAAAACAAAAAACCAAAAATGATATTTATGGGGTTACTTTCCTGAATAGTAAATTATAATATATACCTAAATCAAAGGCAACTGAATCACTGAAAACTCACCAAAGCTCGGTGACAGCTTGTGAGAGCTGGAGCCCTGGAGCTCTCTGCACATAACGTAGGCAGCTTCACAAATCAGTCTTTCCCTACACTGTAGACTTTACTATTTATATAACTTTGGCAAGGGTGGGAAATCATGAATGCTGTTTCAGGGACTCTCTGAGACTCAGACTTTTTATTTCTGTGCACGGTGAATTGTTTCAACTCTGATAAAATTGATGAATACAACCTGTAATAATAGCTCAAGTTCTCCTGAAAGCTACACTAGTGCTCAATAGGAATTTTGATCTCATGTAACTTATTATACTAAACAGTTGGGGGCACTTCAAATGTCTCATTTTTGGTCCTTCTCTATGTTGATATTTGTGATAACAGCTGTCTTTTTGTCATTTCTATATATGTATACAGTGAAACTGGATATTTTCCACAGCTGTGACCCTGCACCTCTCTGGCATCTCTCTCCACACATCTACCTCTCAGCTTTACGTTATCTTCTTTTTAATAATTAGCCATTAATTCCATTTAGTGCTGCCCACATATGAATGTATGTGGAGCCACCCACTCGAGCATGGGCAACCCACCTCTGGTCACACCCCCAAAAATCTGTCACCCTATCCCAGCAGCTAGCCTCTAACCAGGGATCTGTAATGTGCATGTTTTGAACATGCCACTCCTAATTTCTGTCCCTGATGCTGGAATATTATCCATTTATATTCACAAGGAGCTAGGGTAAGTGAGCACCCTAACTGGAAATAAGCAGGGCACAGCACTTATCTATCATGAGATTACATACTGCATGAATGTAGGCATAAACATGTACACACGATTGTGCATGAAATTCTATAAGAGATATTTGCATTTTCTGAGCCTTATTTAATCTTCATCATATTTTTCAAGTCATTTTATCCTTTCTATAAACGAGGAAACTAGTAAAAAATGATTACACAATGTTTTATTATTAAATGAATATATTCTCTTAGATAGTACATCTTATCTGATGTTTCCTAAGCCCACTACCTCCTCCAACCATCCCATCTCTTTCTTCCTTGAATACTACTCTTGCATTTGCCTGTGGAGATAGCCAGACCTTCCAGGGATATAGACCAAACATGACATATCAAGTTTCAGTAATGGCAGGCACCTTCTCTCATTTTAAGCCTGGACAAGGCAAACCTGTAAGAGGACAAGGGTCCCAATAGCAAGCAGTAGGATAAGAAACAATCCCCATTCTCCCTGTTATGAGTCTTTCAAAACTATAGCTACCAAGCAATACAACTAAACATACAAATACACACATATATGTATGTATATAATTGTACATGCATACATACATACATACATACATACATAATACATACATACATATATAAATATGTGTGTGTGTGTGTGTTAGACAGAAACAGGCACACTGATTGTCTTTTCTGTCTTGGTGAGCCCATATGAACCCATATTTGTTGATTCTATGGGTTTTACTGTGTTGTCTATGACGTCTATGTCTCCGACAATCTTTCCTTTCTCTCTGTCTTCAGGAGAGTTCCACAAATTTTACTCAATATTTGGCTGTATGTTTCTGTATCATTTTCCATCAAATGTTGGATCAAGCCTCTCTTATGATAGTTGGGTTAGCCACAAATCTATGAGTATAGCAGAATATCATTAGCATTGACTTATTTTTTGCCAATCATGTTCAGTTCTTTCCTGTCTCTGGGCCATCCAGCTTCTGATTTCTGGTGCTCCAGGTAGTGTCAGGGGTAGATTAACTCTTGTGTCATGGATTTCAAGCTGGGAGGTCATTGTTTGCATGTGCACTGGGATGGATTGAGTTGGAAACAGGAGGAATAAGGTAGGGTGAGGAGGGAGACTATTGAGAGTCAACTGACTTTGATGGGGAATGCTGAGTGTGTGTTGAACGTGCATTGAAAAGATTTGACTCACAGACCTCTCTGGCTTCTGCAAGAAAGAAATCTCTGTGGCCAGGAAGCAAAGTGAAGCAATATTATTTAAGAAGCCATGAATTTAGGCTCCGTGAGAAATGATTGCTTCTTGTACAGCCAACAGGCAGTGGAAAGTGGACAGATCCAAGTATAGGAACGGGTCCTCCTGACAGCCTAGAACAAGCTGTGTGTGCATCATATGGAAGCATTTAAATAAGATAATAGAAATAATGTGTTCTCCAGAAAATGTGAATATTCTCCTTTTTTGCTTTAATATTTTTATTTCTGTCACATATTTTAGTACTTTAAAACTTTTATGCAATACATGAAAGAATAATCATATTCTTTCACCTATTCTGTCAATATTTTTAAAATTCATGTGTGATGTGTGTACAATTTGTATATGGGTGAATTCATGGAGAAAAGAGAAGAATGTCAGGTGTGATTTCTCTTTCAACTCTCCCCCTTTATTACTCAGTCAAGGGTCTCCTGTATGAACATAGAGTTAAGGTGTACATGCATGTGTATGTTTATTTGAGTGTGTGGATGTGCCTGTATGTACATGTGTATATGCATATGTGTGAATGTCCATGTACATTCTTGTGTGGATGTATGACATGTATGAGTGATTGTGTGCATGTATGTGCACTTGCATGCTTGTGTGTCTTAACAAGAGTGTGTCTTTTCCTATTGCGTAGCAGATTCTGCATATACTCTACAGTCTACCTGATTCTACGGTATCTGGAGATCTGGGTAACATCACACATACAATGAACAGTAAGTAAAGAGACAGCTCTTCCTGGTTCCCCATCTTTCACACCTGTGTGGTCATACATTTCTTCATCTCAATACAAAATCTGTTCTTACTTTAGAAATCAAAGAGCTTGGAATCAAAGAGCTTGGCCACTAGCAAGTATTGTGGGCTGCTCATCAACCAAATGGTATAGTGTATTCTGAACATATTCTTACATGAGTGAGTTCAGAGTCCTTGCTAATATGCATATTTATGTTAGTCCTCAGATAAATCTATTCCTTCAATAGATAATCTGCCCCAGTGTTCTCCTTGAGTCCAAAGCCTACAACCTTCAGAAGCATGTAGTGAGCAAAAGATAGGGAACAATGCTTGAAGGCAGGAGTAGTTTTTTAAATAGGATAAGTTTCCTTTTGGGAGCTGTTACTGGGTATAGGTAGTAGAAAGGCAAAGTTTCATTTAAAAAATGGAAAGATATAGATTTTTCTGAGCATGACAAAAGTAGTAAAGGGTTTATCACAGTGAAGTAAGATTCTGAGCCTGAGATGTTCCTTTGGAAAAAAATGTTTCACAGGAGCTTGGGAGATGTGTCAGTTATTGAAGTGCTTTGTGTACAAGAATGAGCACTTGAGTTGGCATGCCCAGTTCCTTAGGAAGTCAGGCACAGTAGTGCAACCTGTAATCCCATCCCTGGAAAACAGTCTAACACAATCAGCCACAAGCAAATTCAGAAAGACCAAAGCATAATCTAGAGAGTTCGCAAGATGGTCTGGCTCCACTAGCATATAAACACATGGGTATGAACACATGTACATGTATGTACACACACATGCACACTCACATATACACACATGCATTCACATGCATACAAGAATACTGCATAATTCCTATTGCAGATAGATACAAATTAGCTCAACTTGTCCTTTTTTTTGCTAGGATGCTGAAGTTCCGTAAGCCTTGTCCTTTAGAGAGCAGTATTTTAAAGACCCAGAGAAGCATGAGACATCAGACAATAGCTTTTCTGCAAATTTTGCTCTTACTGATGTAAAACTAACATTCACAAAACATCTATTTTGGAAATCTTATCAAGCTTCCACCAGCTCATTAATATTTTTTTAATCTTCCACTTTCAGCAGTTTAATTTAGTTGATGTTTCTAATTTACATAAAGACAACACCCTTAATTGATTTAATCCAAACTTCTGTCATTCTTTCAGGCCTATTGCCATTTATTGATTTTCATTAATATGTGCAGAGCTCATATATTAGCTTTGCCAGTCTAATGCCCTTTTAGGGACTCTTTGCTTTGGTTCCAGAGTTGAACAATTATTTCCTTGTGTCTTCTGCTAGCAGCCTTACCTGCATTCATTAACATACTAATTCAATTATCAAATATTCATATTGAGTATTTATTGTGTTCCAAGAAATACACAGATGTGATTGTTGTGGAAGCTGATAATACACAAACACTGGCAAGGGAGAGAACACCTCCTACTACTGTGTAGTACAGGGAGAGAAGAATACTTATAAATTTCCATCAGAGAGACCCTAATGGGAAAAATCAGTCCTTTAGAGAGGAATTTCCACAGAGTGGGAAAAACATGAAAAAGTCTGCTGTCAGTCTGAACTCCAAAATTGTTTTGTACAGTGCTTTCATAGCATGCAGAAGCCCTAGATTGGTTCAAATCCCAGTATTATAAGCCAAGCATGGTAGACTATGCCTGTAATATCAGCATTTTTGGAGTTGAAGGTATGAGAATCTAGAGTTAAAAGTCATTGTTTATTATATAGATTGTTGGAGACAGCCTGAGCTACATGAGACCCAGTCAAACAATAGCTGCCTATAAAAGTATTATGGTGGTGAGCCAGGAAGGACAGGCAGCAAAAAATAAGTTCATGGGTGTTAAATTATGATGAAGGTGTGGATGCTATTCAATGAGCAAGGAAGATAAATAGAGAGCCCTATAAACCTAAAATAATAGGATCCAATCCATATTTGATGAAAGATATATAAAATGATAGTTTTGTTGTTAAACAGATAGGGTAACATGTGTCAATCATGTAAAATCTTGCAGTCATGGTTACAGGTACCTAGTACAATGTGTTGACATGGTTTGATTTTAGGATGTCTCATTCATTTCTTATTCTAACTAAGTGTCTATGATGAAAATCTGTTTTTCATTTCCTGTAAGAGCCAGAAGCTGTAGATGACTGGGTTTAGTGTCTTCTGTGTATAGTATGACCAATATATGCAAAACCTCATACCGGCTATGACTGCCAGCAGAGGAAATGAAACAGCCAGTCAAACTTCATTCATAGAAATGTTTGTGGCTCCTGAGCCCTTCTCTCAACTGAGTAGCTACTGGAAATTGACAGCTTCTCAAAAGCAAGATTAAGTTTTCTTTACTGCTGTAGTTCCTGGGTTCATGTCCACAAAGCATTGGGGTGGGGTGGGATAATGGGAAAATTGATACTGGGGCCTATGGGGAATTGATAGATACAAATAGATGAGTTTGGATAAAATGCCTTATATACATTGACAAAATTGAAAAGTAATAAATAGCAATATATTTCAGGGCTAGAAAGACAGCTCAGAGATTAAGAGCAAACAGTGTTCATGCAAAAGACCTGAGTTCTTCCAGTGTGATGCAATTCCTTCAATGTGATGAAGCCAACAGGCTGACACACTAGTCTTCCAGAACAACAGCAGTTAAACTAAGTAACAGGCCCCATGACTTGTGTGTTTTATTAAAACAGCCTCACCCATTTGTTTGTGCACTTGTTATGACTGCTCTCTCACTGAAACAGTGACATTGTGTATGTGGCATGAACCTTATGGGGATGGGACAACAAAAATGATTGCTATGGAGTCCTCTAATAAAAAGTGAGCAATCTTCTTCCTTGAGGATCTTGACCTCTGCATCTATAACAAACTCCAAAGCATCAGTGACTTAACACTTCAAAAAGAATTTCTTTTTAAATCACACAAGTATTCCAGGGTATCCTTTAGCAAATGTGGGGTTGGGCAAAGTATCTGCTCCAAGGACTCAGCCTGATGGGCAGAGCCATGCAACCAATGACAAATGAAAAGAAGACCCCACACCTGCAGGCCTTTAGAGTCTATGTCTGAAAGGGGCACTCATCTCTTCTCTGGTCACCGTCTATGGCCAGACCACAGTCACCTGACTGTACCTAACTGAAAATGACATTAGGGAATGAAGTCAGTGCATGCTAAAGAAGAATGGAAAGAGGTTGCAGAGAACAGGTAACAACCTCCACTTATCACTCATCTACTCAGTAGAAGACTAATTTTAACTTCATTGACCTGCTCTACAGCCTATGTAAAATATACACATTTGTAGTTTTTGCTCAAGTGAGATCTTGTCTTTCTGACTCATGTTAAATATATTTGTACACATGAAAAAAAAATCTGAGTTCTATTCCTAGAATCCAAGTTTTATGGCTCTCCACAGTCTGTAACTCCAGCTGCAGGGGAATTTGATATCTCTGATTTTCATAGGCACTTCCACTCACATGCTCATGACCATGCAGAGACTCACATATACATAATTTAAAATATTAAAACAAACATTTAAAATATGCAATATCATTTAAAAATTACCTGAATTAAATCATGTAACGTGAAATATTTTGTCTAATTACCTTAATTTAGCATAACATTGTGAACCAGATTTCCCTAGAAGGAATTATTTTTATACTATTGAAAATATTACATTGCATCAACCCAACACAATTATACTTACAGAAAAGAAACAATTAACTTGTTCCCCACCTCAATATTTATTTGCATTCCACTTGTCTGTTTTAAATACAAGAGCAATTCATGTCTATAGAAACATTTCTACAGAAATAGACATTATAATTACAACATGATAATGGCATTGTTTGTTCTTTTAAAAATTTTTTATTACATTTTAATTTGTAAGTGTATTGGTTTATGTGTTAAGCTATACATGTACCATGGTGGACATGTAGAAATCAAAAGGCAACCAATATAAATGGGTTCCCTCTTTCCACCTTCTAGATCCCAGGAACTGAATTATGGTCAGGAATCTCAATAGACAAACAGCTTCAGCTTCACCAGCTGATCCACTCAGTTGCTGAATAGGATTGATCATATTAAATATGGCCATACTAGTTAAGATTATGGCCTTATTAGCTCTGGAAAACTGTCTAGGTTTCTAGGAGCAAGCATGATTTCCATTCTGTTGAGTGGGCCACAGGTCTAATGAGGCAGTTCTCTTTTTTCTTTTTTCTTTTTCTTTTTTCCCCCCACTGGCATGTGAGTGCTTGGTTGCATTTTTATTACATCTTGCCATTCTGGTAATCGTCAGGGCTCATAGGTGTTGCGGTGGTTTAATAGTGTTTAATTACTTCCTTCATTGTGAACTTGTATGACATTTTCTGAGTCCATGGAACCTAGATGACAGGAAATATGTGAAAAATATTTTCCAGAGCATATATAGGTCTACTGTATGGAATTTGTGCCCACAGGCACATCTTTATTTTGTTCTTTTGAATTGTATATATAGTCTTTTTGCAAAGCCTATTGAGAAGCTCTTTCTTTGCATTTCCTCAGACTAATTATACAGCAGAAGGACTCAGTATAAGTGTTCAATTGCTTTTCATTAGGTTTTGTATATGAGACTAGGTAAAGGTACAATTTCATTATTTTGCCTCTGGATATTCTAGATTTCAAACACCATGTATTGAAGAAATGTTTCCTTCACCCTGTTTACTCTGGAAACCTTGTTGAACATCAACTGAGTGTGCATAGACTATTTCTGAGTTTATCCTGTTCACTAGCTTGTTTGTTTTCACACACCATAATATTTGATGACACATAACTGCATGTCCCTAGATTTTTTACTCAAAATATTTTGACAACTTCTTTTTGAATGCTTCTGTATTATTTTAGGATTATTACTTTTTATTTCTATAAATTATAAGTGTGCAGTTTGACATAGATAAATATAAGATACCAATGTGGATAGTTCACAGCTGTTCTGGTCTGTAAGTTCAGCTGCCTGTTTTTTTATTCTTCAGTTTCTCACCACTGTTTCAGAGGGTGTTTATAGATGAATATTTAATGTGCTTACAGTTATTATGAACCTCTATATCATTGTTGGCCTATTGTAAAGAAACAGTTTCTTACTTTTCCAGTAGGCCATAGTCAATCTATAAATGTTTTAGATTATCTATGAAAAAGATGAATGAAAATAAGAAATGTTTTTCTCTGTGAAACACTGGCATATTTTACTGAGACTTGGAAGAAAAAAGGAAGATTCAAGTATATGTAAATATGAATAAAAAATAACTGGTATCAAAGAACCCACAGAGACCTTGATATTGAAATGAACACATCAACAAATTGAATGCCCTCAAAGTTGATGAATTCCTACATAGCAACTTTAATATTCAGGTAACCCTGTTTAAATAAAAGGACCTTGTCTCAAAACACATACTAACAAAAAGGTGAAAGTTGGATACAGATGTAACAATTAAAAAAATCTTTAAGTCACAGTTTCCTTTTCCTAACTTCCTTCATCTCTGTGACGGACCCATCAACATCACTTGTTAAGTTCTGTTTAGACCAGTTTATAATTTCTCTACTATGCATTTGCAAATGTCCCCAAACTTTTTAAAACATATGTTCACCTTTTTCCAATTGCATCAATAAGCAACACCCTAACCTTAGGTGATAGTTGCTCTAATGGAAGATTTCCTCCACCGTGAGAAAATACCCAAGATATTTAACTCATAATGTAAAATCTTCACATTAAAGTTTACATATTATTTTTATTGTAACTATCAAAAAAAAAAAAAAAGAACTGAAAAAGCGACCTAAGGAAGAAAGTATTTGATTTGTCCTCTAGTTCAAAAGTATAATAACACATCATGGGAGGAAAAGCACAGCTGCTACAGTGTGAGGCCCTAATCACAGTAGTCTATGGTTCGGAAGCTGGTGCTCAACATGCTTCATCCTTTGTATTCAACCTAAGACTTCAGTGCATGTAATGGTGTTGCCCACCTTTAGTAATCCAAAATAGAGATTTCTTCACAATCATGCCCTGAGGTGATTTTGGACCCTGTCACATTGACTGCATTAAAACCATGCTTTGTAGTCTCTAATCTTTTTTCTTTTCTTCTTCCTTTTCTGATTTTATTATTATTCACACATTTATTTTTCTGGCTGTATTCCTTTGGAAAGTTAATTTACCTATGCAGAACTGAAATCTGCTCTCCGCAGTGGCCATGTGCCCAGCTTCTATCCTTGTAAATGAATCAGTTCTCCTAATAAGGCTTTGTCTTTCACTCACTTGTCTTCTGGATGTATTCCATCTGAACTCCTTCAGCGATCAGAGTCTGCATACTTTAATACTACTCAATGTATTCCTCATCTATTATTCATGAACTCTCCTTTCATCTCCATTTGCTTATTATGTTTATGGTGTGTGAACACTGCTTTGTAGAAGTCATGTTTGATCTCTTCCCTCAGCACTTGTCCATCAAATGTGCTGCTTGTCAACCCCTATTAGGCCTTTGTGTTTATTACAAGCAATATCCATATAGAACATAAAAGTGAACTGGGAGCTTATACAGACCAAATTTATAAGTGTTCTGAGGTCACTTTTACATATAGTAAATAAGTAAGTAGACTTGCAGGCTTTCTTTAGGTGGCAATAGAAGCTGTACAACTGCCAGTGTTCCCTTCTAACTTCTATAATGAAGGAACATGCATTACATGTAAGTTCTGAAAGTTAACAAGAAAGTGTTTAGTATATGTATATATACATGGACGTAAATTTGTACGATGTATGAATGTTTTCAATCATACTCAGGGAGGGTCAACTTCAAGGGTATCACTGCCCTAAGGGCATCATTCCTTAGATACATTTACAATGGAGTTTTCGATCGTCTCTTACTATCCTAGGCTGGCTGACCAGCAAGAGCCAGAAATTATCCTCTGTCTGCCTTTCCAGAAAAAGGATTAGAAGATTTGATTAGCATTATTAGGTGTTTTTGTTTTGTTTATTTTGTTTGCTTGGGTTATATACAAGTTTTATGGATTTTACACACTTCTTTCTGCTTGCATGAAAAGCACTTTATCAAGTAAGTATTTCTTTCTCTAAATTAGATCTTATATTCAGTCTGATCTTGCTCTTTTGTGAGGCCATTTGTCTTTATCCAATTAATTGTATTTATAAGTCAGTGAGATCATCTATCACTATGTACATTTTAAACCTGTATAAATGTAAATGTACCACACATAAATGGAATGCAAACAATCAAAAATAGAATAAGAATCACAGTCTAAATTGAGTTTTCAAGAAGACAGTGTTTCAAAACTCATTGTTCTCCACCAGATTCCCTTATTTGGAATTATATTTATCAGTTAATGGGAAGTTGAAATACCAAATCAAAGATATGTGGGCCAGTTAATCCTTTGTTGCAGTGATAAAATACATGACCAAAAGCAACTGGGAAAGGGGTTTGTTTTCATTCATGGTTCCTGGGTGATAAAGAAAAGATCATGGTGAAGGCATGGAAACAGACACCAGGAACAGGGACTTGGGTGATCACATTCTTATCATTATTTAAGAAAGCAGGAAGTGACTAAGAACTATAAACCCTTAAAGGCTACTATCAGTGACACACTTTCTCCAACAAGGCTTCACCTCAATGATTTTGGAACCTTCTCAAACTGAAGAGTTACTCTTCAGGTATATGAACCTGTGGGGCCAATTCTAGTTCAATCAAGGCATCAGAGATACCTCCTTATGGCATCCTGATAGGTTACATGCCAAAGGCTGATTTTGGCAAAATGGCCCAAAATAGTAATAACAGTAATACAGACGTTAAAAGACCTTGTTCATTTACTTACTGTTGAATTAGTATTCAATTTATTAAATGTATGTGTGACATTTTAAGGGCTCTTAGGACTGATTCTCTGTGTGATAGCTTTTTATGAGCACAATTTACTTAGTGCTTTATGTCAATTTGCACTTTAATAGTTAGTTTTCATTTTTTAAAAACATATGCATTCTTTCTGTGGTACTTATGGCTTGCAATATTAATTTATGCCCTTAAGCTCTGATGACTTGCTGTTTCTGGCCTGTGACAGTGAAATCTGGCATGTCCAGTTTCTATTTGTTATTACTGAGTACTTCTTCAGACCCACAAGAGTCACAACATGATTGTGCATTAGACAACCAATGCTCAATTATATGCCACTTTCCAACTATAGAAATTGAAGCACTGGAAAAGTCACAACTTTCCTCTTGTGAGAAGATAACATGAACAAAGTGACTTAATTAAGAAGAAAGAGTTCACTCTCAGCATGCAGTGTCATAGGGATACAGTCTGTAACCATCATGGTAGATGTTATGGCAGCAGGCAGGAATGTATGACACTGAAGCCAGAACATAGCACTCACATCTTGACACATAAATACAGCAGAGAGAGCTAACTGGGAACAGCATAGGCTTTTGAAATCTCAAATCCTACCTCCAGGCCCATATTGCTCCTAATTCTTTCCAAAAAGTTCCATCAACTGGAGGAAATTTATTAAAATATAGAAGCTTATGGGTGTCATTTTCACTCAAAACCCCATATGCACACTAGGTTATGACACTATGAACCAGGAGGTAATGCATGCGACACAGCCCTGGAAAGAGTTCAAGCCGAAACTTCCAACCTGTTTTCTTACATGCTTCTGTCCTGCAGTGATTTTCTGAGTTGATACATTCCAGCCTGCTGGGAACCTCTTTCAAATGCCAAGTGTTCTAAAAGGATGCTCCTTAAAATACAAGAAGTAAACACCTCAAAGCTGAGATGTACTAGACTACTTCAACCCCAAGCTTACATAAGTAATAAATACTGCTGAAGAACACCAGTGTGATGAGCTGACAGGTAGACTCCTAGTTTTCAGCTTTCAGGAGCTGTCATCCATGCTGGGCAGTGATTTGGTAATGTGGCTTTCAAATAAATAGCTCAAATAAAACAAATTTTTTACCATGTTGGACTTGAATTCTTTACCTGAGATGAGGATCTTTTTCATGTCTCCCCAGAAACACAGTCACACCACACCTGTTAATGCCTCTGTATTCCTCATTCAATTTCACCTCCAGGCCTTATTTCCCTTGAACCTTTCTCCCTTTTTGCACCAATCTACTCTGAACAGGCAAGTCAATTGGCCCAACTGGCTTTTGTGCTAGTATATTTTTTCTTTTCTATGCAGCACATGACCAAAGCAATCTAGGCAGATTTATAAGTAAAATTTATTTGTTCTTTTAGAGAAATTAAATATAACAGCCAGCAGGGCTCTGCTGTGAAAATTGGCTGCCTTTTTATTTTTTTGCCCCTCAGAAAATTTGAATAATGAATATCCAAAGTCAAGAAAGGAAATTCTTCCAAAATATAAGAAACAATTTCTCACAATAAACAAAACTTTAGAGATAGTGGGGATGGTTCATTGACTAGGGGTACTTTGCAAGCAATCTCTGGGATCAACATAAAAAGCCAGGCCTGGCCTCTCATGCCTATTACCTCATCACTATGGGTCATGGCTACAAGAGGATGTTGGATGCCTTCTCACTTCCATATTCATTGCAACAGCAAGTTTCAGGTTCAGCAAGAGACTCTGTCTCAAAGAAGTCTGGTGGAGAATGACAGTACTTCTGACGTTCCCTAATTGTCTGTATGCATGCAAATATGCATTCATCTGTGCATATTTATAACTCATATTCCAACAAAAATTAGGCTATAAAAATATAAACAATGATTTAACAAACCATTCCTTATGCCCACAAGGATTTTAGATACACTGACTGAGAATAAAGTTAGATTAAATTTTCCCATTGCAAACTCTGAAGCTTACCATTTTCTCCTTCATGGTTTGTAACTCAGGTATGACTATAATAATCCTGCAATGGGGAGAGATGGTATCATCCCTTCCCATACAACCTTCCTTGAGATGACTCAGCTATCTATATGTTGCTGGACAATCCAGCACTGCTGACTCCTTGGATAAATGGTCCTGGTGGCATGGGTCTTTCTTGCCCTGTTGCATTCCCTAGTTTGTGACATGCTAAGCCAGCAACAGAGATCAGAATTGCTCTGTCTTGCAACACTTTTGCCAAAAAGGTCTTGGTACCAGATGAGATGGAGACAACTTCAGCTACAACATTATATCAATTTCAGACCTTGGCCACTTTTCACCTTATTTGTTGAGACGGTGTATCTCACTTGCCAGGACCTTTCAAAGTATGCTGGGCTGGCTGTCCAGAGAGCCTCAAGGAACCACAGGACTATTTCCCCAGTGCTTGCATTGCAAGTAGGTTCTGCCGCACTCGGCATGAGGCCGTTACGTCTCTGAGTCCAACTTATGCTATCAAGGTAATGACTTTACCAACTGAGCCATCTTTTTCATCTCAGAATTCCATAGTTTCAGTGAATTCTGCAAATATGGCCCATGCCACTGAAATTGTGCTAATTTGTTCATGGTAGTGAAGACTCCTGATTTTAATTTTTCTATCTGTCTCTGTCCCTTTGTCTCTATGTTTTACAGCATATGTTTCTCTTCCTTTCTTTTTTCTTTTATGTGTGTGTGTATGTTTGTGTACATGTGTTCTGAAAACTTACAGAGGCCAAAGGACAACTTGCAGATGTACATTCCTTTTTTTTTTCTCACTATGTAGGTTCTCAGTGACAGGCACTTTTGTTAGTCAAGCCATCTGTTCAGTTAGAACTTCCTGTTCTAATTATAGAGTCATACCTCTACAATATTGATACTGCCATTCTGTAGGCCAAGCCTGCAGACCAGGTACCTCCGAGGAAGACATCATCTGCAAGTCATAACACTTTGACAGTAATTATTTATGTTTTCAGATGTCCTCCACTTTCATATACACAATACTATCCATACACCCCCACACATGGCCATAATAACAATAGTTTGAGGATTCAAGGGATGGGATAACCATTGAGATGTAACAAGAATAAATTAATAAAAAAATTTTTAAAGAAAATAAAATAAGATGAAATTTAAGATAAATTATTTCTTACTCATAGTTTGAGAGGATCATTCCATCTTAATGGGAAAGATATGACACTATGTGTGAAAGAGATTTTGGCAGAAGAGGAAGACCAGCTGATCTTACACTTCATTAGTTATGAAACAAAGTGAACAGAAGTGGAGCTGTATATAAACCCTTAGGCTCCCCCTTCCTAAAGGTTCTACGATATGGCCAAATGGCACCAATAATGAAAAACCAAATGTTTAAACACATGAGTCTGTGGGGAATGATTCATATACAAACCACAACCTTCATGAGCAGAGACTAGTAAATACATTATTAAGGAATGGCCTGACTTGAAGTCTGGTGAAAGTGCAGCCTAAGTGACATAAAAATTACATCACAGGAACAGAAATATCCTGGGTCCTCACATGGCAAAAAGGGAAGAAAGGCACAAGAAATTAGCTTTCTATATTCAGCTTCCATTATCCAGATATTAGTCTGGGTGGCTTCATCAATATAGCTTAATCCTCTCTTAAAGGTATCATATTTGAATACCTTCATATTGGCCATTAAAAAGTAATACATGAAGACAAGAGGCTCAGTGGGTCACTATGGATTATTACTGAAGATCACGCTCCAGGACCTATATGGTAGGAGAGAACCAACTTTTCCAAATTATTCTCGAACTTCCATTCATGCCATGTATCATGTCACTGTGTACTGTGAGTCAGCAAGTAGACACACACACACACACACACACACACACACACACACACACACACACAAACCTACACACACACAATCATGCACACACACAACCCACAAAATAAGTAAGTAAGAATGTAATACAGATTCATTTTAAGAAGAGACAGCATGTGTATTTCAGGTACATCAGACTACAGTGCTGACATTCTGTAAATTACTGTGCATGCTCCTTAAATGTAGATTTTTTTTATCACTAAAATTTCCTCTTTATATGTGTCTGCATGTCTCTCTGTCAATCTGCTTATCTTAATTCCAAACTCGGTTATACAGATTTAGAGAAAATGAAAAATTGTCCATCATTGCATCTCCCAGAGCTCTGAGAACACTGCTCTGTAATTGTATGTATTCAAAATATGTTCTGTGCTTCATTGGTTCAGTTACCCTGGAGGACTCATTTTAAATTAGTGCACTTTCAAGTCAACCTTGTTTTGTGATATTTCCTTTTCTGTTCAACCTCACTGTGTCCATTCCTCAGGAATCAGCCCATGCTTTATTCAATTTTTTGCTGACCATACTCCATTTCATAGATTAAATACCATTTTCTGCTGCATTCATATTTCTATCTCAGGCTTCTCTCTGAGCATCAAGAATTGTATTTTTAAACATATATTTTATATTTTATATATCAGCAACTGATTGTTTTTCCAGATAATGTGTATTGCAGCACAAACTGGCATGGTTATTACCTAATAAAGTCAGGTATGGCCTTGAACTTCTGACCAACATATGTCCATTCTTCTGAGTGTTGAGATAACTGCATGTGTCACCATGGCTGGTTTAATAAATTGCTGGAATTGAACTCAAACTTTGCACACACTAACCAAGCATCCTACCATCTGAATTACTTTTTCTAGTCCTTGAATAATTCTTTCCTCCTTCTCTTCCACTACTTCCGGCTCTTCCTCATTATCCCCCGGCCTCCCTCCTTCTCTCTCTCTCTCTCTCTCTCTCTCTCTCTTTGTGCTATTTGCTTATGTTCATGGATACTTGCCTTTGAAAATATGTGCAAGAACCTGAGGTTAATGTTGTACTGTCTTTGACAATAATTTCTTATTTATTTATTTATTTATTTATTTATTTATTTATTTACTTATTTACTTATTTATTGCCACATTTATCTATTTGGATATGTTTGTGAGCCTGTATATGTCATAGTGTGCTTATGGGGAACATAAAAAATAATTTATGTAGATTCCAGGGATAAACTCACGCTAGTAGGCTTGAATACAGAAGATTCCCACCTACTAAGTTGTTTTACTGCACTCTGCCTTATTTTTCTGCTAAAAGATCTCTCATGGTACCTTGAATTCATTATTTTGGTGAGACAAGCTAGGCATGGACTTTCCAGAATAACTTTCCATTCACTACCCCTCCCAGTGCTGTAGTTGTAGATACCTGCCTACCACTTCTGGATTTTATGTAGTGCTAGATATCTGTACTTAGGCTCTCTCATTTGGAGAGCTTATAAGCTATAAGCATGTTATCCACTGAGCCTTCACTTCAGCCCATCCTTGAAATTTAATTCATCATTCTTTGCTAATTAAAGTTAAACCTCTTGAATTTCTTTTACACTGAGTACCTCTACAACACCAACTTTCACAATTTAGTTCTGTGACAATCACATGGGTAACCGTTCTGTTCCTCAGAAATGTCTGTATTCTTTTGATGGAGTAAGGTCTCCTCCCAGCTACCACAAGGTTAAACAGCAATGTTGTAAAATCAATGAGGCATGTATTTTTAATATTTTGTTAGCACATATTAATCACACAGAATAGAGGTCTGGAGAGATTTCCCGAAGGTTGGAGCTCAAGCAAATCTTGCAGAACGACAGAGATTTTATCCTGTCATGTATGTCAAATGGTTTCCAACCACCTGTAACTCCAGCTCCAGAGTATCAGATGCTCTATGCATCTATAGGCACAAACACAAACACACACACACACACACACACACACACACACACACACACAGATGCACACACAGAGAGAATATTAATATTAATCTAATACACATATTGCTTTTATTATACACATATACACATTATTCACACACATACATATTTATAGTTTTAAATATTAACCTTATATACCCTCCTATACCAATGCTACCATTGCTACTCCAAGAGTAATTTCTTGTCATTTGTCTAAATTCTACAAAAGAAGGGTCATTCATATTGTGATTATTAATAATTTCAAAGAAGCACAAACCCAGAATGATTATAGTACATGTACAGAGCAGAGATTTTGTACAAATTTTTACTAGAATGTATGAATTATGAAAAAGCAACGTGCTTCAATGTGCTTTTCCCATACAAGCATGTGTTGTGTGTTACTAATGACCATTTGTGATGTTTAGTGTTAGTTGTTAATTTTATCAGATCACTTGACAGACATGCCTATGAGTGAATTTCGAGAAAGACCCAAGCAAGGAAAAAGACCCTCCTCTAGAATGGCAAACATCTCTGTTTAGCAAACATATGAAAAGCTCTGAGGGAAAATCGCCTTTGCTGACCTACTTTTGTTATTGTTTGAGAACATATCCACTCTTCATTTCCCACTGCTGTGGCCACCATTTGCTGGCATCTGAACACAACTTGTTTACCCTTCAAATACTGACTGAATATCAGAAGCTCCTTCAGAATCCTCCAGTGACTTGGGCATCAGTTTGTAACTGCTAATGTATTTAGCTTCATGAACACTGTAGTTATGGGATTCTCGGATGCTCCAGTTTGTACACAGCTGTTGCTGACCTACCCAGAGTAAACCATGTAAGCCAATCTAATAAATTCTCTTTGGATTGTGTATTTATTTTATTTGTTTCATTGTTCTTAACTCTCTTCTCTTTTATCTTTTCCTCTTTCCTCTCAGTCCAAAACCCTTTCCTAGTCCCTAATAATCCCCATCCTATTTTCAGGTATTATGTTTCTGCATGTCTAAGTTTCTACCTGAGAAAGGATGTAATACTTATCTTTCTGTGTCTGTATTGCATTCACTAACATGATTTCATCCTGTCCCATTTGTTTTCCAACAGGTAATAGGTCTTTATCTTTATCATTGAAATTTGCTGCTTTGTATGTAAAGTGTACATTCTTTAAAAGATAAATACTAGAGTACAGATTTATAAATATATATATATTAACATAATTTTTATTCATTCATCTATGTATTGATACCAATTTTTGTTACTTATTTGGGCTACTGTGAATTCAAATGTAACAAACATGGAGGTACACATCTTTTTGTTAATTTTACATTGTTTTTCTTTTTTCAGCTATATGTGCTGATTGAACTCCATTACAGTAGGTATTTTTTAATGAATAGAATACAAAAATGAAGTATATAATCTTTTTAATTTTCACATTTATTTAGTATATTTTGACTGTCACTCAAGCAAGAAATTATGTAACTGTCTTCCTCTGATTTCACTAAGTCCTTCTACAGACTCATTACATGTAGTTATGCTAAGCTTTGCATAGAAAAATCATTGATTCTCAAGTGAAATCTTTTTCACAAATAAGATACCTATATCAGAGGAAATTGTGTCAACAAGGAGATATTAGCAGGGACACAAGTAAAGGGAGATTAATTAAAATCTCAATAGGTGACAAAAGATCAAGTCAGATCAAAGACAACATCAGATTCATCAGTTTGTATAGTGTAGAAGAGGGGGAAAGAATTTTAAGGGAAGGAATTTGATTGAACATTGGACCTGAAGCTCCAAATACATAAATAAATACATGTTGCATGGAGGTTCTAATCTCGAGATGAAAAAGGAAAAAGTAGGGGACAGAGACATGGCTCAATTGTTAAGAGTTCTTACTCTTTTACAATTCAATTCCTGGAGCCCATATATAGCAGCTCACAACAGTCTGTAAATATAGTTCTATGGGCTCCCATGTCTTCTGGCTTCTCTGAATATTTTTGTACATGTGGTGCACATAGATTCATGCAGGTAGGTGGGAGTGGACACACACACACACACACACACACACACATACACACACACACACACACACACACACACACACACACACACACGAGCTGTGGGATTTGACCTCACACATTAAACTTTGTAAAGAAGCTGCTGTTCATGACAGCTTTAAACTGAACTTACTGGTTGTCATGTTTGGTTTATATCTCTTGAAGTTAGTTTCTGTATTTATATCTGGAAATAGTCCATGTGTATTCAACCTTAATATAAACTGCAGTCTTGAATTTGCTAATTAAAGAAATGACTTTTTTATGAGCAAACATAAAGCAATTATCGCATATAAACAGTATCAAATGGTTCAGAGGTATTATAGATTTTAAACTCAGCTGTTCACTAATTACTTTTTATCTTGATTAGAAATGACTATCCCTCAGGCCTGTGAAAATAATTCCAATTAAGTATCACTTAGTATCAATTTAAAAATGTGGAAGCCAGACTGGGTATTCTTTGATTCCAGGTGCCTCTATGTCTTGTGTTAAGTGTCTACATAACTAGAGAAGAATTTACATATTGGCAGTCTGTCTCTTGCTTTCTACAACATAGAAATATTAGGCAGGAGGAACAGCAGTTCTGAGAAGATGCTAGATGAGATCAGCTTCCAGTCTTCAGTCAAAAAAGGATGCAGCTGAGTCATGGGCTATGGAAGCTTAAGGAAGCTACTCAATTGGAGCACAGAGACATAAACTCTCAATAACAGTGAGGATGTTGGGAATTGGCTCAGTGAGTAAAGTGCTTGCTCCGAAAGCACAAGGACTGTAGTTTGGATCTTTAACACCATAAGATCTTTTATTATACAGGATTGTTACAGATATTTTGGGATTTTTGGTTTTTCATATAAAGTTGATAATTGTTCTTTCAAGGAATATAAAGAATTGTGTTGGCATTTTGATTGTAATTATATTGAATCTGTAGATTTTTTTTGTAAGACAGCCATTTTTACTAAGTTAATCCTATGTATCCATAGGCATGGGAGACCTATCTTCTGATAGCTTCTTGAATTTATTTCTTCAGAGAATTGAGATTTCTTCATATAAGTCTTTGACTTGCTTGGGTAGAGTTATACCAAGATCCTTTTTTTTTTTTTTTTTTTGTAGTTGCTTTTGTGAAGGGAATTGTTTCCCTAACTTCTTTCTTTGCCTGTTTTTCTTTTGTATACAGTGGAACTACTGATGTTTTGAGTTAATTTTGATTCTAGCCACTCTGCTGAACATGTTTATCAGCCTGTTGAGTTCCTTAGTAGAAATTTTGGTGTCACTTATTTTTACTTTTTTATTATCTATGAATAGTGATACATCTTTCTTTTCGAACTTCTATAACCTAGATGTCCATTAGTTGTTTTATTGCTCTAGCTAGGATTTTAAGTAATATATATGAAGAGAGGTGGCAGCATTGACATGTCTCTGACCTCAGTGGAATTGATAAACGTTTCTTTTCATTTAGTTTGAAGTTGGTCTTAGTCTTTCTGTATACTGCCTTTGTTATGTTTAGGTATTTTTCTTGTATCCCTGACCACTCAATGAATTTTAACCTGAAAGAGTTTTGGATTTTTGTCAAATGATTTTATTTTGCATCTAAGGAGATGACTATGTGTGTTTTTTCAATCAGTTTATTTATATAGTTTATTACATTGATGGACTTCTGTATATTGATCACCTCTACTTTTCTGGGAAGATGCCTACTTGGTCGTGATATTTTTGATGTGTTCTTGGATTCGGTTTGTGAGAATGTTTTTTGAGAAGTTTTCCATCAATGTTCATATGGGAAATTCTTCTGAAATTATCTTCTTTGGTTGGGTCTTTGTGTGGTTTAGGTATCAAGGTGATTTTGGCCTCATACAATTAATTTGGTAATTTTCCTTCCATTTTTATCTTGTGGAGTAGTTTGAAAAGTATTGGTATTACCTATTTTTTTGAAAGTCTGGTAGAATTCTGTGCTGAAACCTTCTGGCCTTGGAATTTTTCTGGTTGGGAGATTTTTTGATGAGTGCTTCTATTTCCATAGGGGATGTAGGACTATTTAATTTGTTTACATGATTTTGACTAAACTTTGGTAAGTGAAGTCTATCAAGAAAATTGTCCATTTCATTTAAATTTTTCAATTTGGGGTGTATAGATTTTTGTAATAAAACATAGTGATTCTCAGGATTTCTGCAGTGTCTGTCATTATTTTTCCCTTTCCTTTCTGATTTTGTTGATTTACATAGTGTCTTTCAGCCTTTCAATTAATTTGACTGAGGTTATGTCTATCTTGTTTATTTTCTCAAAGTTTTATTTTTTTTTTTGTTTCTTTTTTGAACTGCTCTCTTTGTTTCTAATTTATGGATTTCACCCTATGTTTAGTTATGTCTGGCCACTTAGTCCTATTGAGTGTATGTGTTTCTTCCTGTACCCTAATGCTTTCAAGCGTGCCTTTAAGTTCCTAGTCTGAGATGCCTACAATTCATTTAGGAAGGCATTTAGTCTTTTAAATTTTCCTCCTAGCACTGCTTTCACTGTGTTCTGTAGATTTGGGTATATTATACATCCATTTCCACTGAATTTTAGGAAGTCATAATTTCTTTTTTTATTTCTTCCATGACTGAGAGGTTATTGAGTAGAGGATTGTTCAGTTTTCATACATGTATAAGTTTTATATTATTTCTGTGAAGTCCAGCTTTAGTCTATGGTGGTCTGGTAAGATACAAGGGATTATTTAAGTCTTCTTATATTTGTTGAAGCTTTATTTATGACGTAGTGTACTAGAAATTTTGGAAAATATTACTTATAGTGATGAGAAGAAGGTATATTCTTTGTGATTGGGTGAAAAGTTCTATAAATGTCTGTTAGGTTCATATAATTCATGATATCTGTTAGGGTTGTTTTTCTGTTTAGGTTTTTTGTTTTGTTTTGTTTTGTTTTTTAACCTATCCTTTGGTTAGAGTGTAGTGTGGGAGTCTTCCACTATTAATGTATGGAGATTGAGGTGTGGTTTTAGCTTTATAAATATGTCTTTTACAAATGTGTGTACCCTTGTGTTTGGGGAACAGATGTTCAGAATGGACATGTCATTTTCATGAGATTTTCCTTTAATAAGTATTAAGAGTCCTTCCTAATCTGTTTTGATTAACTTTTGTCAAAAGTATATTTTATTAGATATTAGAATGGTGACTTCAGCTTGAGTCTTGGATCTATTTGCTTAGAATATCCTTTTCCAGACTTTTTTTTCTCTAAGGGAATACTTGTTTTTGTGGCTGAGGTGTGTTTCTTGAATGTAGCATAATAATGGGTCCAGTTTATACACTCATTCTCTTAGTCTGTTTCTTTTCTTGGAGAAATCAGTCCATTGATGTTGAGAAATTTTAATTGACCTTTTATTTTTATTTTGGTGTTGGTTGTAGAATTCTGTTTATGTGTTTTCTACTTTTGGTTTTCTTACAGTGAAATTATGTATATAAATTTTTGGGGGTATAGATAGCCTCATTGGATGGAAGTATTCCTTCTAGTATCTTCTATAGGATTGTGTTTGTGAAAAAAATATTTTTTAAATTTAGTTGTGTATTGGAATATCTTACATTCTCTATCCATGGTTATTGAAAAATTTGCTGGATATAGTAGTCTCGACTGGCATCTGTGGTCACATAGGATTTGCATAACATCTGTCCAGTCCCTTCTATTTGATTCTCATAGGTTTGCCATTATATATTAGTGACTTTTTTTCCCTTGTACCTTTTAATATTTTTTTATTCTGTATATATTGTGTTTTGCTTATTATGTGGCAGGAGGATTTTCTTTTCTGTTCTAATCTAGTTGATATTCTGCAAGCCTCCTGTTCTTATAGTCACATCTTTCTTAAAATTAGGGAAATTTTTTCTATGATTGTATTGAAAATATTTTCTGGGCCTTAGAACTGAGAATTTTCTCTTTCTTCTTTTCCTATTATTTTTAGGTTTTGTCTTTTCATGGTATCCTAAATTTCTTGAATTTTTGTGTCAGGGATTTTTTGGAATTAACATTTTCATTCATGGATGCATCATTTTCTTCCATTGTGTCTGCCATACCTAAGATTCTTTCCTCCATTGTTGCTGTATGTCAAGGAGATTCTTAATCTTTAAATCTGCAGATCTGGCCCTTTAATGTATTCTAGCAGATCATACATGGTGTACATATTTGGATGAAGTTCACTCAGAGTCCTGGGTCAGAGCCACTCCCTTGTTCTCAGGGCAGGGCCTGCTCTCTCCCTCCCATTACATCATGACAGGTCTAGCTCTCCTCCCATGTCTCAGGGTAGTGCAGTCTCACCTACTCTCTTGTCCTCAGGGCAGGGCCCTCTCTCCTGCTTCCATGTCATCATGGCAAGTCCAGCTCACCCGTTCCCATGACCTCAGGGCAGGGCCTGATCTCCTGCTACTGTGTCCTCTCCCACTCTCCCACTCTCATGTCATGAGGGAAGGGCAGGTTCAACCACTCCAGTGACCTCAGGGTAGGGCCTATTGTCTGGCTTTAGTGTCATCTGGGCAGGGTCTGCTATCCTGCTCCTGTGTCATCAGGGCAGGGCCCACTCTCCCACTCCCATGTCATCAGGGTTGGAACAGCTTACCGACTCCCATGTCCCGAGGGCATGGCCCGATCTATTGCTCCTGTGTTCTCAGGTCAAGGCAGGCTCTCCACATGCCATGTCCTGGGGAAGGGCCAGTTCTCCCACTTCCATGTCCTCAGGGCAGAGCCAGCTTTCCACCTCCTGTGTGCTCAAGGCAGGGCCAGCTTTCAGGCTCCCAGGTCCCCAGGGATGGCTCATCTGCTTCCATATCCTCAGGGCCAGATCTTCTGTTCTTGTGTCCTCAGGGTCAACTCTCCTACTTCCTTGTCCTTAGGGTCAGCTCTCCTACTCCCATTCAATTTGCCAGATTTATACTGGCCATGAAGGCCTAGATGGCCTACTACTTGTATGAGATCTTGTGGGACATCTTGCTGGTGGCAAGTAGAGGTCCCTCAAAGTCTTCATTGAGTAGCTCCCAGAAACCATTGATATTGGCCCTGCTCAGCTTCTTGTGGCTCTGTTGATTCTACCTCCTGAGTCTATTGTTCCATCACATGTTCCATCTGTGATGGGTCCCCACCTTGGTGCTGCCCCTAGTATCCACTTCTGCATGATCCAGCTCATGGCACTGAGCATGGTCCTGGCCTGTGAGAGGAGGTCCGTGAGGCCTGTGGTGTGGGTGGTACAGTCCTCTACTTGAATAGCACCCCTTCCGTGAACACCATCTCCTTGGTTAGCACTGCACTGGACCGCAATCCAAAAGGCATCCTGGGCATGGTCTTATGGTCCTGTAGCAGGAGGGCATGGATAATCCACATGACAGAATTTCCTTCTTTCTGGGAAACACCAAAACTGTCTTTTGGAGCTCTTGTGTGGTAATTTGGTGGCTGTGCAGTCTCTGCTGTTTCACAGAGCAGACACAATGTGTGATTGCTGCCACTTTGGGTGATCTCACATTGGGCATTTCTAATACATTGTGCTAAGTGTTTCCTTCCAATCAGAGTGCTCTTGGAGGTGAACATTTCTGTGTAGCTCTGGAAAACAATGTTCCTCCTCTGAATGCATTGTTGTCCTCATCTTCAAACACTGTCACCTGTGCCTGCTGTGAAGACCAGCTTAATGTAATTTTCTTATGTTTCAGTTGCTTTAGGGGATCCATGGCTCCTTTTCCTAGGATAACTGGGTTCTGAAGATATCTTACTGCTCTCACTTTTATTGGTTATGTTTTTACACTGTCCTTTAGCAATGTTTTCTTTGACATTGGCTGGTAGATCCTTTTGCCTGCTAGAGTACTTGGAAGTGAGGGAAGAGCACTGTAAAGGAAGCTAGATGTTCCCACAGGATCAATCCCTCCTCAGATTGGTGCAAATGGTTTTGGAATGGTAAGTAGTTTTCAGGGATTGCTTATGGCTCTCCTCAGATATATGATCCTAGGAGTAGGCGGGTGCCTTAGGATCCCAGGGACCCTTCTCTCAACAAGGAATGTCCCAGAGTCAATTGCTTCTTTACTGTCTTTCTTGCTCCAAGTTTAATGAGATCCTGCTGTCCAGACAATATGCTCACTGGAAACAGACATTTTTGAGTACGTGTGATATTAGAGGAGAGTTTGAGCTGTGAAGCAGCAGCTGGGCTTCTTTCTATGGTCCTTAGAGTCAGGTACCCAAGAGTGGAACTACCAACCCATGACAATAAAAGTGTGTGCCCAAGATTAGAGCCATGTCCTCCCAGTACCTGGAAGGTAATCACAGGCAGTGGGGCCTGGCATGTGGCCTGAAAGCCAAGCTGTCGGGAGCCTGAGACTTTTTCTTTCTTTTTAATTTTTTTCAATTTAAGTAATTTATTCAGATTACATATAAAAAGCCTTCTCATTACAAGTATCTTCACTTTTCCCCTTCCTTCCCTCTTTCACCCTATTCCCATTCCCTAGGCCTGTGACAAAAGGGGACCTCCTCCCCCACCGTATGATCACAGAATATCAGTTCTCATCCTGGCAGCCTGCTTTCTCTTCCTCTGAGTGCCAACAGGCCTCCCGACCAAGTAGGAGTGGTCAAATAGGTGAACCATAATACATGTCAGAGTCAGTCCCCATTCTCCCCGCAACTGTGGAAAATGTGCTGTCTGTTGGTTAAATCTGAATAGGGGTCTAGGTTTACTGCATTCATTGTCCTTGGTTGGGACAATAGTTTGAGCAGACACCCCTATATCCATATCTGCCAGCCTTGATGATCCTCTTGGAGGATTCCAGGGCCTTCTGGGTCCTTCCTTTTCCCAAGTCTCCCATACCTTTCTCACCTGCAGGCCCAATTGGAAGTCCCAACATCTATCCTAATTCCCTGCTAAATGAAGACACTCAGAAGACATCCCTGTTGGCCTAGTGTCCAATCATGTATATCTTTCTGGGTCTTGTTTAAAAATCAATCTGGCACTTTCTCAGAAAACTGGGAATAATGCTCCCTCAAAACCCAGCTATTCCACCCCATGGAATAAGCCAAAAAGATGCTCTACCACACAACAAGGACATTTGCTCAACTATGTTCATAGCAACCTTATTTGTAATAGCCAGAACCTATGAACAGCCTAGATATCCCTCAGTCAAAGAATGGATAAAGAAACTGTGGTACATTTGCACAATGGAATACTACTCAGCATTCAAAAACAAGGAAATCAAATTAAGCCATGTGTGGTGGTGCACACCTTTAATCCCAGCACTAGGGAGGCAGAAACAGGTTGATCTAGATGAGTTTGAGGCTATCCTGGTGTATAAGAGTCAAGGACAACCAGGGCTACTCAGAGAATCCCTGTCTCAAAAATCAAAACAAGCAAATAAACAATCAAAAACAAAACATAACAAACAAAACTCAAGGAAAGCTTGAACATTGCAGGTAAATAGATGGAACTAGAAATGATCATTCCAGCCAGGCATGGTGGCACATGGCTTTAGTCCCAGCACTCAGGAGACAGAGCCATGTGGATCGCTGTGAGTTCAAGGATAGTCTGGTCTGCATAGCAAGTCAAAGACAGGCAAGGCTACACCCCCAAGAAACCCTGTCTAAAAAAGCAAAAAAAAAAAAAAAAAATCATTATGGGTGAGTTAACCCAGAGGGAACTTTTTTTTTTGGTTTTAGCTTGATGACCTGAGGTTGGACCTGTGAGAATTCCTCAGCATTTTGATCTACTCTCATATGGAAAATAGAGACAATGTGGTTTTTAGGTCTACGACAAGGCCCATTGGTTCTGCTGCTGTTGTTGTCTTATAGTTCAGATACTGTGAGCTCTTGGAGCTACCATCTTGCATCCATGCCATTCCTTTCTTCAGAACAAATCTTGAAATATTACTCTCATAGAAAGGAAAGAACATAATCATGATAAAAATAAACAAAGCCAGCTAGGATCATTCTTATATCCAATTTTTCATGTATGTATATGTGTTGTATGTGTAGTTACATGTATGAATGGTTTTCACACATATGATAGAGCATATGAGTGTGTTTGTATGTGTGCATGCACATGTATGTGGAGGCCCAAGGCTTAAATCAGATGTCATCTGTGTCACCTTTACTCCTTATTTGTTAATATAGAGTCTCTCAATCCAAATAAGATCTCACTGATATGGCAATTATTTCTAGGTAGCTTGCTTTGGGGTTCCCCTGGGTTTTGCTTTTCTATTGTTGTCATACAACACCATTATAAAGACAATTTGCTCAATGAAGGCCTTTTTGGGGCTTATAATTCCAGAAAATAAAGGGTCCTTCACCACAAGGAGGCAGCAAACTGAGAAATTATATGATAAACCACAAGCAGGAAGCAGGAAGAATAATCTAGCGTAGGCAGGAATCTTTAAACTCTTAGATTCTGTATCCAATGACACACTTCTTCCAGAAAGGCAATACCATCTAAGCCTCCACAAACACCACCACCAAGTGAGGAATAAGTATTTAAGTGCCCAAGCCTTTAAGGATCATTCTATTTTTAAATTTCTTTTAAAAATTATTTATTCAGATTACATCTCAATTGTTATTGCCTTATTTGTATCTTCCATTCCCCCCTCCCTCCCTATTTCACACTATACCCCTCCTCTATGCCTGTGACAGAACGGGAGAGCCTTCCCCACCATATGATCACAGCCTATCATGTCTCATCCAGATAACCTGCTTACCTTTCCTTTGAGTGCCACTAGGCTGCCCCACCAAAGGGACATGGTCAAATAGAGTTTATGTCAGAGAGAGGCTCATGACTTTACCTGGGTCTGCAACACCTATTATAGTTGCCAGTCAGATACTATTCATTTGGAACATTGCCTACCTTGTCTTCTTTGGTGGATACATCACAAAAGATACAGTGACACTACTTGGTCCCTTTGTGGCTACATCCAGGGATCTATTGATTCTTCTAGACCAATAGCCAAAATTAGACCTATCCTCATCAAAATGTGCAAGAATAAAAACCACTTCTATAGAACTTACAGGCCAAAGGATGTGGCTCCTTGTTAATATATATTGACATGAAATTGGAGAATATGTCCTACTTACATTTTCTGATGCTGGACAATGTTCCTGATAAGAGGAATATAAGGAAGAAAGGGTTTCTTTTAGCTCTTGGTTTCTGAATATAGTCAATCATGGTGGGAAAATGATGGCAGCAGAAACACTAGGCACCTGGTGACATTGTATCCGTAGTCAGGAAAGAAGGAGAGAACTACTGCTCATGTTCCCTTTTTATATTTATTTAGTCTACTAGTACAGGTCATGGAAATGTGCTGCCACATAAGGGTATGTCTTCTTATTTCATAGATCCTAGTATAGAAACTCCCTCACCAATATACACAGAAGTTTGTCTAGTCAATGACTTTAGATTATGTGAGGTTGGAAACCCACATTAATCCCCATAGTACAGAGAGATGAATTTGCAGTTTTCTACAATACATCAACATGCTGGATACAAGAATTAATAAGGAAGGGTTCATTAAAACATTTACTGAGGACTTGGAATGAAGTTTTGAGAAGGACTTGAGCATCTGATGCCATCCTGGTTAATTTTTCTGTCAATATAGCACAAGCTAAGGTCATCTGGGAGAGGTAAACCTTAATTTAAAAAAATGTCCCCATAAGATTGGCTTTTAGACAATTTTGTCAGGTGTTTTCTCAATTACTTTTTGATGTGTAAAGGTTTAGAAGGTCATCAGTCAACACTAATACTCCATGTCCTATGCTTCAGTTCCTGTCTTCATGTTCCTGCAAGAGTCTTTCTTGGCTTCTTGCAATGATAGATTGACATAACAAAGTGTAAAATGAAATAAAACATGTCTTCTTTAAGTTTATCTTAGTCAAGATGTTTACCACAATGACAGGAAGTTCATAGAACACTTAACTTTTGTTGAAGCAATTACACAATTATTTAGGTAATTGTAGTAGAACTGCCATAGATATTTTGGACCAGTATTAAAGTATTAGCCATAGACTTGAAAAGATAGTCATGGCAATTTTTTGTGTCATACTGTGAATAATATCATATTTTCTGACTATGTTCTCCAGGATGATTATGGATAATTGTTCCATTGTATTGAAGTATTCAGTAGTAGTGATATAATTTAGTAGTGGAATTGTTAATTGTCCAGTATTGTTTCAAAAACCAGTTTTGCAATATTACAATAGTGATCCAAGTGACTATGACATAGTTATGGAAGTATATTAGTTGCTTTTCTTTAGCTGTGATAAAAGACTTCAATCAAGGCAACTTAAATAAGAATGAGTTATCCCTGGCTTAAGGTACCAGAGAAATAAGAATTCAGGAAGGGGAGTTATGGGAACAATAATCAGCTATATAGAAATTTGAAAGCTCACATTTTGGAAATCAAGAATAAAGAAGAGACTGAAATTGGAAATAAAGGAGGCCATAATACATTCACAGTGCACACTCCATCCAGCAAGGCTATACCACCTAAAAAACCACAAACAGTGACACAAACTGGGAACCAAGTATTCAAATACTGAAGAGTATGGCAGGGGCATTTTCTTCCAAACCTCCACAGATGTTAAGAGCATCTAGCACTAAGCAAAATGGGAATAAGGTAGCCAGAGAACTTAAGCAAAAAAATCTGGAAAAGTGTTGTTCTAGTTGTTCTCATTGGCATGACTAAATTCCCAACATGTAGCTGCTTAACTGGAGAGTGAGTTATTTTACCTATAGTTTAAGGAAAGACAGTGCAGCAGGCAGAAAAGTGTGACTCAGCAACATGAATAGAAGTTGGCTGTTCACATTGCATCCTCAGTTAGAAAATAAAACATGTACAGGGAGTAGATGATCTACAGTCTAAAGGAATGCCACCATTTATGCATTTTTTCCTGTGAAGCTTTACTTCCCACATTGCATTACCAGCTGTAGCCCACTTATTAGAACACATGAGCTTTTGGTAGACATTTCTAGTGAGCAAGAGCAAAAGACATCTGTAGCAAAGAGATGGAATGGCTGATGCCAAGGGTGGTAAAGGATTCTTAAAAATGGAATCAGAATCTGTCCACAAACATTCCAAAAAAATCATGTTCCTCATGTTCTCATGTTATCACTTTATAAATTTGAGAAAGCCATTAAACAAAAACCTGTGTGGCTTGAAAATATTGTGCCCCTTGGGAGGCAGAGGCAAGGAAAAACACTGCGAGTTCGAGGTCACCCTGGTCTGCAGAGTGAGCCTGGGACAGCCAAGGCTACACAAAGAGACCCTTTCTTGGAAAAACAAAAACCAACCAACCAAATAAACAAAGAAAAACAAAAATAAAAAAGTGAAAAAACAGTGATCAACACCAAAAATATATACCTCAATTTCTCCCCCCGAAAGTTTGCATGTATTTGACATATTTGCTACACAGAAAAGACTTGAGACTTTTAAGCTATGTTAGACACAAGCAATGGGTTGCTATGGAGGGTGATGTATGAAGAAAAGATTGCCTCTGTCTATTCATCTCACATTGTACTCTCTAGAAATCCTTTAAACAGGTGAGTAAAATGAAGGATGTCTAAAGGAGAGTGACAGTAGCAATACTTTCTGACCTAGATCTGTCTACACTGAGGATGCACTATGTGTATCTAGAACTCAACTGTTGGAAACATTTGTTTATATTTTGGTGGCCTCTAGACCAAATTCTCAGTATTATCCAAGGGGTATTTTCTGAAAAAAATAAAATAAAGTTTTTCTGAGGGGGATTTCCTCCCCCTGTATATGCTCATAGGGTATCAAGTCTCTTCTTGGTAACCTCCTGTCCTTCCTCTGAGTGCCAATAGGTCTCCCCCTCCAGGGAAAATGGTCAAATATGAGACACCAGAGTACGTGAGAAAGTCATATCCAACTCTCCACTCTACTATGGAGAATGTTCTGACCATTGGATAGATCTGGGTAGGGGTTTAAAGTTTACAGCCTGTATTGTCCTTGGCTGGTGCCTTAGTTTGAGCGGGACCCCTGGGCCCAAATCTGCCTATCATAATGTTCTACTTCTAGGTTTCTAGGACCCTCTGGATCCTTCTACTGTGCCTCTCTCCCATGCTTGTCTCATCTAGAGTTCCAATAGGATGTCCTCCCCACTGTCCCAGTTTCCCGGTAATTGAAGACTTTCATGTGACATGCCCCTTGGTCTAATATGCAGATATAAGTGAGTATATACCATTTGGAGCAGGAGAATAAGGGGAAAATGGGAGGGAGGGAAGAATGGGAGGATACAAGGGATGTATCCTCCATTGAGATGTAACAAGAACAAATTAATAAAATAATATATATCTTGGAAAAAAAAGAAAGATGTGTATAAGAAAAAAAATACAGTTTTTCTGAGATCTTTAATTTTGCATATTTGGGTTAAATTCCAATCTTGTAAGTTTTCTTTTCCTTCTTTCAGCATTACAAAACCTTCTCTAATTTCTTATTATCATTACAAAGAAACTTAAATCTCAATTGTGTTATCTCTTCCCACACTGAGAGAAAATACAAACAAAATTGAATTTACTCTGTATCTTGTCTCTGTTCAGGCCTATAACTGATCTTGGCCAGGACCTCTCTTTCCTCATCCTACACTTCATTTCAGAAGGATCATTTGCTGCTCTGAACTAATCTTTATCTCTTTCTGTACTCCAATATTGCCTCATGTCTTCACTGAGTTAAGTCTGTGTTTTAACCCATCTTATGATTAGATCCTGAGCCCCAATAAGTCGCTAACCAGCAAGGTTCAGACACTCATCTAAATACGTCAATTAATCAAACAAGTAGCAGTGAAAAGTAGATTGTCTATTAAATTTGGCCATATCAGGAGAAACAAAGAGCACAGGTGATTCCTGCATGTACAAACTTCAGATTTATAGCAGGAGACATGGGATTAAATTGACGTCAAGATGTGGGACTCACTAAGCTACTTTTGCAAAGCAGTGGCTCTGCTCATCATCTTTGCCTTCAATCCAGGATCTGATTTTAGATCATTTGAGAAGTTTTCAGAATAGTGTGAAATCCATTGCTGAGATACAAATTTCTCCTTGGTTAATATCAGGCATCTGGCTTCAGAGCTTTCTTTGTCCAACATGAAACTTTCAAGGAAATGTCAATATCAAGCAGTCCATCAATTCATTAACTCAGAAGCCAAAGGAAGGGGCAGATATATCACCTTTGAACATTTTCATTCTTCCCAGGACATCATTGGTCTCAGAAGTGACTGTGAGTTATGATTTTCTATAAAACTCTGAAGTCTTGATGCATAACCAGTTCACTACACCATTGAAACTTCTTATATGTCCCATAGACTGAATAAACCAACATCAGCACATGCAACAGCTTATGATGCTGGTGATAAAGTAAAATGTGACTGAGCATGTTCATACTTTCATTTTTCACATGATAGAATTGATGTTTATCCTTAACAATTAGATATTTGTATGGGATTTAAGTGATATTTAGTTCAGGAAGATGGCCAGACCACAAATGATCTAATTAACATTAACTGCCAAATTTATGCTTCTTCTAATCACCTAATAATAAGACTCAACTAAAGGATAATCCAGATTGACACCTTTGGGTATGTATGTTAGGGATTGTACCTGATGTATGAGTGTCCAGGTAAATGTGGTCAGCACTATCCCTAAGAAGGTGGTCCTCTCAGTATAAGAAAGCTACTAAGCATGAATCTGAGAATAAGGCAACCTGAAATATTTCTCTAAGTTCCTGCTTGAGTCCTTGCCCTGAGTGCCCTCAAGGATGGACTGTGAACTAGAAGCACAACCCAAATACATCCTTTTCCCCCTAATTTGCTTTAGGACATAATATTTTATCATGGCCAAAGAAAACAATCTAAGACCATTTCTAGCTAAGTAACACTGAAAGCTGGTATGATTCTTACTCTGTCAGAGAATTTACTTCATCATAATGTTTAATGAGGATCTAACATACTTATTCACATTTTCATAAAAAAACAATTATATTTCCCAGAAGTATTTATATTTTTCTTCTTGATCTTTGTAAATATCTGTAGGGCCTTATGGTCTAGTAGGCAATATGTCAATTCACCAATTTGTTTTGCTACTTGCAGGCATCACCATTACTCCTGATTTATGTAGCACTAAGGGGCAAACCCAATTCCATGGGCATGCCAGGCAATCACTCTTATCTCCTATGCCAAAACCTCAGATGGCAACTTTTCTTTATGTGTAATCTACAGGCTGTATGCTTTTAGTTAACTTCTGTAATTTTTTAATATTTTAATTAGATATTAGTGTTATTTTTTAAATTTGGGGGAGTTTCTTTATTTTTTAATACTTTTTTTCTTATACCTTAAAAATGGTTTACTGATAGATCAAATAATCTGTAGGTGCCTTTCTCTTTCTTTCATAGGAAGTAGGCTACAAGCCCAGTAAATTGCTTATAGAAAAAAACCTGAATGTCCCTGCTACTATGACTAATGCATCAGAGGCTAGAGAGGTAAGGAAGACTACTCCTCTCTTTTGCAACTCCAAGGTAAGTTCATGGTTCTATATAGTTCCTGGTGCTATGCATCATGGCACTTAGGTGACCCACCTCAAATACAGTATGATGAACATTGCACTGGACCATACAAATCTACAAAACTGAGAAGTTTTATTTTTCTTACAAACTGAAGAGCCTGTGTTATTCTATGTGTCATGCTGTCCGGTTACTCTCTTGTAATCAGACCTTCTTGTAAAGGCTTACTGATTAAAGCCATTTATGTGACTCCTTTGGTGTGATGGTCTATCTGGTCTAGTACTCACCAAATTTGAGGTCCATTATTTCACATAAACAATTGTATCATGGTTTAAGAGTGCTAAAATGAAAACATTTGAGTTTTAGAATGACACATTACACATGCACTGGCTAGTGTTTTGTAAATTTGACACAAGATAGAATTATTTGGGAAGAACCTCACCTGAAGCAAATGAAATGGACAAAATTCTTAATAGATACCAATTACAAAAATTGAGTCAAGCACAGGTAACTAAATTAAATAGTCCTATTTCTTCTCTTGAAATAGAAGCAGTACTCAAAATTCTAAAACCATAAAAAATATCCAGGGCTATATGGATTCAACTCAGAATTCTACCAGTCCTTTAAAGAAAAGCTAACACCAATTCTCTCCCAACTATTTATCAGAATAGAAACAGAAGGTACATTACCAAACTCATTCTATGAGGCCAGAGTCACCTTGATACCTAAACTTCAGAAAGGCTCAACAAATAAAGTTAATTTCAAACCAATTTCCCTCATGAACATTAATGTAGAAATACTCAATAAAATACTTGCAAACCAAATCCAAAAACACATCCAAATTATTTACCATGACCAAGTAGTCTTCATTCCAGGCATGCATGGGTAGTTCAATGTAGGCATATTCATCAATGTAATCCATCATTTAAATGAACTAAAAAGGCTTCTTAGAGTCTGAAAAAGCATTTGACAAAATCCAACACCCATTCATGTTAAACATCTTTGAGAGTTTGGGGATACTAGGCAGATACTGCAGCATAATAAAGGCAATAATCAGTAAGCCTATAGCCTACATAAAACTAAATGGAGAGAACTTAAAGCAATTTCACTGAAATAGGGAAATAACAAGGCTGTCCACTATTTCTGTACCTCTTCAATATATTGCTTGAAGTCTTAGTTAGAGTAATAAGACAAATAAAGGAGATCAAACGGATATAAATTGGAAAATAAGAAGTAAAATTATTACTATTTGCAGATGATATAATTGTAGACATAAATGGCCCCAAGAATTCTACCAAGGAATTCCTACAGCTGATAAATATCTTCAGCAAAGTGGCTGAATACAAGATCAATTTTAAAATGGTAGCCCTCCTTTATCCAAAAAAGAAAAACAGGCTAAAAAAGAAATTAGGGGAAAAACTTCCTTAACAATATCAACCAAAAACCATAAAATATATATGCATAAATTTAACCAAGCAAGTGAAATGCCTGAATGAAAAAACTTTCAGTTTTTTTTTTGAAGAAGGAAATTGAAGAAGATAGCAGAAGATATACTCAAGCTCATGAAACACAAGGCTTAACATAGAAAATGTTGTCTTACCAAAATCATTCTACAGAGTCACTGCATTTCCAATCAAAATGCTAATACCATTCTTCACAGATATTGGAAGAACAATTCTCAACTTCATTTGGGAAAAAAACAACAACAAATGGATAAGGCAATCATGCACAACAAAAGATCTGATGGATCCTTAAGATGGTGGCGTACAGCAAGCACTGTATCTGATCTATTGGACAGAGACCAGGGACTTGAATGGAGCCACAGACTGTTAAATGCAGAGAACTTTAGGTGAGTTGGGTCCCACACAGCTCAGACTATTGGTGGGCCTGGCCTCAGGTCAAGAATCAGTCAAGGGAGGCCCTGAACCCACTCTCTGGATGTTTATATGGAACCCACCTCTGGGCTGCAGTTGGCAGATAAAGACCGAATTCCATGTGCAGGACCACACTGGAACCCCTGGCCTGTGGAAGTTACAGGGAAACAGAGTAAACTGCCATTGGTCCCAACTATACACTCTACGCAAATCTACCAAGGACCACCACATGCCACCTGAAAACACAGGCATCTGGGTCCACCTAGCTCAGAGAGAGCAGCACACACCCTGCAGTACCAAACTAGGATGACTTAGGGACAGAGAGCGAGGTACTGAGCTGCTTGGGTCCACCTAGCTCAGAGGGCAGCTCGCAGCCTGAGCTACCAAACTTTGCCCACATTGGAACATAGCACAGGGTTCTGAGCTGCTTTGGTTCCACTAGCTCAGAGAGAGTGTGTGCAACCCATGGCACCAAATCAAGCCTACATTGGAACAGACAATGGGATGATGAGCTGCTTGGGTCCACTTAACTCAGGGAAAGCGGCACGCACCCTGTGGCGCCAAACCCTGACCACGTTGGAACAGAACCCAGAGTACTGAGCTGTGTGGGTCCACCTAGCTCAGAGAGGGCACGGGGTACTGAGCTGCTTCGGTCTAACTTTCTCAGAGAAAGCAGCACGCACCCTGCGGTGCCAAACCATGCCCACGTTGGAACAGAGCACAGCATACTGAGTTGCTTGGGTCCACCTAGCTCAGAGAGAGCAGTGCACAACCCCTGGCACTTAACAAGGCCCATTTTGGAACAGAGCATGTGATCTTGAGTTGCTTGGGTCCACCTAGATCAGAGAGAGCGGCTCACAACCCATGGGATCAAACCAAGCCTACTTTGGAACAGAGCAGAGGGTATTGAGCAGCTTGGGTACACCTAACTCAGAGAGAGAGAGAGAGAGAGACAGAGAGAGAGAGAGAGAGAGAGAGAGAGAGAGAGAGAGAGAGAGAGCTCACAACCCGTGTAGCCAAACGAGGCCCATTTTGGAAGAGAGCATGGGATACTGAGCTGCTTGGGTCCACCTAGCTCAGAGAGAGTGCGTTCAATCCGTGGCACAAAACCAGGCCCTTTTTTTAAAAACAGAGTGCAAGTTACTGAGCTGTTGGGGTCCACCAAGCTCACAGAGAGCTGCACGCAGCTTGTCACACCAAACCAGGGCTACTTTGGAACACAGCGCAGGGTATTGAGATGCCTGGCTCAACCTAGCTCAGAGATAGTGACACACAACCCACAGCATCAAACCAAGCCCACTTTGGACAAAGTGCAGGATATTGAGCTGCTTGGTCCACCTAGCACAGAGAGAGCATCGCGGAGCCTGCGGCAACAAACCAGGCACACTTTGGAACAGAGCACAGGGTTCTGAGCTTCTTGGGTTCCCCTAGCTTAGAGAGAGTGGCACACAGCCTGTGGCGCTATACCCTGCCCACTTTTTAACTGAGCACAAGATACTGAGCTGCTTGGGTCCATCTAGCTTAGAGAGAGCAGCATGCAGCGTGCGGTGACAAACCGTGGGCACATTGGAACAAAGCACAGGGTAATGAACAGCTTGGGTCCACCTAGCTCAGCACGAGTGGCATGCATCCTGTGGCGACAAACTGTGCCAACTTTGGAAAAGAACGCAGATTACTGAGTTGCTTTGGTCCACTTAGCTCAAAGAGAGCAGCGCTCAACCTGTGGCGCAAAACCAGGCATACTTTGGAACAGAGTGCAGGGTTCTGAGCTGTTTCAGTCTACCTAGCTCACAGAGAGTGTCACACAGCCTGTGGTGCTATACCCTGCCCACTTTGGAACAGAACACAGAATACTGAGCTGCTTGGTTCCACCTAGCTCACGGAGAGCTGCGAGCAGCCTGCAGTGCCAAACTGTGAAGACATTGGGACAGAGCACAGGGTACTGAGCTGCTTGGGCCCATCTAGCTCAGAGAGAGCTGCACACAGCCTGCGGTGCCATACCGGGCCCATATTCTAACAGAGCGAAGGGCCTGAGCCTGCAGATCCCAGCAGTTAGAACCCAGCTTGGTTACTTCACACAGTCCTGGCAGAATCTCCCATGGGGCTGGGTACACCTAGCTCAGAGAGAGTGGTGCACAGCCCGCAGGGACTTTCCAGGCCCACATTGGAACAGAGTGCTGGGTACTGAGCTACTTTGGTCAAACTAGAGAGCAGCACACAGCCAGCTGGGGGCAAAACAAGTCCCACACTAGAACAGAGCACAGTGGGCAGTTATAACCTAGTGTGGACACTACACACAGGCCCACTGAATCTCAAACCTTCTTGGCAAAGGCTGGACACCTCAGAGGTATCTATACACTGCCCTAAAAAGCACATATATCTCAGTGGGTCTGAGCCAGGCAAGGTCTGGACTACAGGTAAGTGGGAAGTGAAGGCACCTGAGAACATCTTGCCCAATCATAATTTGCCAGCCTTGATCTGAGACCCCATAACAGCTGGCATGAATCACAACACTAACTTGAAAGGAACCAATCAGAAGCCTACTTCTAATGACACGTCCTAGATCCTAAGATGTAGAGCAAAGTCTCCAGGAGTGGAAACTAGGACACCTGTGTCAGGGAGGAAAATCCCTGATCCCCACAGGCAAGAGCAGGTGACCTATAATCATTCACCAACTATCCACTCTCAACCTGTGAAGGTCACCAGAAGCTAGCTCCCAACATCAAAGACACCAAAATGACAAGAGGACAGCAAAAGAATTCAAACAAAAACTAAAACAGTTTGGAGTCTCCAGATCCCAGCAATTCCAATGAAAGCAAGCCGGACAAACCAAAAACAATTGAAATACAAGAAAATGACCTCAAGTCCTTAGTAAGGAAGATGATAATGGAAGAAAGTAATGAAATCTATAAACAACTGCAAGAGGAGGCAACCAAGCAGATGGAGGACATAAAAGAGTTATATAGAAAGGCACTGGAAGAATTTCAGGAAAATACAAACAAACAGATGAAGGAAAACAATAAAACACTTCAAGATCTGAGGAGGAAGAAGGAATCTATGATAAAGGAACACACGGAAAAAAAATGTGAACGAGAGACCATAGAGAAGAAAGCAGCCAACAAAGAGCTGGCCTTATCAAACATAATCTAGGAAATGGAGGAACGAATTTCGTGACTTGAAGATACAATCGCAGAACAGGAAACAACCATCAAAGAAAATGTTAAATCAGAAAAGTTCCTGACACAGAACATCCAAAAAATCAAGGACACCATGAAAAGAAGAAACTGAGAATAATAGACATTGAGGAAAGAGAAGACACCTGACTCCATGGCCCAGAAAATATCTTCAACCAAATCATAGAAGAAAAATTTCCCAATCTGAAGAAGGAGATGCATATGATCATACAAAAAGCCTACAGAACACCAAATAGGATAGACCAGAAATGAATATCATCTTGCCACATAATAATAAAGACACAAAATATACAAACCAAAGAAAAATATTAAAAGCTGCAAGGAAAAAAGGCAGAGTAACATACAATGGCAAACCTATAAGAATTACACCTGACTTCTCAGCTGAGACCATGAAAGTCAGAATGGCCTGGACAGAGATCCTGCAAACCCTAAGAGATCACAGATGCCATGCTAGACTACTGCACCCAGCAAAGTATCAATAACTGTTGATGGAGAAAACAAATTATTCCATGACAGGAAAAAATTCAACCAATATCTATCCACAAATCCAGCATTACAGAAGCTATTAGAGGGAAAACTCCACCACACAGGAATGAGTTACAACCAAAACTACACAGGAAATAGATAACTACACCATGGCAAATTCAGAACCTCACAAACTCTCGACTTTAACAAACATCAAAATGAAGGGACTTAAAAGTCACTGGTCATTAATGTCTCTCAAAACCAATGGTCTCAAGTCTCCAATAAAAAGACATAGACTAACAGAATGGGTACATAAAGAAGACCCAACATTCTTCTGCATCCAAGAAGCACATCTCACCCAAAAGGACAGACATTATTTCGGAGTAAAAGTTTGGGAAAAATATTCCAAGATAATGGTCACAAAAAGCAAGCTAGTGTAGCCATCCTAATATCTAATAAAGTAAAATTTCAACCAAAATTAATCAAAAGACACGAGGAAGGACACTTCATATTCATCACGGGTAAAATCAACCAATTCTGAGCATCTATGCTCCAAAATAAAAAAGGGCACCCAAATTTGTAAAAGAACTATTAACACAGCTTAAACCACTCATTGATCCCAACACATTAATAGTGGAAGACTTCAACACTCCACTTTCACTGAAGGACAGGTCATTGAAACAGAAACTAAGCCGAGAAATAACATCACTAACCAACACCATGAATCACATGGATCTAACAGATGTGTACTGATCTTCTCACCCAAACACAAAAGACTATACTTTCTTCTCAGCACCCCATGGAACCTTCTCCAAAATTGATCACATAGTAGGTCACAAAGCAGGCCTCAACAGATACAAGAAGATTGATATAATACCTTGTATCCTATCAGATCACCATGGTCTATGGCTGGACTTCAACAACAACAGAAATAACAAAAAGCTACTCACACATGGAAACTAAACAACTTTCTACTTAATGAGAAGTGGGTCATGGAAAAAATAAAAGAAGAAATAAAAGAATTCCTGAAAGTCAATCAAAATGATGGAACAACATACCCAAATTTGTGGGACACATTGAAAGTGGTGCTAAGAGGAAAATTCATAGCACTAAGTGCCTTTAAAAAGAAATAGGAAACATCTCACATAAGCAACTTAACAAAACATCTGGAAGCCCTAGAAAATAAAGAAGCAGAAACACCTAAGAGAAGTAGACATCTGGAAATAATCAAACTCAGGACTGAAATCAATAAATTAGAAACAAAAAGAACAATTCAAAGAATCAACAAAACCAGGAGTTGCTCTATTGAGAAAATCAACACGATAGATAAACCATTAGCCAAACTAACTAAAAGGCAGAGGGAAAGTATCCAAATCAACAAAATCAGAAATGAGAAGGGAGACATAATACAGACACGGAAGAAATACAAAGCATCATAAGATCCTACTTTAAAGTTACATATGCTACAAAATTTGAAAATCTAAGGGAAATGGACTCTTTTCTTGATTGATAACACTTGCCAAAATTGAATCAATATTAGATAAAAAAAATTAAATAAGCCTATTTCTACCATAGAAATAGAAGCAATAATTGATAGTCTCCCAACAAAAAAAGCCCAGGGTCAAATGGTTTCAGTGCAGAATTCTATCAGAACTTTAAAGAGGCGCTAATGCCAATACTCTTCAAGCTACTCCAAAAGATAGAAATGGGTGGAACATTAACAAATTATTTCTATGAGGCCATAGTCACGTTGATACCTAAACCTCACAAAGACCCAACAAAAAGGGGAACTTCAGACCAATTTCTCTTATGAACATATACACAAAGATACTCAATAAAATAATCGCAAAACAAATACAAGAACATATCAAAGATATCATTCATCATGACCAAGTAGGCTTCATTCCAGGCATGCAGGGACAGTTTAATATATGGAAATCAATCAATGTATTCCACCATATAAACAAACTAAAGAAAAAACACATGATCATCTCCTTCGATGTAGAAAAACCATTTTACAAAAACCAACACCCATTCATGTTTAAAGTGTTAGAGATAAGGGATACAAGGCACATTCCTAAACATAATAAAGGCTATATACAGCAAGCCAATAG
Organism: Acomys minous; assembly: GCF_964271855.1. Taxonomy (NCBI): domain Eukaryota; kingdom Metazoa; phylum Chordata; class Mammalia; order Rodentia; family Muridae; genus Acomys; species Acomys minous. The sequence goes on from NC_140483.1 coordinate 79,484,518, forward strand.
CCAACATCAAACTAATTGGAGAGATAATCAAGGAAATTCCTGTAAAATCAGGGAACAGACAAGGCTGCCCACTATATCCATATCTCTTCAATATAGTTTTGAAGTACTAGCCATAGCAATAAAAAAACAAAAGGAGATCAAGGGGATTTAAATGGGAAAAGAAGAAGTCAAATTATCCCTATTTGCAGATGATATGATAGTATACGTAAGTGACCCCCGCTGTTCTACCAGAGACCTCCTTTAGCTGATAAACACATTCAGCCAACTGGCTGGTTACAAAATTAACTCAAAAAATCAGTGGCCTTCCTATATACAAATGACAATCATACAGAAGAAAAAATTAGGAAACCTACACCCTTCATGTTAGCCACAAGCAATTTAAAATACCTAGGTGTAACTCTAAGCAAGCAAGTGAAGGACTTATTTGAAAAAAAACTTTAAGTCCCTGAAGAAAGAGACTGAAGGTGACTTGAGTAGATAGAGGGATCTCCCTTTTTCATGGATCAGGAGAATTAACATAATAAAAATGGTCATCTTACCAAAAGCAATTTAGATATTCAATGCAATCCCTATTAAAATACCTATACAATTTTTTAAATACATTAAAAGGTCAATTCTCAACTTTATATGGAAAGACCAAAAAAAAACCCAGAATAGCTAAAACAATTTTATACATTAAAAGATCCTCGGGAGGAATCTCCATACCTGATCTCAAGCTGTCCTATAGAGCAATAGTAATTAAAACAGCATGGAACTGGCACAGCAATAGGCTCATTGATGAATGGAATCAAATTGAAGATCCAGATATGAATCCACACATATATAGTCACTTGATTTTTGACAAAGAATCCAAATCTATTCAATGGAAAAAAGATATCATTTTCATCAAATGGTGCTCTTCTAACTGGATGTCTACATGTAAAAAAATGAATTTAGACCCATACTTGTCACCATACACAAAACTCAAGTCCAAGTGGATCAAAGACCTCAATATAAAAGCAGAGACACTAAATCAGTTAGAAGAAAAAGTAGGGAAAAGCCTGGAACACAATGGCACAGGAGACAACTTCCTGAACAGAACACCAACAGCCCAGGCCTTAAGATCAACAATTACCAAATGGGACCTCATGAGGCTGAGAAACTTCTGCAAAGCAGGGGACACTGTCAAAAGAACACAGTGACAGTTTGCTTGATCTAAGACACCAACCAAGGACAATATTTGCAGTTATCATCAAACCCCTACCCAGACCTAGACAAGGGACAGAACATTCTCAACAGTTATGTGGAGACTGGGGACTGACTATCACATGATCTCTGGTGTCCCATATTTGACCATGTCCTCTGGGGGCCATGGAGAGGCACAATGGCACTCAGAGGAAGGATAGCAGACTACCAAGAAGAGACTTGTTACCCTTGCATCCTATTCAGGAGGAGGAGGTCCTCCTCAGTCACAGTCATAGGGAACGGGAATGGGGTGAAAGCAGGAGGGAGGGAGGAATGGGAGGATGCATAGGATGGGATAGCAAATGACATGTAACATGAATTATTTTATTTTTCAATTAAATATGTTTAAAAATATATAAATGATTATCAGTCATGGTGGTGCATGCCCTTAAACCCAGAGGTAAGTTAATCTTTTTGAGATCAAAGCCATCCTGGTCTAAAGAGCTAATTCCAGAATAGTAAGAACTAAATAATAGAGAATGTAAATAATGTTTTTAATTCCTCAGACAATAGGATGAGATGAGAGCCATACCTAAGATTTATTAATATTGTGCTTGGTTGGAGCCAGGGCATTTCTATCTAAATACCCCTAGGACCAGGTCTAAAGATTCCACCATCCATGAAATGAAATCTTTTGCAATCCTGGACCTTGAAGGCTTCAGTTTCCAGACTCTGTCTGCTAATCTAATCCCAGAATTATTTCAGCCTCTGAGAATTATTGCTAGTTCTTTCTGAACTCTACCTCTTTGGGATGGCTCAGCTCAGCTGTACTGGTTCAAAGCTTCTCTCCATGTTGACTGATTCAAATTGGCTTTACCCTGCTTCTTACTGATTAGTATGCTTGGAAAAATTACCTCTGAACTCAAGGAACTGAACTGCATTAACTCAAATAGGCTCATCTGAACTGAACTGAATTGCATTGAACTGTACTCCAGAACTCTACTGTACTGTCTCCACAAACTTTACTGTATTCCTGTACTTATCTCTACTTTTCATGTGCTACGGTTAAATAGCTTCTCTTTCATGTCTGTTCTCATGAGAGTTGGGCATATATTATCTACGACTCATTCTGTGGAATCTTGCTCAGATTCATCTCTTTGACTGCTCTTAATTAGACATCATTGTATGGGATAAAAGTCGGTAATAAATTCCAGCCAGAGGTATTAAATGTTTGTCTTGTCTGTATTTCAGGCAGAGGAATTAAAGGTGTGCATTCCAGCAAAAGGTTTGAAAGGTATGCTAAGGCCATGCTTGTATTCTAACCAGAGCACAGAGACCTAGCTCTTATTATGTGATCCCTTATCAGAGAAGATATGCTGCTGGACTAAAATCCCTCTCTGAAGAGAACTTGTCTCAGTAAAACAAACATGAAGGAGGAAAAGGAGGAGGAGGAGGAGACTGAGAACAAGAATGCAAGAATGAGGAGAGATTGAGGAAGGCAATGGAGTACTAAAAACACAGATTTCCCACAATTATTTTTTAAATAAATAGATATTTTCACCATACATAAAGTAAGGTTTGGTTATAATAGATGGACATCAGGACAAATAATCAATTTTCTGAACTATTGAGGCCAGTCTGACCTGATACATTTGTAAAACTATTGCTACTCCTAAGGCTCAATGATCTTTATAGAAGAGGTTCCAAAAATATTTTAATAGCCAGATGAACAAAAAGTTTACTGGAAGATTTTGTCTCTTGTGAATTTCAGAAACTACATATATGAAGGCTCATAAATATAGGTAACTATAAATAACCAGAACAAGTACAACAACAGTAGACATGATAATGCATACAGAAAATTCAGGAGGTCTCAAGCCTATACCATAAACTGCAGGTAAATAATGAATACTGAGAGCAGAAGAAGTAATCTTTCACAGGGAGGAGTACACAAACTGATTTTCTAATATCAAATGGTCATCACTGAAAACATATACATAGAAGTGATGTCATATATACTGAATTGTATATAAGTGTGTGTGTGTGTGTGTGTGTGTGTGTGTGTGTGTGTGTGTGTGTGTGACATAATTAAAGAAAAAGGCTATGAGCTTAAAAGCGATAATGGGGAACTGGAGTTACTTGAGAGGGTTTGGGTGAAAGAAAGAGAAGAGATATAATTATAATTTTAAAACACTAAATCTAATTTTAAATACATAAAAATTGTATGATGATTTAATACAATATAAACAGTAGCTGTAGTTACCTGAACAAATCATAACAAAATCAACCCAGTTAAAATTCCAGCATGGATGGTTGGCAGAGAGGTGTCCCTTTGGCCACAAGTGGAATTATTAGTAGTTTATAGCTGGCGAGAGGTGTTCTTTATTGTGGTGCATGGTCTGGTCCCAGTGGATGGCCACATACCCATGCATTAACAACTCGAAGGGTTATCATTAAAATAAAATACAAAAATAAAAAATAACATGAGCTTTAAGGGAGCTAACGTGGGGACACTAAAGAGGGGTAAAAGGAGGTAATGAAGGATGAGTATGATATTTGTTATATAAATAAATGAAATATAAAATGATATATAAACAAAGATAAATTAGACCTTCATGGAATGTCCCTCTGGTTACCAAAAATCATTCTCCTCTCTTCAGTGGATCTTTCTTGCTAGAATATAGCCTTATTAATGCATACATTCATCCTACTTAGCGCTGCTAATAGATCTGCTTTGTGCTGTTCTGATGTTGAGAACACTCTCTATAGTGATGTATCTTCTCATTAACCCACAAAGGCCTAATCTAACCTTGAACTAATATTTAATGAATAGATGGGTTATGATGTCTTTCTCTAGATGTTGTAATTTGAAAAAAGAAACTCCCTGATCCTTCTCCATGTTTTTACTGCCATTGAATTCAGACATAATGCTGGCTATACAATGGTCATATACCACTCCAGCATTCAAGGAGGGGAGGGTACCAGGGGAAGGAAAATTGAGAACAGAAGTCTCATTGTGCAGCAAAGTCACTGAACTAGATAGAGATTAAGATCATGAATTCTTACTCTACACTGTACAGTGACTCATGTAAGCAACTGGAAAGCTGAAACAGGAGGATCATACTGACTTAGAAGCCAGTCTGGACCATAGAGTGAGTTCTGTGGCAGAAGTTATGAGGAGTGGAGGTGGAGAGTGGATACCCAGTAGAACCTAGTTCCAAAGTCCAAAACAAAACAAACAAAAAAGTACACAAGACAGCATCCAGTGTTAAACATATTTTATGTTTCCTCATAAAAGCATTTGTATATTGAATTATTTTCAGCAAACTGATACTTTTTAATACTATTTCAATTTGGCTATTCTGATTAGAGGCACATTCTATCCATACAAGCAAAAAAAAAAAAAACTCTCAGAGATCTTCCATGTTCATGAAGAGAGCAGAAGTGACTTCATTCAGCTACTGTCACTTACACATATGACAATTTCTTCACTACTCACTGAAACTTGGTTATGATTGGGTAATGTGCTTTGAACAAAAATGGCACTTATAGGATTATAGTGAGTGGCATTATTTGAAAGAATTAGGACAAGTTACCTTGTTGGAATATGTGTTGTCCCACTAGAGGAAGTGTGGAGGTGGTGGGCTTCCAGGTTTTAGAAGCTCAAGCCAGGCCCAGTCATTGCCCTCCTCCTCATCTTGGATTCCTGCCAAATCAGATGGAAATTCTTGGCTCCTTCTCTAGTACCATCACTGCCTATGCACTACCATGCTTTTTGCCACCATGACAATGAAATAAACCTCTGAAATTATAAGCCATCCCTAATTAAATGTTTTCCCTTATGGATTTACTGTGGTTATTATTCACAGCAAGAAACCATATCAATGACAGGCAATGTCTCCAGAATTTGATTATCCTGCAAATGCCCCCCTCTGTTCTGCAGTCAGTCAGGAAATATAAAAGGCAGCCCTTCATCTGTTCACATTCTTTTTCCCAGAAGCAGCTGGTAGTTTCTAATATGACAAGAAATATAGTTTTTTTTCTAACTGTCTAAGAGAAATCAGAGGTATATGGAAAGCATATTCCCCAAGTGTGAACCATTCAAACAACCAAGTTCTCTTCCACTCTAACTGGCAATATCAATATTGTCTGTCTATTAATGCAAAGTTGGTGATGAGACACTTTCCTGTTGTTGCAGTAGTCTATCCAACAGGGATTCTTTTTTGACCCTTGCATATCTTTCAGACTAGGCTACCATTTTCAGTTTCTGTAATTCTAATTTTAGCCTAAATTATAGATACATCTCATACATCTCATACAGACTGAAGCACACACTTCAACTTTCTAAGTTGAGTATCCATCATTGACAATTCATACAATTTCTTGTTGATCGATAATTTAAAAAGTAGCCGGGCGTGGTGGCGCACGCCTTTAATCCCAGCACTCGGGAGGCAGAGGCAGGTGGATCGCTGTGAGTTCGAGGCCAGCCTGGTCTACAAAGTGAGTCCAGGATGGCCAAGGCTACACAGAGAAACCCTGTCTCAAAAAACCAAAAAAAAAAAAAAAAAAAAAAAAAAGTAGAATAGTATATTGTGTTTGTATGCTAGAATTCCTTCTGATTTTGTAGAGGGTTTATTTTATGAAAGTAGATAAAATTATTGTATAAAATTTAGTTTAAGGTTGTGAAATTACCCTCACTTCTCTGTGATGTTGTCCAGCACAAGAACTCTAAAGATATCTTCGACCAACCTACACAAGCTCATCTAAGAGTTTAAAACCCTTTTCACACCCATTTTCTAAATGCAGTATTATACTGTAGGACATCACTCTCCATACTTTTCTCATTTCCTGTGTAATTTTGTGTCACTGTTTCATTGTTTTTTCCTTTTTCAAGATTCTTCCTTCTCTTCAATGCTTTCATCCTTCTCTGTTTTCACTCATATTGCCCCAGCTCCAAAACTCTAGTGTTCACCTTACTGTAGTTTAGATCTAAGGTGCCATTCAAGAGACCTCATGTTACAGGTATGACCCCTGCTTGGCTGGAGTGCAACATTATAGAAAATTTAAGGCACTGGACTTCAGGACTTGGAGGTGAAACTTAGAAGGAGGAGACTAGGGTCTGGAGATGGGATCAAGTACTTGAGCTGGGGCCTAGGACCTGGACTTGGAACCTAATACATACAGGACATAGGAGTTACATCTGAGATCTCTGAAATGGAAGTTAAAATTCAGGACTTAAGAGGTGAGACCTACGATCTGGGATGTGACCAAGGCCTTACAATAGAATCCTAGTCCTTCTGGGACACTATGACATAGCCTTCAAAAGGATTGTGGGATCCTTGATCCTTCCTCCAGATTTTTCTCATGTCCTAGCTACAAGGTGCATAAACTTATTCTGTTACAAAATTCCTACCATGGTGACTTTCCTGTTTAAAAACCCAAAAGGAGAAGAGCAGCTAACCACTTGCAGAATCTGCAAAATCATGATGCAAAACAAAGGTTTTTCTTTTTATTTGGTGTGTGTGTTTATGTGTGTGTGTGTGTGTGTGTGTGTGTGTGTGTGTGTGTGTGTATTTCAAATCCATATGTATGGTGTATATATACATTTGTTTGTCTATGGTATGTGTGGTATGTGAGCAAGTGTGGGGTAAGTCTGTATGTGTTTGCATATGTGTGGAGTGTGATTCTATGTGTATATATGTGTTCTTATGTGTGTACATGCATATGTGAGCAGATGTGTACACATATTTTTAGTGAGATCCCATGTTAATGTCAGGTATTTTCATTGATGGTTCTCCACTTGACTAAGACAGGTTTTGTCACCAAACAGACACCTGGAGGTTTGACTAGATTAGGTTGCCAGCTTGTCTAAATAGCTTCCTGCTTCTATAGTTGAGATTACACTGCCAGGGTTGGAGGTGTGCCATCACACTCATTTAGCACTTACATGAATGCTGGTGATCCAAACTCCAGTCTTCATGTTTGCATAGCAATTGCTACAGCCACTAAACATTCTCCCTGGTTCATAATATTCCTTGCATAAATACAGTATCCCAGGTGTTTGTTACAATGATATAATGCTGGTTTTCAACCATTTATTTACCCAATTAATGATCATCACTCCTCTAATAATACACGGGGTGTAAAGAAGAAACACCATGAATTTGATAAGGTGACAATGCTTATCTACTCTGACAACACACATAAATTAATCATTTTCGAATTGTGCTTTCGTTTTGGAGAAATTAAGCAAGTAGGAAAGCAGCAGCAGGAAAATGAATACAGTTATTTGGAGATACAACTGATGGCTTTATGCAAGTGAAGCAAGGACTCAACCATGGAGCTAACTGTCAGCACAGAATACAAACACGTTTTGTGGGGAGTGCATACATAGAAATAAGAGCACACTCATACAGAGAATTTAGGGCTCTGGCAAATGTGGGAAATGAAATGGAGAGCGGTTTGTGAGAAATGATGAAACTCTTACTTTTCTTTCTGTCTTCTGTTACAAAGACTGTTTTACCCCCCCCCCAAAAAAATCTAGCCCCATCTGACAACTAAATAGAATCTGGCCCAAAAGAGGTTTAAAAGAAGTGAAATCTGTACTTTCAATAACCACCACAATGATCACTATTTAAACAAATACAAATACTAGTGAAGAAAACAGGAACAAAATATTTTGAAATGACAGAGAGCCACAAACAGTCGGAGTGTTTCAGCACGGCTGATTTTATTTTTCAGCTACAGCAATATAATTTACAGTTTTGTTAAATATTTTTGTTCAGTCAAAGAATACAAGGCAGATGGTGATGCTGATTTCAAGTGCCAAGACAATTTCAGCAACAAATGATCTCCTTTCACAGGAGGAAAATTATTTTTCCCCTTTGCAAAATGCTGTCATTTAAATATGAATATAATCCTATGTTTCCTCTCCACCTGCTTTTTCAAGGACCAATTATGAGACTGAAGACATGGCTGAGTAGTTAAAACACTTGCAAAAAACCTGAGTTCACAACTGCCAGCGTCTTCAGATGCAAGAAATGTTAAATTCCCTCCTACCACTTACATGGGATTCTGCCCCATACTCATACAGTAACACACACACACACCAACACACACACACACACACCAACACACACACACATACACGCACATGCACACACATGAAATTTTATATTAAATATATGAGAAATAAAGAGAATGTGTATGTATGATTTGTGCATGTGTGCATGTGTATTCTTTTATGTGAGTATAAGTATGTGTTCAGGTATAAATAGTCATTTCTGCATGTGTATGTGGGTAGGCCAGCTATTGACTTAATTATTATCAATCACTTTCCAACACAAATAATGTATGACTCGCTTTAAGAAGGAGTTCATGTATTTGGCTAGTCTAGCTAACAAAACTTATATGTGGATACTCTGTCTCTGCATCCCTAGGTAGTGGAAGTAGGTCATCACTCCTGGAATTTATGTGGGTACTGAATTCTGAAATCTGATAATTATACATGCACAACACAAATTCACCTGATGACTATGAATACCCTGCCCACTGTTACACTGTATGTATTATGGCCCTTCTCAAGTCATTAAAGAAAACAAATGAATTTTTATTGTTGCTTTATTGCTCATTTTCAGTGATACTATATTCAAGGCTGTGTCTAAAGTGATCCACAGAGCATCAGAGTAAGCAGCATAATGAGATTCCTTCCCTGGAGCTTCTACTCATGCTGCCAAGAGGTATGGGACCAGCATCAGTGGGCCATGCTTACATTACTTCACCGATATCCACTAGTAAAACAACTCAGTTTGTAAAGAACTACAAATATTAAGGAAAGTATGACACTGAGTTATTGCATTAATGTTGTCATGTTGTGTGTGTGTGTGTGTGTGTGTGTGTGTGTGTGTGTGTGTGTTTTCTTACCTTTTGTATTCCACAGCCCATATATAGAACTCAGAGAGGAAATTGTTCACAAGTTGTTTTCTCCAACTATGAGTCTCAGACATCCAATTCATGTTTTCAAGCTTGGTGACTTTTCAGGACCTTAAAAAATAAACAAAAGACTAATGTTAATAAGAGTACAAAGATAGTATGTGATAGCTATTGTAACCACAGCTCATTTAGCTTATTGCATATGGAAATCAGAGGTGTAGCAAATGAAAATATATTCTAAATTCCTGTGTCAAGGGCTATAATCTACCTGTCGTCACTGCTCTTGGAGTGGTATTACAAATGTGTACTATTACATCAAACTTTTAAAATATTGCTTCTAGGGATAGAATTCAGGACCTCATGTTTACAAGACAGTTTATGAACTGATATAACCAGCCTTAGGCCCTTTTGGTATGCATTTTTCCTATCAGACATATAGTGAAGTATTCTGGTAATGGATTTTTTTCATTTTTATTTCTTCAAAAGTTAGTTATTCAATTTTTCATTTAATGCATAAATGCCTCTGCAATATTTTTGATCATTCTTTTTACCTGTATTGTCAGTCATGTTGCTACGGAGATAACTGCAATATGATTTATTCCCTAGAATATTCTTATCAGTGGGAAATGAAATGGGGAGTTTCTTGTGAGATAAGATGAAAATCTTATTTTTCTAAGCCTTTAATAGGCATTTTAATCACTACTTTATAGCTTTATCATATGGAAAGTTCCTAATAATTCTGTCATTGAAGATAGATACCTCAAATTGTATCTTTTTCTTCTTTTCCTCCAATGTATTTATTCTCTCTCTCTCTCTCTCTCTCTCTCTCTCTCTCTCTCTCTCTCTCTCTCCTTCTTTCTGTGAAAACATTTGTGTGACACATATGTAATGCGTATGTGAGCATGGATGAAGGTTCTTGTGGAAGCTAAAAGACAATATGAGGAGATAGTTTGCATCTTCCACACTGAGAGATCTTTCATTTTGTTTCTTTTGATGCACTACAAACTTCAGATTAGATGGCCTTTGAGCTTCCCATTTTACCATAGTAATGGTGGGATTAGAGACCCAACATACAGTGCAATGTTGTAGGTTTGTTACAACATCCACTTCTTTACATAGGTTCCAGAAACTGAGTTACAGATTTGTCTCTCATGCTAAAAATTGTGTGGCTAGCACTTTGACCTACTAAGCATTTTACTCAACCCTCTTTTTCCTCCTTTATTATTTTTGCCATGTCTCAATGCTTCTTCCTCCTTTTCCTTCTCATCATTCCCCTTGCCTTCAATAATGACTATTTGCTATTTTCAAGTTAATTAGATTAAGTACAGATTAATCTAAAACCCTAAGTATTAGATTAATAGAATTAGGGTATTAATGGGACACATCTCTGCAGGTATATTTGAGAACATATACAGAAAGACTTAACTGAAAAATAAAGATAAAAGTCTGCACCTACCAGGAAAGTGGGATAGAGGTGAGGACATCCAATTGAGACTCTAGGTGAGAAAAATATAAAGAATAGGGAAGTAGGTGGATCCAGAGGGTCCTAGAAACCTATAAGAGGAACATTATGATGGGTGGATCTGAGCCCAGAGGTTCTGCTTGATCTAAGGCACCAACCAAGGACAAAACGTGCAGTCATCATCAAACCCCTACCCAGATCTAGCCAAGGGACAGAACATTCTCCACAGTTAAGTGGAGACTGGGGACTGACTCTCACAGGATCTCTGGTGTCCCATATTTGGCCATGTCCCTTTAGTGGGGCGGTCCAATGGCACTCGGAGGAAGGATAGCGGACTACCAAGAAGAGACTTGATACCCTAGCACCATATTCAGGAGGAGGAGGTGCCCCTCAGCCACAGTCATAGGGAAGGGGGATTGGGGTGAAAGTGGGAGGGAGGGAGGAATGGGAAGATGCATGGGATGTAATATGAATTATTTTAATTTTCAATAAAATTGTGTTATTAAAAAAAATAAAAATAAAGACAAACTTGAATTAGCTTCATTAGCCTAGGAAAGGAGGTCTTAGGCCAAGTTCAAAAAAGAAGTGGAGATTGACTTTCTCTGTGTTCTGGCCACTGATATGAACCAAGATGCTTCTCTACAATGTCTTCACTGCTGTTATGAACTATACCCTCAAATTTACCACCATTCTCTACTTTAAGCCCTTCCAAATGTCCAATACTAAGAAGATGAGAAATAAGGTTAGAAGGGAAGGTGGACATAGACCTCTTTGGACTACTTCCTGATGATTAGGTGTGTCTGGGTTTCTTGGGGCAAGTACAATCTTTATCATCAGAATATCTCCAACTTCTTCTTGTCTCTTTTCTTAAGACCACTTCACAAACAAATATAGCATGGAAGTAGTACTGACCTTGTTGGAGCACCCCTGCCAGAGCACAGTTTACATTATAGTTAAATGTTGTGGACAATATGAAACAGCCCCAAATTCTAAAGCTAAAATAAAACAAACATAGCATAACTGGGTTTTGAAAGAAACCAAAATTTCCACTACATTTCCACTTTTATTTGAAAAAAATGGTTTTGGACTAACTTTTCTCAAACATTAATAATCTATATACAATAACAAAAATTATGAGAAATATCAGATAAAAATTACTTCACAATTGCAGTAGATTTCTATTTAGCAACTTTGGAGAAATTATTCTAATATCAAATGGGTCTTTGTGAATCCAAAGTTTTTTATATAAGTCATTTTCTTATCATAATTTGCATTTATCACCTTTGAAACATTTTTAACCCTAAAGATTTTTTAGATCCTAAATAACTTATTTTTATGTCGTTAGTTTTTAAAAAAGAAAATTGTAACACTATATTTATCTAGTCTTCAATCTTATCACAGAACTCAGAAAGATAAATATTACCTGAAAAAAAAAACAGGAAGTACATGGCAAGCAGCTCCCAAAAATATAAAAATGACAGACAGATGGCTGTCTGGTCAGTCACAAAAGATTCCTCTGTAACATTGAGACATCCATCTTTGGCCTACAGGTCCAGAATATATGACATACTATTCTGTGAAGCAGGAAGTTTGAAGGGCTTGCCAAAAAAGTTAGACAGTCCAATTCCCAGTGTCCTGTTTGTCCACAGTTTGAACAATCTGCTGTCAGCAGGTAAAGTAAGGACAGATTTTTGCCTTATGGAATCTTTGACACATTTGAAATAAACTCCATGTGGAGATTCTTCAGTGCCCTTCTTCTTTGAAGTAGATTTTTGTGTTTCACAAATAAGGAGATGTGTTTCTTTATTTAAAAAGCTTTTGTTTTTAGAATATCTTCACGTTCCATATTCTGTACATCTCTGAGGTGTTTAAAGACCATTTATCTATCTATATTATATCTTAATAGCCAATTGTTTCTTTTTTCTATCTACATACTCTCTGTTTAACTTTAAAAGCATATACAAGAGACAAATAAAGCCTAATTTCATAATTATTTAAACTAGTAACTAACAAGACTACAAGTAAAAGCATTTCTAAATATGCTAAATTGTTTGCAGTGGTAGCTTTCTTGAGACCAGAAGTTTACATTACAATTTAAATGAGTGATGTATTTATAATATATTAAGCAAGGGTTGAACCATATAACTTTACATTTTTATCAATAGTCAATAATCCAAAACAATGTGAAATTATTGCTTCCCTTTTCTAAAAGTAAGTGAAATAATCTACATTTTATCATAACATTCTATATACACCCCTTTTAAAAATTTCAAGAAGATGAAATATTATATCTTTCTTTTTCTCTTAAATCCCTATTGTCTGCAGAGGCGTGAACACCGGTTGTTATTTTGTCCACAATACTTGATTGCGGTTTTTCTACCTCCTTGCTAGACACATTATCAGTGAACCAAATGATTTTAAGAACTGTGGGGTTTGGTTTGTTTATTTTTGTTTTTTCCTTATAACCTGATAACTCTCAAATGTGTGTGAACCAGCTTATACTTTTGGCTGCTTAGCCTTGAGCTAGGGCTCGATAGTTGCTTTAGGATTACCTTGTATGTTTCTATTTGACATGAATTCATTACTCCAATGGAAACTTTTATGACAATGTGAACAAACCCCAGGAAGCTTCCACTTCTTTTGGAGAAGAACCCATTGATGTTCGTTCAGAAATTTCTATATTCCTTTGAGTTAACACACCTGGAATTTTGAATTATGATGCTTTAGCCTTACATTTTCTTTATAAGTGGCTTGATTTTAATTCACAGCAATTAAAGCACTGGATATATTTTGATATCTGGGACATAGTGTAACTACTGGTAAAGCTAAAGCTAATGGTGGTAATTTCATAATTCCAGGCCACAGTGCAGTTTATTTGATATTAACCCTTTCTCTCTCTTCCAATCTCATTGCCCCAACTTGGATCTATGGGGACTTGAAACTCAAAATGTAAGGTGAATTGTGGAGTGGAGATCTGCCTTCTTCCCAATATGTTTCTCATTTTATTGCTGCTGAAAGCTCCCACTCTCACTTACCATGTTTGAATTCTTTTGTTCTCCTCTCTCTGGTCATAGTCATGTCCATCTCCTACTGTACCTTCTCTAGTTGCCTCTCAGATTCCTTCATTTTCACTCATTAATTTTCCAATTCTTCATTCTCTCAACATTTTGTTGAGACATGAGACATAATATAGAAGGAGGAGGAGAAGCAGGAAGAAGAAGAAGAAGAAGAAGAAGATGATGATGATGATGATGATGAAGAAGAAGAAGAAGAAGAAGAAGAAGAAGAAGAAGACAGAAAATTCCCTCTGGGAGCGATGCAAGAGAGAAACTGGGAAGAAATGTCTTGAAACTGACTACACATTTCTTTGTACTCTGCCATCTCCTCTACAGCATTAGAAACAAATTTCCCATTATGTCTATCCTCAGATTGGTTGTCATATATGAGCATTGTTTATCTATTTTATTTAATCCTTGTACCTACCACCATTCTCCATCCCAATCTCTTTCAACACTCTAACAATAAGAAGATGAGAGAGAAGGATAGAGGGGAAGGATGATGTACACCTCCTTAGACTACTTTCTGCTGATTAGTGTATTCAGGGTTCTTGGTGTTATTAAAAATTTTTTTCTGCAGGGGTTGAGCGATTTCTCAGAGGTTAAGAACACTGTCTGTTCTTCCAGAGGTCCTGAGTTCAATCCCCAGCAACCACATGGTGGCTCACAAACATCTATAATGAGATCTTGTGCTCTCTTCTAGCAGGAAAGCACATAGGCAGGCACAACATTGTATAAATAATAAATAAATAAAATTTGAAACAAAAATAATGAAATTTGCCTAAACATATTTAATATAAGGAAAGAGACTTATTATGAAAGGCAGGGCAAGGAAATTCAAGAAAGAAAGAGGAGAAAAACCTAGAAAGTCAGAAAGAAAGAACCAGAGCAAGAGAGGAACAAAATAAGAGATCACTTGGATATCTGGGCTATCTTTCATCCAGAAGATATAGATCATTACTTTAGGTTGCTAGGTAATCTAGAGGCAGGCTTGTGAACTGGCATTTGCCCATTTTTATTTAATTATAAAATGAGGAATTAGGAAGGATTGGCAAGGTGAGAATGAGGGCATTGTTTTAGAAAAAAGCTGCTGCCTGCTGACTTGGGGGCAAAGACATCTCTGGGGAACCCTAAGACAATGGAGGTGGGAGGTCAGGTTGGCCAAGTCCTGGGAAAACTGGCTATTTTGTAGGTTTCTTGAATCTCTGAAAGCATCTGTGGCTGGGAAGGAAAGTGGAGGTCCAACTTGACAGTTTGTGAGGTTAGATTGGAAAAGCTGTGTGTAGCTGTTTTGGCATCTCAGATGTAGGAAATCTGGGAGGATACTACAACATATACATGAGCAGAAGACAGAGTTCAGTAGGTTAGGAAGAAATTTTCTTTTTTGGTGTACATTTGCAACATTTTGAAAGATCAAACAGGGAGGGAAGGTTTAGAATGAAGAAGAGAAAAAGCTTGAACATAGGAAACCTCTTTCCATTTACCTGACTACTGGCAGTAATAAATAAGGTCTCATGTTGGATCTGTCTTCTAAGGGATATTCAAGGCCAACTTTGATGGCAGAGGCATATAAGGTTAGCAGCTCTTAAAGCATGTGTAGGAATCTGAAATTCTTCAGAAGGCATCCTAGAGGGGAACAGTGAAGGAGCGGCAAATGGGCTTTCCATGTGGAGAGTTTTAACCTGACCCAATGATATCCCAGAGGTCTTCAGGAGAAGAATTAAGTGTGGCACGAGCTGGTCAAACATGTTATCACACAGTTTGGCAGGGGCCAGTGCATATGCCTCTGTGGACATATTTTCATCTGGTATCAGGATTTCAAGCACAAAAATGAATGAGAAGGGAAACCGCACTGGTAGTGGGAAAAATCTCACCTAAGGAAGAGGAGGTATTAGATGAAGGATTTTGGTGTAGGTTGGCAAGAATGACATTTAAGACAACCTGAAGGGAAAACTCACCAATTTCTGGTGCAGGAATATCTCATCAGTTACCCAGAAAATGACCTTGAAAGTGACCAAGAATAAGGGCCCCATGCTGTGAGTTCACCCATGAGTCGAGAGCAATGATGGTGGTAGAGCCTATGTGAGTATCAATGTACATTTAAAAATTTTAGACCCATTGTTTTGGTAGTTAGGGGAGACAAGTCACAAAACCTGCAAAATGGAGAGGAATCACATCCTGTTGAATAACTGATAGGTGGAAAATTTAAGCTGATAATTGGCACTTTGACTTATATAAATTCCCATTGGTTTGAGAGGTGTAATTGGGTGGAATTTCTGTAGCTTACAAAATCCTTTTAAGTTTACAGAGGTAGATAAACTTTAGATAGTTAGCATCACCAATGTTAGTACTCTGCAGTGAAATACACATTGTAGAAAAAAGTAGTAGATACATATTTTTGTGTTATAGCATAGCTGAGGCTTGGGAAAAACTTGGATTAAAAGCATGAATACTCTTTGAGGTGACTTTAGGAAAAGCAGAAGGCTACAAATATTTTTTTACATCTGTAAAACAGTAACAAAGTTGTCCTCAGGGAGGACAGAAACCTTCTGTAAGCAGAAGGGCCAAAGCCCATTTGTTCTTAATTTTCAGAATCAGTACACATCATGAAAAAGGGAATTCTTCCCTCTATCCAGAAGACTGGAGCTATATAAACCAAGCACAATGAGGAACAGTCTTAACTCTATGCTTAAAAGATAAATCAAAGGAAATTTGTGAGCTTGGAAAATATAGTGGATTTTTTATATGAATAAATAAGAGTTCAACTGATTAAATTCAAATCTCTAAACAGTCAACACAACAGTAGCATATCAAGAAGAAGAAGACTGAAGCATCTCCTTCTTATAATGACCTAGGATTTTTCTTGTATTTATTAATGTTAAAACACCTTCTTAGACTTCACAATACTTACTTCTGTGTCCTTAGGTCTTTATATTTACCATGAGACACAGTTGAGACTGATGGGAGCAGTCACTGTCTTTTACCTAAAGAAATAGAAATCCAATATATCTTAGACTTGCTTCTTTAAGTCTGGTAACAAAGTAGACTGTAATTTAGACCTGAAAATAGCAGCTCCAGGAATGAGACTTAAGGCCTGGTATGCTGAACATGAAGAGGATGGAGAAAGCATCTTAAACTTCCCTTGAGAGAAATTGGCAATGTGAACATTGGACCTGAGTATGAGGTTCAAACAGACCTCCAGAATTACTCTGTACTTGGTGAGGTTGCAGAATCAAGGAGACATCTGTACACCATCAGACCACGGCACGTGAAGGCTAGAAGTGTCTGTGGCTGTTGTGTTGGCTGGATCTAGAGAACAAGCCTGCATGAAAGCATTTCAAATTCCACAGGCCAGTTTTTGGGCATGAAGGTCATAGTTTGTTGAGGCAGCTGTGGGGCCGGAGTCCCTTCTAGCTGCACTAAAAAAAAAAAGGCCCATGGTAAAATTCTTTCAGGCTGGAAACCAGCAGGAGTGGTCATCACATGCACTGTTTCCTATGTGAAAATGCCAATAGCCACATGGCAGCAGCTGAGGCCTGGACCTGTAGCAGAGTTTTCTCCTGTAGCTGAGCCTTTCCTAACGGGCAGGCTCCTCTCAAGTTTCAAAGGTTTTAAAAACCACTTTACCAACTCCTTTATGAGGGTTGAGGAACCATCCTCACATCTTTAATTAAAATGGCAGTGAGACTGCTGTTTATCTCAAAAATATCTAGACAGAAAACATTGATTTTAGGTTAGTTTTGTTTAACTTTGAAGACATAAATGTATAGGATGCTGAATAACATTTAATCCTGCATTCAATTATACTGATTCTTAGTATATCTTATAATATATTTATGAACTGGTTAAAGGGTTTGATCATTAATAAAAATCTTTATCATTAAAGACTATGACTTAAAGATCATAAACATAGTCCATAAAGAAATTGGGAACCTTTTGATCTTTTTATGGCATAGAACTATGGCCCATTAACAGTTTCCCATATGATTTAGTTCATAAAAATCTATAACTTATAAATGTTTAATGCTCTATTAATAGGTTAATAACATAACCACATTTAGAAAACAAGACTATACATATCTATAAGGCAGCAATTTTTAACCATTTGAAGATTGTGGCTTTTGAAGGTTTTGAAGGTAGGGCATAATAACCAAATTTTAACACTGTAGAAAAATGAATGTCTCTAGAATTTAATATATCCAATTTTCCAGAGTGAACAATATAGTAGAATACTATGAGATAATTTTAAAACTGCATTTGTATTTATTATATTAAATCTATTGGCTATGAAGCCTGCACATGGACCCTCAGTACAGGCTTCTGGCAACAGGAGAAACAACACATTCATTCATGCATCCTAGAATTAGTAAAGACATCAGTAGTTAAATATATATATTTTAAACTAGCTTGTGAATTTGAATAGAACCCTATAACCTTGAAGTTTCACTATCATATAAAAATCATTTTAACCAGGATTGAATCATATATTCAGCATTTTACAAAAATACAACTGAGTTCATATAAAAATTACAGCAATTTAAAGTGAGACATTTTAAAAATTCCATCAGGTTGCATGCAATTTGCAAGATTTCCTGTTCTTAATAGCTGTGTAGTATTCCACTGTATTAATATACCATAGTTTCTTTATCTATTCTTTGGTTGAGGAACATAAATGTTTTTTCCAGATTCTGGGTATTACAAATAAGTTTATTATAAAAGCAGTTGAGCAAATGTCTTTGTTTTATTGTAGAGAATGCTCTGGGTATATACCCAGGAGTGATATTGCTGGGTCTTGAGGTAGCACTATTTCCAATTTTCTGAGAAAGCACAAGATTGATTTCCTAGTTTGCACTCCCATAAGTAATTGAGGAGTGTTTCACGTTCTCCTCATCCTGGCCAACTTGTGCTGTCATTGAGTTTTTTATCTTAGCCATTCTGAAGGTGTAAGATGGAATGTCAGAGTCATTTTGATTTGTGTTTCCCTGATGAATAAGGACATTGAGCATTTCTTTGTTTCTCAGACATTCGATATTTTTCTGTTGAGAATTCTGTTTAGCTTTGAACCCCATTTCTTAGGTGAGAGTGGTTTGAAAGAATGAAAGAATGGGAGGGTAGGGAAGGACCCAAAGGGTTCAGAATTCCCACAAGAAGACCATGAGGGGTGATGGATCTGGACCCAAGGGACCTTTTACAAACTATTGTACCAAGCAAGAGTAGTGCATGCAGTAAACCTAGACTGCTATTAACATCTAGCCAATGGACAGCTCATTCTCCACAGTTGTGAGGAGAGCATGAACTGCCTCTGACATGAACTCTGATGCCCCAAATTTGACACTTCCATTGGTAGGAAGACCCAGCGGCACAGAGAAGGGGAAATGACTATTTGTATGAGACCTGATAGTCTGTGGTCATATGGTAGTTGAGGAGGACCCTTCTTTCAGAGCACTAGGAAATTAGAATAGGGTAGAAGAAGGATGGAAGGCAAGACTGGGATGATAAAAGTAAGGGGGTAACAATTGGAATGTAATCTGAATAAATTATAATTAAAAATAAAAAATTATACTTTTTGACTCTTTTGTCAATAGGAGATAAAATAATAAACAGAGAATTAATTATGTCTGAGAAGTTTTATAAATGTTTCTTCATGCCATGTGGTTATGTTAATATGGTGGAGTTATATGGCAGGTATTTGAAAACGTCTCTGTTTTTATAGATGCTATAAATACATATGTATACATGTGAATATTCTAAAAGAAAGTTTGAATTTAGACTTTAAACATTATACTCAATAAGTGTTAGCATTCTACTTTAGTCTGCCTATCTGTGATGTCATTGTTTACCTACAATGAGAGCATGGCCCTGCCCAGAGCCATATAAAAGGACAAACCCTCCGTGTCGGCTCTCTCTCTCTTCTTCTTACTCTTCCTGTCTCTGTCTCTGTCTCTCTCTGGGGTACCCCTTCACCCTTTCTTTCTCTCCCCATGCTCAATTAACAAACTCCTCTATGACATAATATCTGCTGCCTGGTACCTTATCTTATTATCTTACTGCCTTATATATTAAACATAAAATTGGTACACATGATTCAGATACGAAGCCCAGAGGGCTATTCTGTTATCTATATTCATTTCTCTAAATAATGTCCTGCTCTCCCACTTCCCAGGCCTGCCTAGAGCCACCTGTGAGGAAGCTTTCCAGATAGCTTTTTAAGACTGCTACCTTTTCTACGATTCTTAGCTAAGGCAAATTTCTGCTGCTCCGATCTCTACCTGGCCCAGCATGGAAAATGGGTAATTCACTGTGCCACATGGCTGAACCTCCCACATCGTCTCTGTTTACAGCAAATCCCAGAGTGGACCACCGTTTTTGGTCCCTTTGATGGAGCAACTTTGGGCTGGCCACTCTCAGCCAGCCACTACATCAGCCGCCCTAGCTAGAGTCCCTTGTGGCAACCCATCTAATGCAGCTCCACCATCACCATATGCTGCCTTTCTGGGACACTAGCCTCGAGCTTTGAGGTTTTTTAAGAACCACGAGGGCTTCACAGAGCTGAATACCCAGAAAGATGAAACAGGTTCAGCAGAGGGCCTGCTGCTGATGCAGCCAAGCTTTCCTGGCTGTACGGGGCTTAGATACCCTGAGTCACTACAGCACCATAGCATTTGAAATTTGCCCTTCTTTACAGTCACTGTATTCGGAATGGGAAGTGGAGCATCTTTGCCCTCAGCACAATCCATGTAGATAGCCTCGGTCTTTACGGACAACCAGGTGGCTAGCTGCAATTTTTAAGGGAAACCACATAACCACTTCCTGCTTCCCATAGCTGCTCTGGCCCCTTCCCCTTCCCATGGCAGGTATGCAGGTGATTCGGTGGATATGTGCATGTGTGGCCCCTACTCCCTGAGTCCCATCTGCCCAAATGTGGGCCTGAGAAGGCCAGGGATGGAGTTAACCTTCTCTATGTAGTGACCAATGACTGGCAGTTGTGCTAACTCAGTATTGTTCCCTGGTTCTGTTTCTTAATTGAAGGTTATAAAGGTCTATTCAAATTAACAAGATAAATGTTATTTCTCCCATGGAGCTCCTCCAAGCTTCTTGGTCAACCGATTTTGTATAATGTTCTGCTAAATTAAAGTTCATTTGTTTTCAATACTAAAACTTGATTGTTATGCTGTACATTCATTGTCAAAGTCTTTAATCACTGTCTTAAAACATGTTTAACTCTATTTTCTAAATATAATGTTATTAATCATACAAGAAATGTTCTTTCTTTTTATGGACAATGTTTATGATTCTAAAGCTCCAACTTATGAGGGATAAAACCTAAAGTTCTAGCTTGAATTGCTAAGTTCTTATAAATGGTCAAGTCCTTTATCATGTTCAAAGATGTATTTTTACTTATGCTAAAAGTCAATGTGATTAATTATATTTTCAAGGTAAAACATTGGATAAGAATACAACATTCTATATTATGTATACAAAGTATAGTTTAGAACAGATAATTAGATATAAAATCACTTACCTCAAATATGCCAACCCTCAAACTTGTCAGAGATCTGCTGAATATGGCATGTAACATATGTAAATTTATTATAAAAACAGAGATTCCCCAGTCATAGTGGTAGATCCCAAGTTCTCAGAAAACTTGGAGGCAATGGCAGGTGAATTCAACCCTGGACTGTGGTTTCTGGCCATGTAGCAAAACTGCTCCCAATGTATGCTATGGATCAGCCTTTGTACAAACTGGACATCAGGAAAGTCATTGTCTCATGTTGTTGAACAGAAGGTGAAGTCAGTCTCTTTCATGTTCACATTCCACAGAAACAGCCTCTCTTCCTCTGTGCCTAATGCAAGTCTGTCTCTGCTCATCATACAATGCTGCCACAGTAGACAAGTGGAAAATGTCTATTTACTAGGATATGACTTAACAAGTCACCTCTTTCATTTTTATTAATACATAGATTCCTTTAGGTTACAATTTATCCTTCTCAGGTCTCTGATCACAATGACAGTTAAGCTGATGTTAGCTTAATATCTAGTCAAATCATTAGCTAGCTAAGACTACTAGATACTAGACCTCTTATTTAAAAGACAAACAAGTTTATCTTATTCACAGACCTTCCAGGTCCTCTTCATATGCAGGAAACTAAACCTTTAACTATCATGTCTAGATAAAGTCTACCTTGTTACAATTGTTTTAGCTAAAGGAAAGTAACTACTTAGAATTTCACCTATATCCTAAAGCTTCCAAAAATAAGTTTTATGACTGTTAGGCAGTATAAAGGAGGTTTTAAGGTTGATACATGCATGGATGTTAGAAGTTCTAAGAATATGTTTTAAGTTGATATATGTGAGTTATGAAGGTCAACATTTCTTCCTTCTGGTTGCTATCCTGTTGCTATGATATTTTTGTATGTAGCTCTAGATTATTAATTTAACCATAGAAAATATTGTACTATATTATTCTATCATAGTTCCATGCTCAAGATATTACATTTCCTTTAATTTGCCTAAATTGTCTTTCATTGTACTAAACTTATAAACTTCTAGTCTTCTAAATAGAAGAAAAAGCCTGTCTTTCATGATGTGTGCTGAAGCTAAAGTGAGTTTTTGCCTTCTGCTCTACAGGAGATTTCTTTCCTTTCCTCCCCATTTTGCTGTCCCACAGTGTCCAAAAAGGCTTCTGCCCTTCCTAAGCTCACCATAAAGAATTTGTGCTTTTAACACAAACTTCTTCCCCCAAATCTCTAATATGCTATATGTCTACTGTCTTTTCCTATAATGTGTACATGTCTAACATTGTGTATTTCACTACAGATTTCAAACAGTGATAATGCTAAATTTATCTCCCTTTATGAACTAATTTCAAATGGAATCCAGATAAGTACTGCCAATTCAAAGGCCTAGTTTCTCACCTACTGTCTATCTCTGATGGAGGGATTTCTCCACCTTTTCACTGGTTTTAGGACTCCCTCTTCCTAACTTCCTGATTACCACCTTTATGCACACAACAACAAATAAATTCTCCCTTCCTAGTTATGTAAACACTTCCCCTTGTCCAAGAACATATTGACACCTCTCCAGTTCACTGGAAGCAAAGGCACCCAACCCTGGTCTGGGTAACTGTGGCAGGTCGTCTTTGCTGACCAAGACCTAGGTTCATTCCCATCAGGTGAGCTTTCTGATGTAGATTCCTTCCCAACTCTGTCCTCACTGTTCACTGCCAATGTCCAACCTCTGGTGCACTGAGTAGCTACATCTCCAGGGCCAGATAATCCTACTTCATGCTGTACTCTCAGTCACTGGTCAGTGTTGAAGAGTTTCTGACCAGTATATTTCTGTCCCTTAGGTCACTATCCATTTTGGGGAATGCCCTAATGGGTTACTGACCTCAACTCCTCATGGAAAATGTGCAGATGCCTGTTCTTCATTGCATACCTTTAGGATGTCTTTTAGAGAAGAGAATTTCAAATTCCTATGCCCACACAAAGGGCTTATATGTGTTTGCACCAAAAATTGGACAGTTCCAAAATTAAACCATTTTAATTGTTGCCAGCAACTGGGTAAAATGGAAGGGAGATTCTTATGTACAGGCTTTTTTTTCCCTCTCCCATGTTCAAGTCTTTCCTAGGGTAAAATGGGAGGAAGTTTCCATGTCCAAATTTTTTTCTTTTTTCTCCAAATATTTTCATGCATTGTCAGCATTATCTCTTTCCTTGTCTCAAATATTTTCTCTTTGTTCTCCCAAGAGTTTCAAATATATACCTAAAGGGAATTTTATCCCTATCCTACTAACTCTATCTTCTGCCCACATTTATATTCCAGTATCTTGCCAGATTTCCTACATCTGGGACATTGTCAAAGCAACTACCCACAAGTATTCTGATCCAACCTCATAGATCACGCCAGCTGGACCTTCATTGCTTCTTTTAGGTGGACCTGCATTGCCCTTCACAAATGCAGATGTTCTCAGACCCTGGACAATAAATCAACAGCATGTTCTTCTGGAACCTGGCCAACATTTCAGCCTTTAAAACTCCCTATTGCTGCTCTACTGTCAGCAGAAAGTAGTTAAGGTGATTACTTCACCCATTATCCACTTGCAAAAGGTTGAAGTGGTGTGCTCTAGACCTGGGACAAACAGCTCCAGGTTCTTCCAGCATTACTCTGGTCCTATCTGCTACAGGACATGGCTGACATAGCCTGTCTGCTACTTTGAACTCTCAGAGCAGAACTTTTCCTTCCACGTCATTATATTATCTGGACTTTCTGTTGCTATTTCTCTCTCTCTCTCTCTCTCTCTCTCTCTCTCTCTCTCTCTCTCTCTCTCTTCCCCTTATATGGCAGCCAAAAGCTGCTTCCAATGAACCTACATTTATATACTTTAATTTACCTTATATAAAACCATTCAACCATTCCTTATATTTTAATTATAGGAAAAGTTAGGAATGTTAGAGTTCTGCTTCAGTCTGCCTAACTTTGACATCATTGCTTACCTGACACAGGTGCTTGGCCCTACCCAGTGCCATATAAAAGGATTGACCTGCTACATCCCCCCTCTCTTCATCTCACTCTTCCTGTCTCTGTATCTCTCTCTCTCTCTGGGAGTATCCCTCCCTCTTTCCTTCTTTCCCTATGCTAATTTAATAAACTCTATAACATAGTATCTGGCAGCCATTGCCTTATTATTATCTTATTACCATATATCTTAATTTAATTATTAATCATAAAACTACTATGATCCTGAGAACTTCAGTAACAATAGGAAGAGTACACAATCATTAGAGATATAGTAACAGTAAGGAATATTAACATCACTTATACCTAGGGACCCCATTATTCCATGATGTTTTGTTTTGTTATGTGTTTACATTAATCAAAGAAAGGACTCACATTGCCATGGTGATTAGCTAATTTCCAAATCCCTTGGGAAATTGTACCTCAAACCTTCCTAAACACTGTAGAAAAATAAAAATGAATGATAAATACTGGACCAGTTTGCTAAAGATCATTAAAGTATTATAGGTATTAAAATCCAATATGGACATGTTAGAGCACACCACCAGCCTTTTGTTACAAAAGCTGAGTCAGAAAGAGGAAAAATTTGACACTGAAAAGAATGAGAACTGAGCTGAAGTATCACAACCAGCACATGAAAGAAGGTTGTTTGCAAAGGAAAAAGCAAAATCCCTCTTCCATGAACTTCATCCACAAAAAAAGAGCATGGCTGTGACTATCCTGTAAGGGTAATATGTGCCACATTATAAATTTCCTTTTGGGCTCTTTTCTCAGATCACTTGCCATTTTTCAGAGATTACTTTTTCTTTCTTAGTAAGATGTGTTTATTTCTATTTCCCACCCTATCCCCTTGGTACAATGCTTTGTCCTACATCACAGAAGCTTAGAGATGGTTACTCTATAAGCACAGATCTAATTTATAGCTCCTAAGACTTGGGGATTTTGGGCTTTCATGATGTTTCAATGACTTCTGTGCCTCTCTTAAAATGCATAATTTTTTTTCTTTCTCCTCACATAAGGCAGTTTTATAAATTTTCTGCTTGCCTGTACTGTTTTTGTTTGTTTTCTCTCAGACTTTAAAATTGCTCATGAGCTTCTTTCTGATTTTGATTTAGATTCTTGCAATAATGAGCATAACAACCCAAACACAGGAACTTCAGTTTTCCCAATCAGGAGGCTACCCTGGACTACATCAGGAAACCTGCCACATGCAATGTTTAACTGGCAATTTTTCTTTATTTTGTCTCTCTTCCTCTTCCTTCCTATCCCCTTCTTTCCTTCCTTTGTTCCTGACTGTTTGCCTTTCTTTCTTTTTTCTTTCTCCTTTCTGGTTGTTTTAGACAGTGTTTCTTTGTGTAGCCTGGTCCTGAAAATTGCTCTGTGGTATAGGCTACTCTTGAACTTAGAGAATCACCTGCTTTGGCCTTTAACATATTGTAATTAATGGGATGTGACACTATTTCATAGCTTATCAAATTAAACTTATCACACACTCCTCCAAGTATAGAGTGATCTGATAACATTTTTAATGATTACATGAAATTAGTGCAATTTTGTGACTTGATCATTTAAGTATTTTAATACATATTTCTCCTTCAGTAAAACTGGAAAATCACTATTGCATACCGATGTCCTTACTTTTGAAATCATACAAATTAAAGCCTTTACTCACTGACTTAAAAGAGAACAGAAATGAAAGGGTTTTCATCTGTACAAAATATTTCTCTCAAGAATATATGCACAACTTAAAGAACAGATATAAATATTTGCCATTATCTACGTGGAAAAGCTATTTTGTGCATGAGGCACAACTGAGTCAACTTTTCAAATGAATTACAGGTAGCAGGAGATATCTCTTAATGGATTAGAACACTTGTTACATTTTTAGAAGACACAATTTATATTCCTAGGAAACTAACCATCTGTAACCCTAGCTCTTAAGGGACCAGAAAACTCCTTCTGACCTCTTAAAGGACCCACAGTCCTTTAATACCTACACATGAAAATTCGTATGCATAAAAATAAATCATAACATTATCTACAAAAAAGAGCGCTGCTTGCCAATAGGTAATGACTCTGAGAGTCTGGGGCCCTGGGAACTTTGTGAGTGCCTTAAGAATGTAGGTGTCATCATCAAACCCATACCCAGATCTAGCCAAGTGACAGAACATTCTCCACAGTTAAGTGGAGACTGGGGACTGACTTTCACACGATCTCTGCTACCCCATATTTGGCCATGTCCCCTTGATGGGGAGGCCCGATGGCACTCGGAAGAAGGATAGCAGACTACAAAGAAGAGACTTGATATCTTAGCATCATATTCAGAGGGAGGATGTCCCCTCAGTCACAGTCATGGGGAAGGGGAATGGGGTGAAAGGGGGATGGAAGGAGGAATGGGAGGATGCATTCTAGCAAATGAGATCTAATATGAATTATTTTATTTTTCAATTAAAAATGTATATAAAAAAGAATGTAGGTGCCATACTGTTTCATTATAGATTTGTAAGTGGCTTTAAAAGCACTCACTAATAGTCATAAACATTACTTGCCATTCTCAGAAAACAAGGTATAACATATTTAAAAACTGTCTATCAGCAAAGAAATGTATAATGAGCTGAAAATGAATTACTTTGCTGTGAGCTGACCTTGCTCCAGAAAGTGCCCATCCACCAGGTATTATCTTAAGAGGTCAACTACCAACACTTACAGGAACTCTTTTCTCCATGATACATGGAAATTCTTTGGCCTTTTTCCCCCAAAGAAAACATCTAGACAGAAATCTGGTAGATAAAAAACAACAAAAAAGTCTAAGGAGAATCCGACTGAGATTCTATTATTTATCCACAACACTTTCCATTGCTTAACTCTCTTTATGGAGGGAGATATGTCAATTGACTGAATTTCTGGTTAATTTAAGGACACGGAATGATTTGTGAAACACATATACTTTGCTTTACAAAAAGTATAGGTTTTACAGTCCTCATACCCTACAATTACTTCCAATTCCTATTTCTTTCTGCCTCTTCTTCTATCCCCAGTAAACACTAATTTATTTTCTATCCTTGTGCTTCGTATAAGTATTTACTTTAAATGTAAAATACAGTGCATGTTCTAAATGGAGTATTCACTTTAGAATGTTCTCAAAGTCTATATATATTGAATTATGTATTGCTAAATTACTCTGTTTGATACCAAAAATGCTTTACTGTATAAATATGAAATATTTTTGAAATATTTCTTTTAGTTATCAGCCAATGAAAAACTTTGTTTATATGGTATGGGTTAGTATGTGTGTGTGTGTGTGTGTGTGTGTGTGTGTGTGTGTGTGTGTACAGATACATTCTCCAATATGTACAGTGTGCATATTTGTATATTTGTAGGCCACAGAACAATGTTCACTGTCTTTTTTTTTTTTTTTTTGGTTGTGGTCACCTGATAAATGCCCTTACTATTCAAGGAGCTCATGGCTTTGTTGTTATGAAGGTCAGAGGACAAACCCTAATGTTATACCTCAATAATCCACCTTGTGCATTTGTTTGTTTGGTTGGTTAATTGGATGGTTTCCTCTGCTTTGGATTTGGTTTGTTTTTTTCAGACAATGTCTTTCATTGGCCTAGAGCTCACCAAGAAAGATAGTAGAACATGTTGCCAAGCCTGAGAGGTCTGAATGTCTCATCCTAATGCTGAGTTCAAACACAATGTTATACTTTCTGTCTTTTACAGCAATTCAGGGATCTGAATCTAGTTTCAAATATTTGTACAATCAACATTTTATTCACTAAGCCATTTCCTAGCCCTTGATTCTACTTTTTGTTACCAAATATAAGAGCACAGTGAAAAGTCAATGCATAGGTTTATGTGTTTTATGTTACCATTTATCATAGACATGTACCTAATGGTGACTCTGCCAGATCATGTTCTTATTGTATTAAGCATGTAGAGAATATGTAAACTGTGTTTCAAAACAGCTATCCCACTTTATATTTTTGATAAATTTCTGTACTTTAAGTTATTCACATCATTTCCACTACTTACAAATATCTCTTTCTTGAGTACTATCTCTTTCCTTATGTATGCAACTCACAGAGATCCAACTGCTTCTGCCTGCTGAATTCTGGTTTGCTGCCTGCCCATCCTCTGTATGTGTTTGAAGGCTGTTAAATGTCCTTTGAACACACAAGCCTACTACATCTCTCTCTTATTCCCAACCTTATTATCCAGTACATTAGTATTTCACCCATTATTGCCTTATAGTTTAAAATACCCAATCAACTTGTGGATCATCATGTACAGGGGACCAAACTAAATATGAAAATAAAATAAAATTATTGGTTATAATTGGTCTTGACTAGATATCATAGTGTAGCTATGGCTAGCCTGGAAGTTGTTATATTGCCTAGGACTAGCATGACCAACAGTGGGTTGGCCTGTTCCAAATCATCTAAGAAAATTTCCCATAAACATACCCCAGGCCAATTCACAGAGGAAATTATTCAATTGAAGTACCTTTTTACTCAGGTTTGTCAGGCTGACAAGCAAGCTCAGTTAGTTAAGTGTCCTATTCCTTTGATAAAATAACATGACCAAAAGCATCTTGAGGAGAAAAGGGTTGATTTCACTCACAGTTACATATAATAGTTCATCTACAAATGCATTCATGGCAGGAACTCAAACAAATTAGGGACCTAGAGGTAAGAGCAGATGCAGAGGCTATGGAAGGATGCTGCTCACTGCTTTACTCAGACTGCTTTCTTAATAACCCAGGAATACCAGTGCAGAGATGACAACACTTAAAAGAGTCTGGAACCTCCCCATCAATCACTAATTTAAAAAATGTCCTGTAGCACTTTTTCGTGAATCTCTGTGCTGGTGGTAGAACTTCTTGGTGTTGTAGATGCCTGACATACCCATGTGTTTAAAAGTAATCCTTAAAGAAGGCATTGTGTAATCATTCTGGATGTGGATAGAATTCTTTCTGCGGGCTGTTCATTCCCTCTCTTATGTGTATTGAGTAGTCACTATAGAAAATGGAATATCAACACTATACTGACAGCACATTTCAATTATGTGAGCAGAGGACAACTTCCTAGCTATTGAAGCCTTTAGTTTCATTGAAAGATATAAATGATGAGGACTTTTATTTGTTCCTGTTCTAATTACTTCATATAATTATGAGTAAAACTAATTTGAAATTTTATTTCAGTTTTCACTCTTTCTGTATAAAAATAAAATTGAAAATTTTATGGGGATTATATTGAATTTATAGATTTCTTTTGGTAGGAGACCACTTTTCTTATGTGAATTCTACTGCTCCATGAGAAACGTCATTCTTTCCCTCTTCTGATATATACTATTATTTCTTTTTTCAAAGACTTGAAGTTTTATCATACAAGTCTTTCACTTGCTTGGTTGTTGTTACCCCAAGATATTTTTTATTTTCTGGGGCTATTGTGAAAGATGTTGTTATTCTGATTTATTTCTTATTTTCTTTTTCATTTCTATATAGGAAGGCTACTGTTTGTGTGTGTGTGTGTGTGTGTGTGTGTGTGTGTGTGTGTGTGTGTGTTAATTTTGTATCTAGCTAAATTGCTGACGGTGTTTATCAACTATATGTTATATCTTAGAAGCCTGTTCTTTTCTAATAAGAGACACAAAGAGAGTGGATCCAGATGGAAAAGTATGTGGGAAGGAACTGAGAGGAATAGAAGTAGAGCATATAGTAATCAGGTAATGGTGAATGAGAAATGAATCTATTTCCAGTTCAAGGTAAAAAACATAAAACCTAGAGGGGGACTACATCTTAGTTCTAAACACTTGGCTAATATATGTGATGACCCAAATTCAAGTTCCTATATAATGAGATAAGAGATGATAATGATATAAATATATATAATTTTAAAAATATGCTTCAAATATATTTTATTTTTATTCATGGATTTTACCATAAACTTTATAAATATTTTAGCTTGGAATAGTTCTAAAGTGCTTTTGTAGGGTATTATAAGTATTTAAAATATTTTACTTCATTTTTAATTATGTACATATATGTATGGGTGTGTGGTCACGAGTGCAAATTCCTGTGGTGGTCAGAAAAAAAGTGTTAGATCTCCAGCACTGGAGTTAATCGCAAACATGACTGCTGGGAACTGAACTTGGATCCTATGGAAAAGCAGTACATAGTTTTGCCATGGACAATCTATGTGAAAAACCGTATGATTCTACAAAATGAAAGATTTACACACTTTTTTCTTTTTCTTTTTAAATTTTTTATATTTTATTAATTTATTCATATTTCATATCAATGGTTTTCCCATCCCTGATATCATCTCATTCCTCCCTACCTACCATTTTCCCCTTACACTCCTCCCCTATGACTGTGACTGAGGGGGACTTCCTCCCCCTGTATGTGCTCATAGGGTATCAAGTCTCTTCTTGGTAGCCTGCTATCCTTCCTCTTAGTGCCACCAGGTGTCCCCATCCAGGGAACATGGTCAAATATGGGGCACCAGAATACATGAGAAAGTCATATCCCACTCTCCATTCAACTGTGGAGAATGTCCTGTCCATTGGCTAGGTTTGGTTGGAGGTTTGAATTTACTGCATACATTGTCCTTGGCTGGTGACATAGTTTGAGCAGGACCCTTGGGCCCAAATCAGCCTGTCATAATGTTCTTTTTGTAGGTTTCTAGGACCCTCTGGATCAATTTACTTTGCCACTCTTCCGTGCTTCTCTCATCTAGAGTCCCAATATGGTGTCCTCCCCACTGTCTCGATTTCCTGTTAAGTGAAGACTTTCATGAGACATGCACCTTGGGCTAGTGTGCAGATATAAGAGAGTATATGACATTTAAGTCTTTTTGCTTCTGGGTTAACTCACTCATTATGATCATTTCTAGTTCAGTCCATTTGTCCACACATTTTGGGAATTTTTTGTTCTTAATAGCTGAGTAGTATTCCATAGTATAAATGTACCACAATTTCTTTATCCATTCTTCTACTGAGGCACACTTAGGCTGTTTCCAGGTTCTGACTATTATCAATAAGGCTGCTATGAACATGGGTGAGCAAATGTCCTTGTTGTGTGCTGGAGGATCTTCTGGATATATTCCAAGGAGTGGAATAGCTGGGTCTTGAGGAAGCCCTATTCCCAGTTTTCTGATATAGATCCAGATAGATTTCCAAAGTGGCTGTATTAGTTTGCATTCCCAACAGCAATGAAGGAGTGTTTCTTTCTCTCCACATCCTTGCCAGCATGTGGTGTCACTTGAATTTTTGATCTTACCCATTCTGATGGGTGTATGATAGAATCTGAGAGTTGTTTTGATTTGCATTTTCCTGATAACTTAGGAGGTTGAACATTTCTTTAAATATTTCTTAGCCATTTGAAATTCTTCTGTTGAGAATTCTCTGCTTAGTTCTGAGCCCCATTTATCAATTGGGTTATTTGGTTTGGTAGATTTTAATTTCTTGAGCTCTTTATATATTTTATAGGGCTGGTGAAGATCTTTTTCCAGTCTGTAGGCTGCCACTTTGCTTTTCTGACAGTGTCTGCTGCCTTACAGAACGTTCTCACCCTCATGAGGTCCCATTTATTAATTGTTGACCTTAAAGTCTGGGTTGTTGGTGTTCTGTTTAGGAAGTTGTCTCCTGTGCAAATATGTTCCAGGCTCTTATACTTTTTCTTCAAACTGACTTAGTGTCCCTGTTTTTATATTGAGGTGTTTGATCCACTTGGATTTGAGTTTTATGCATGATGACAAATATGGGTCCAATTGCATTTTTTTAAACGTAGACATTTAGTTATACAAGAACCACTTGTTGAAGATGCTATCCCTTTTCCATTAAATATATTTGGATTATTTGTCAAAAATCAAGTGACAATATGTGTGCGGTGATTCATATCGGGTTCTTCGATTCGATTCCCCTGATCTACCAGCCTATTGCTGTGCCAGTACCATGCTGTTTTAATTATTGCTGCTTTATAGTATAGCTTGAGATCAGGTATGGAAATTCCTCCTGAGGATCTTTTATTGTACAAGATTGTTTTAGCTATTCTGTTTTTTTTTTCTTTATGAAGTTGAAAATTGAACTTTCAGTGTCTTTAAAAAAATTATGTAGGATTTGGATAGGGATTGCATTGAATCTATGAATTGCTTTTGGTAAGATGGCCATTTTTACTATGTTAATTCTCCCTATATATGAGCAAGGAAGATCATTCCATCTTCTGATGTCACCTTCAATCTCTTTCTTCAGAGTTTCATAATTTTTTTCAAATAAGTCCTTCACTTGCTTAGATAGAGTAACTCCTAAAATTTTCATTATTATAGGCAGATTTGGGCCCAGGGGTCCTGCTCAAACTAAGACACCAGCCAAGGACAATTCAGACAGTAAACTTTAAACCCTTACCCAGATCTAGCCAATGGAGAGAACATTCTCCACAGTTCAGTTCAGAGTGGGATATGACTTTCACATGAGCTGTGGTGCCTCATATTTGACCATATGCCCTGGAGGGGGAGATGTGGTGGCCCTCAGAGGAAAGATAGCATGTTACAAAGAAGAGCCTTGATACCCTATGAGCATATAGAGGGGGAGGAAATCCCTCTCAGGAACAGTCATAGGGGAGGGGAGTAAGGGAAAATGGGAGGGAGGGAAGAATAAGAAGATACAAGGGATGGGATAACCATTGAGATGTAACAAGAATAAATTAATTTAAAAATTGTGTATTTCTTGTGGCTAATTAGAAGGTTGTAGTTTTCCTAATTTCTTCCTCTGCCTGCTTGTCATTTGTATATAGGAATACTACTGACTTTTTTGTGTTAATTTTATATCTAGCCAATTTGCTGAACGTGTTTTTCAGATGAAGGAGTTCTCTTGTGGATTTTTGGGAGTCACTTATGTACACTCTCATTTCATCTGCAAATAGGGATAATTTGACTTCCTCCTTTCCCATTTGGATCCCCTTGATCTTCTTTTGTTGTCATATTGCTCTGCCTAGAACTTGAGTACAATATTGAAGAGATATGGAGAGAGCGGGTAGCCTTACCTTGTTACCGAGTTTAGAGGAAATTCCTTAAGTATCTCACCATTTAATTTGATTTTGGCTATTGGCTTGCTGTATATAGCCTTCATTATGTAGATGTATGTGCCCTGTATCCCTGATCTCTCCAAAACTTTAAACATGAATGTATGTTGCATTTTATCAAATGGTGTCTCTGCATCTAAAGAGATGATCATGTGCTTTTTTATTTTCAGTTTGTTTATATGGTGGATTACACTGATGGAGCTCTGTATATTAAACCATCCCTGCATGCCTAGAATGAAGCCTAACTGGTCATGGTGAATGATGTCTTTGATGTGTTCTTATATTCATTTTCTGAGTATTTTATTTAGTATGTTTGCATTTGTATTCATAAGAGAAATTGGTCTGAAATTCTCTTTCTTTGTTGGGTCTTTGTAAGGTTTTAATTATCAATGTCATTATTGCTTCATAGAATGAATTTGTTAATGTTCCATCCATTTCTATCTTTTGGAATAGCTTGTAGAGTATTGGTCTTAGCACTCCTTGAAGGTCTGGTAGAATTCTGCACTGAAACCATCTTTCCCTGGTTTTTTTTTTCGTTGGGAGACTGTCAATGATGGCTTCTGTTTCTATAGGTGAAATGGAATTATTTAGCTTGTTTATCTGTTCTTCACTCAATTTTGGCAAGTGGAATTGATCAAGAAAATAGTCCATATTCCTTAGACTTTCAAATTTTGTGGCATATATGCCTTCAAAGTAGGATCTTATGATTCTTTGTATTTCTTCAGTGTCAGTTGTTATGTATCCCTTTTAATTTCTGAATTTGTTGATTTTGATACTGTCACTATGCCTTATAGTTAGTTTGGCTAACGGTTTGCCTATCTTGTCGATTTTCTCAAAGAACCAGCTCTTGGTTTTGTTGATTCTTTGGACTATTTTCTTTGTTTCTAAATTATTAATTTCAGCACTAAATTTGATATTTTTCAAATATTAACTCCTCTTGGGTGTTTCTGCTTCTTTTTTTGTAGGGCTTCCAGCTGTGTCATTAAGTTGCTTAAGTGGGACATTTCCAAGTTCTTTTCTTCTTCTTCTTCTTCTTCTTCTTCTTCTTCTTCTTCTTCTTCTTCTTCTTTTCTTTTTTCTTTTTTTCTTTTTCCAATTTCTTTTTAAAGGCACTTAGTGCTAGGAATTTTTCTCTTAGCATTGCTTTCAATGTATCCCACAAGTTTGGGTATGTTTTTTCTTCATTTTCATGGAATTTCTGGAAATCTTTAATTTCTTTCTTTATTTCTTCCCTGACCTAGGTGTCATTAAGCAGAGCATTGTTTAATTTCCATGTATGTGTAGGGTTTTTGTTATTTCAGTTGTTGTTGAAGTACAGCCTAAGACCATGGTGATGTCATAGAATACAAGGTATTATTTCAATCCTCTTGTATCTGTTGAGACTTACTTTGTGACCTACTATGTGATCAATTTTGGAGAAGGTGCCATGGGGTGCCGAGAAGAAGGTACATTCCTTTTTGTTTGGATGAA
The DNA here is from genome assembly GCF_964271855.1 of Acomys minous. Lineage (NCBI taxonomy): Eukaryota > Metazoa > Chordata > Mammalia > Rodentia > Muridae > Acomys > Acomys minous. The sequence continues at coordinate 79,519,202 of NC_140483.1, forward strand.
AGTTTCTACAGGTATCTGTTAGATCCATTTGATTCATGGCATTGTTTAAGAATGTTATTTCTTGGCTTAGCTTCTGTTTCTATGACCTGTCCTTCACTGAGAGTGGGGTTTTTAAGCCTTCCATGATTATTGTGTGGGGATTGATGTACAGTTTAAGCTTCATTAACAGATATTTTATAAATGTGGATGCCCTTGTATTGGGAGCAGAGATGTTCAGAATTACGATATCATCTTGGTTGATTTTTAACTTTGATGAGTATGAAGTGTCCTTCCTCATCCCTTTTCATTAATTTTGGTTGAAGGTCTATTTTATTACATATTAAAATGGCCATACCAGCTTGCTTCTTGTGATCATTTGCTTGGAATATTTTTCCAGCATTTTACCCTGAGGTAATGTCTGTCCTTTTAGGTGAGATGTGTTTCTTGAATGCAGAAGAATGTTGGATCTTGTTTATGCATCCATTCCGCTAGTCAGTGTCTTTTGATTGGAGAATTGAGACAATTAATGTTAAGAGATATTAAAGGCCAGTGACTGTTAAGAGTCTCAATTTTGATGTTGGTTCCAGTAAAGCATTTGTGTGGTTGTACTTTTGCGAAAGGGTAGTTATCTCATTCCTGTGTAGTTTTGCTTGTAGCTGTACCTTTTGGGTGGAGTTTTCCTTGTAGTACGTTCTGTAAAGTTGGATTTCTGGATAGGTACTGTTTGAATTTGTTTTTGTCATGGAATATTTTGTTTTCTCCATCAATGGTTATTGATAATTTTGCTGGGTAAAGTAGTCTGGACTGGCATCTGTGGTCTTTTAGGGTTTGCAGGATCTCTGTCCAGGCCCTTCTGGCTTTGATGGTCTCTGCTGAGAAGTCGGGTATAATTCTGATAGGTTTGTCATTAAATGTTATTTGGCCTTTTCCCCTTGAAGCTTTTAATAGTTTTTTTTTTTGATCTGTATATTTTTTTGTTTTATTTATTATGTGATGGGAAATTTTTCTTTTCTGATCAATTCTATTTGATGTTCTGTAGTCCTCTTGTATATTTATAGGCATCTCTTAAATTAGATTGGGGAAATTTTCTTCTATGATTTTGTTGAGAATATTTTCTGGACCTTGGAGTCTGCTATCTTCTCTTTCTTCAATTCCTATTATCCTCAGATTTCTTCTTTTCATGATGTCCTTGATTTCTTGGATGTTTTGTGTCACGATTTTTCCAGATTTAGCATTTTCTTTAATGGTTGCTTTAAGATCTATTGTTGTATCTTCTAGACCTTAGATTCGTTCCCCCTTCTCTTGGATTCTGTTCGAAAAGCTTGCCTCTGTGTTGCTTGCCTTCTTTTCTGAGCTCACATGTTCCCATTTTTTCTCTGTCTCTGTGTTTATCATTGAATCTATTTTCATATGCAGATCTTGAACTGTTTTTTTTTCATTTCTTTCATCTGATTGTTTGTATATTCCTGAGTTTCTTCCATTGCCTCTTTATAGGCCTTCAGCTCTTGAACTGTTTTATTGATTTCCTTCATCTGGTTGTTTAAATTTTCCTGAAAATTTCCAGTGTCTCTCTATGGGACATTTTTGTGTCTTCCACCTGTTTGGCTGCATCTTTCTGCATTTGATTACGAATTTTATTTGTTTTCTCCAATATCATCCTCATTAGTAAGGATTTAAGGTCATTTTCTTGTGTTTCCATTGTGTTTGAGTTCTCTGTGGTTTTTTTTTGGGGGGGGGATAGCTGGGATCTGGAGATGCCATATTGTTTTAGGGCTTTTTGTGTATGACTTTATGCTGTCCTTCAGCCATCTTGCTGTCTTTGTTTTTGTCAGGTAGCTTCCAGAGTTAGGTGGAGGGAGTCTGAGTATAGATACACCCATTTTTTCATTATTTCCCTAGGCAGAAAGCTCTGATGCTTCAGTGTCTGTATGGCAGGAGGCTAGCACTGTCCTTTTGGACTCTCACAGCCAGTGATCACCAGCTCCCCTGTACTGTGGGTCCTCCAATCATTCTGGGTTTCTGAATGTGAGTTGGGTCAGGTCAAAGTGTACAAAGCCTTCTGGGGCCCCTTGTAGCACTGGATTTCTCCAGGGACTGAAGCAGGTCAGGTGGAGGGTGTCTATGGGCCACTCTACTCCCTGTCTCCCTGAGAATTTCTTATTCATGGAGCTTTGATGCTCCACTGGTCTGTGGTTCCTGGTAGTGTTTCAAGACCCAGACCACTTGCAAATTTCAGGTTAATGTCACAGGGCCCAACTACCCACACACTGAGTCTAGTTTGTGTCTCTGGACCCAAATGGGTCTCTGGATCTAATCCATGCACTTAGTCTAGTTAGCGCTGAGTCCAACCAGGGTCTTGGGCCCAAACTGTACACTGAGCTAGCGAAGTTCACCTAGAGTCTCAGGACCCAAACTCTCCAGAATCCAACCAGAATCTTAGGGCTAGGACTGCTCACCAAGTCCAGCCAGGGACTCTGGGCCCAAACCACACGCAGTTCTCAGCTAGGTTCTCTGGGCCCAAACCGCCTACTAAGCTCAGCTAGATTCTCAGGGCTCAAACCACCTGTCGAGTTCAGCTAGAGACTCTGGGCCCAATCTGCTCACCAAGTTCAGCGAGAGACTATGGACCTACTCTGTGCACCAAACTCAGCTAGGGACTCTGCACCCAACCTGTGCACCAAGTCCAGCCAGAGTTTCAAGGCTGGACTGTGTGCCGAACTCAGCTTGGGACCCTGTGCCTACACTGCACGCCAAGTCTGGCCAGTGTTTTGGGACCAAGACTGCATGCCAAGCTCAGCTAGCGACTCTGGGCCCAAAGCATGTGCCAAGTTCAGCTATAGTCTCAGTGCCAGAATGGCCCACTGAGCTCACCCAGGGACTCTGGACCCAAACTGTGTGCCAAGTCCAGCCAGAGTCTCAGGACCAGGACTGTAGGCAAAGCTCAGCTAGAGTTTTGGGGCCCTACCTGCCCACCAAGCTCAGTTAGGAACTCTGGGCCAAAACTACACACAGAGCTCAGCTAGTCTCAGGAACGGAACTGCACACCGAGCTCAGCTGGGGACTCTGGACTCAAACTGCATGCTGAATTCAGCTAGGGACTCTGGACTCAAACTGCATGCTGAATTCAGCTAGGGATTCTGGGCCCAAACTGCATGCATAGTCCAGCCAGAGTCTCAGGGCAGGGACTGGGCACAAAGCTCAGCTAGAATCTCTATGCCCAACCTCCCTGCCGAGTACAGCCAGGGACTCTGGCCTGAAACTGTGTGCCGAGCTCAGCTAGAGTATCAGGAGTGGAACTCTGCACTATGCTGAGCTTGGGTCTTAGGGGCTGAACTGCAAACCAAGTCCAGTTTGGGTCTCATGGCACTTGCTTCATGCCAAGTTGAGCTTGGGTCACGGGGCCCAAATCTCACAATGTGGCTCAAATCCTACCCAAAACCCCTCTCCCACAGCAACTCCCATTGGCCTCCACACTAATCACCTCCGCTGGAGGACATCGTGCTGCAAACTTCAGCCACCGCCACTGCTGCTCATGTCTGAGAAAATCCACACTCCTCCCATGTGCAGGGGCATTCAGGTACTCTGCACCCTGGTCCCTTCAAGCTGTGGAGCACTTCTGCTCCAGTGGTGTGAGTACCTCAATGTTCCTGGTTCAGAATTCTGTGCAATTCCTTAAATCATTTACTGGAGCTTCTAAACATGGTCCACACTGCTCTCTACCATCTTGGATTCTCTCCCACACTTTGTTCTTAGTAAGACCTCTTTCATTACATTTTCTTGCCTGATAATCCTTGTATGGATTCCTGTACAATGTTGAATATAAGTGACAAACAATCTCTTCATTTAGTTTTTATTTCAGAGAAATAAGTTAATCTTCCACAAGTGTGATGTTGCCAATGACAGAAGGGTTCTAGATGACTTTCAGGTTGAGGAGTTTTATTTCAGATTTTCCAGGAGATACAATGAAAGATGTTAGGTTTTCAGAATCACATTTTCTTCTCTTGTCAAGACTATGAGAAAGGCTTCATTTACTAGTTTATTAATGTCATTTCTATCAATTTTGTGTTTCTTTTCTTAGTTATGATTTATTGTGATAAGAAGACAACATGATCACAGTAACTTACAATTTAATATGTTTAGTCGATTTTCATCATGGTGGGAAATATGGAGGAGCTGAGTGTTCTAAATTTTGATCTACAGGCAGCAAAAGAGGACTCTGTGCCATACTTGACATAGCTTGACCAAAGGAGAACTGAATTATCCCTTCACTATGACACAAGTTCTTCAATAAGGGCACACTCACTCCTAATAATGACATTTCCTATTTCCCAAGCATTTAAACACATGATTTTATGGGGACCATACCTATTCAAACCACCATATATGATATTAACTGACTTAGACATTACATCAACTTCATATCACTGAGCTGATCATGCTTTACAGATATTTTACACTAGAAGACCCCTTGGCAGTTAACCTAGGCTTGGATAGCATAAGTTTTGGTTTGGGACTGGAAGTAAGTAAAGTATTTTCTGTGATAAAAACATTTAGTTTCAAGCTAGGTTGCTAAGACAATAATGTAAACACAATGGCTTTAATCAGGGGAAATTCATGACCAAAATTTTCCAAGTGTAGTTTAAGAAATAATATTCAAGTCATGCTGATTGTTGCTTGAAAATTGATTGATTTTTGCTATATGCCTTATTGTAAGTCATACAGATCTATTTGTGTTTGTTTCTTAGATTGTTTTATTGATCTGTTGATTTTTAAAGACTCTACTGATTGTAAAAGATGAAAAAATATTATGGAATCTGTAATTTAAAAAAAAAAAAAAAACCCTGAATTTCTCTTTAAATAAATTACATGCATTCGCCCAGGAGAAAGCAAAAAGTAGAATAAACATAAAGCTCTCCTATGCTGAAAGGCTTCTCAGTTTGTACTACATTTTTACTTGGGTTAATATTCCTTTTCTTCTCTGTTCCTCAACCTCTTTTCAACAACTAGTCCCTCTGACTATTTGTTCAACCAACATTTGGTTAACTTTAACCAGCTGTTCACTACATGCTCAAACTATCTCTACTGTGAAACCACTGAGACATGTTCCTTTTCTTTCTTATCCCACAGATGATCTGTGGGAGGACATAATAAAAATTTATGTTTTATTATTTAAATATTATTTACTACTGATGGATGCCAATAGCCAGACTATTGCTGATCAAATTTTGGCAATCCTTGACCCTTTCCATTTCAGGGATCCAATCTCTCTACCAAGCTATTAATATCATTTGCACTGTGTTGAAAGGTAGCTTGTGTGTGTTTCATTTAAGTAACTGACACAACTGAGACAAAAATAAGCCCCTACATCTGCTTCTCCAAAACACTAACCAAACCACTTTATTTTCAGTCCATACTAAGGTATTCTTCAAGTTGCTGGTACCCTAAACAATTTACTTTATCAGAAAAAAAGCAAATGACATCTGTTGTTTAGCAGGCTCATATAAAGTTCTCAATCTATTTACTTAATGTTAAATCCAATATCTATTTTGTGTGATTTTTTTAAAAAATACAGAATTCTTTAAAGTAATATTTCCCTCATTATATTATGTCCTAAAAGACATTCCTTGACTTATACTCGAAATGGAAGAGCAACTCCAGACAAGATATGCCCTACACATGGATGTAGCTTACCCAGTTTAATTAATTTCACTACACTGAGAATTTTTTTTTACCTTATTTATAAGACCTAAGCAATGTTTCAGTAGCTTTCTCCTTGAAAGGCAATGGAATTTTGTATTGTATCATCATGTTTTTTGTTTTGACTGTGGCAGTGACTCAGAAAGATGCAAACAAAATTTTCAGATGTTTTCAAATTATTTTATTTTCAATTATAAGTATATGTAGGGCATGGCATGTATATGAGTTTTGGTGTATAGTGGTATAGCTTATATATTATGACTATAGATATATGTGTCTATAAGTGTACATACATATGGCTTCAGGTATCTGTGGAGGACAGAGGAAGATGTCAAACTCCTTAGATTTTTATACAGAAGCCAGCTCTCAGAACTTGAATCTGAACTTGGGTCCTCTTGAAGAACAGTAGACACTTTTAATCACTGAACCATATCTCCAATTTCAATTTGGCTCCTTAGGAGGTTCAAGAATCTCTTACCAAGCAGTTTTTACTCCTCTTATAAAGCTGGGTCAGGCATTAAAAATGTTTTAAATTTACAAATTAAGACAACTAAAATCACAGTTAACAAAAGGCATTATGGATGTTTAGATGTTGGAAAGCCATACTGCTTAGTAATTATGAATGGATATTCCTTTATCTGTTATTAAGAACAGGTCAGTCTTTTGTTGTAAAGGAGTCTTACCTGGAAACAATGGCCTGTTTCAACAATACTCAAACTCAAAAGACAGAAGAAGGAAGGTGATGAAGCAGACTTTACCAAACAACAAAAATAACAAAGTTTTGCATTTTTGTGTCTTCTCCTCTTCTCCTCTTGGACTGTGCTTTGAAAAAGCTGCCCAATCTTGATAAATTCTTATATTATTAACCTGAATAATAGAATACTGGATCAGTGTAACTTATAATCTGTGACACAACAGCATAAACAATGACTACAGTGAAGACACATTATAAAACAGCTTAAAAATCATTGTTAGCTATGTATCTAGCAGTACATTAAGATTTAGAATGCACAAAATGCAAAGGGAAGTACATGGAAACAATCCAGTTGATTAATAAGTAAATTATCAAAAGAATGCATGTATATTATCAATACATATTTTTGTATGTTCACTATCCCAATTGCTTAATGGAAATGCAAGTCAAAGCTGTGGCATCCTAGAATGAATGGGTTTCATCAAGAAAATGTTCAATAAAAGCAAGAGTATAACTGGGCTTATATACTATACATGGCAATGTAAATTAGTGCTATTAATATATAAATTAACAATCATCAAAACTAAAATAGAACTTTAAATTATCATTTGGTTATATCCAGGATGCAAGAAAAGTTGATATCTTTAAGAGTGATGGAAGATTACTTATCTCAGGTTGGTATAGTTCAGAAAACTAATTTGCCACAGTTTGCTATGAGTCCATAGGTGGTGCTTAAATGACAAGAAGAAACATGAGACTCTACAATAAAAGCAGAAATGTTTTCCTTGTTGTTTAGCTATGAGGCTTTTTATGAGAGTTACAGCAAAAACTTGGACAGAGCACAATGGTAGGTTGATATGGTCACTCCAATTGGGTCATCTATGGGGTGCCCATGTCCTTCTTAATCTCAATAATGTTTTCATGTAGTTTCTATGCAGGATCCTTTTTTAATGGGAAGGATATTTGAAGAAACTCATCCAGAAAGTGGAACAATCTAATTATTTTGACTTTGGCCAGGACAGAAAAAAGATCATAGCTACTTTTCAGCCAAGGACAAGTATTAGGACTGCCTACTTTCAGAGTTTCTGTCCTAAAACAGCCTGACTACTTTTTATCTCTTTCCTTGGTATCTTTCTAAGAGTTCTAAGTCAACCAATATCAGATGTATCTGCACATCCATGTTTTTGTGGTACTATTTATAGTAAACAAGGAATGTAATGAAAGGTATTAGTCAACAGATAAATGAATAAATAAAATATGGTACATGTATACAATCAAGATTTAATGAGCCATAAAAAAAGAACAAAATGATTCAATTCACTAGTAAATGGATAGAACTAGAAATCATCGTGGTAAACAAAATAAACTAGGCCAAGGAAGGTAAAGATCACATTGTGAATTCACATAAAGTAGGCCCCCAAAATTGCAGTGCAGTTGTCCATGACTCAACTTCTACTTGAACTGAGATTTTGCTGGGTTGACTCAATTCAGCTGAAGTTCTGCTAGGAAACAGAAACCTAAAATGTTTCTCAGAAGCCTTTAATGGCTGCCTGAACATTCCTGACCAAAACTTGACAGCACCTTCTCTGCCTCACAGAGGCCCAAACTTCCTAACTGTTTTTTCTAGCTTTTGAGCAACCTACCGTTTGTATATACCCATGTGAAACCTAATAAGCTTTTGCTCACTAATGTACAAGGTGGTTCAGAAGTAAAATGTTCTTTGTTTTTTTTTTGGAGCAGGGCTGTTTGTTGGTTTCTTGCTCAAGATTTAACACTCATTTTCTCTCACTCACGGCATATACTTATGTGTATGTTTATATAATGTTAAAGTAGAATGTGTACAGTGATGGTTTGTAAGACATTTCTATCATAGTGTATAGCATTTGAATATTTGTTCCCTAAATGATGGTGCTATTTGGGAGACACGGGAGATGTGGCTTCATTGAAAGATATGTAATAGTTTGAGTAAGACTAATCTCTTTAGGCTATTATTTTGAATACTTTGTCCCAACTTAGTGGAACTGCTTGGGAAAAACTGGAGGTCTGTCACTGGGAATTGGCTTTGATGATTCAAAAGACTAATGGTATTCTACAGCTTCTTTCTCTGTCTCTGTATCCCCCTTCCTCTCCCTTCTTCTCTCTTTCTCACCTTCTCTATCTACCCAGCCCTTATCTCTATGATTTTCACCATTTCAATTTCCAATTATCTTTCCTAATTTCTGACTCCCCATGGCTTCTCATTCTGTGTCTGTCTCTCTCTCCCTCTTTTCCTCCTTTGATTCTTTTTCTGCCTCATGGTTGCAGATCAAAAGTAAACTCTTACCTAGCACTCCTGTACAGAGCCTGCCTGATAATATGTTCCTTGTCATTTTGGTCATGGACTCACGCTCTAAAACTGTAAGCCACCATTAAATGATTTCCTTTATGGGTTGATTTAGTCATGATGTTTTGTCACAGAAGTAGAAAATTAACAAAGAAAGTATACCACTTGAAGAAAGCCTTGGGAATTTAAAGACTCAAATCTATCAAGGACATACTCTCTGTTTCCTGCTAGTCACTCAACTTTGTCTTGCCCCAAAACCTTCTCCTTCATTCTACCATCATGGACTATAACACTTGGATCTATAAAACCCAATAAAATCTTCCTTCTGTAAGTTGCTTTGGTGACAGTGGTTGATCCGAGCAATAGAAAAGCAATAATACAGATTATATGTAAGTGGAAGAAGATGGCAAATAGTTGGAAAGAAAAAAATATTTGGTAATGAGTGGTGAGTAACATACTTGATACACACATTTGCTTGAGCACTGAATATGCTTATTATAAAATAACTATGTTGTTACTGATTAAGGAAAAACAAAAATAGAATATAAGTTAGCTTTAGATCTTGTCCATCAGACTAGAGGTCCTGCCTGAGCCTACAAAGAAACCAAAAGTTGATTGCCTTATGTTCAAATATTCTACAGCACTGGTACAATTACCCTATTCATATTAACTTTCGTACTGCAATCTATGCATTCTGAGTGCTTATTCTTCCAACTCTGGCACTTCTGGTCATGTTTGTGTTTAAGGAATCATTTTCTATGAAAAGTTCTTTCAGATATTTTGTTGAGCTATGCTGTAACTATGTTGGAGATTGTCAATTTGCATGTATAGTTTCCAGGTGCATATTTACTCCAGGGCTCATCTGCATGCTTATCCTTTGCATGATTTGTTAACAATGTTGCAAGCCAATTCCTCTGAAAATCTGTTTAAAAGAATTTTTAAGTTTATTTTTAATTTATATAGTCAATTTACATCCCAATCATATTCTCTTCCCTCTGCTTCTCCCTGTGCCTCTCTCCAACCCTCTTTCCCCTCCCACTTCCCCTTGTCCTTTTAATAATGTTATACATAATAAAATTGTTACTATGTCTCCAGTTTCCCATCTTTATTGAAGCCATAAGAGGAATTGCAGTAAGGTCTGTATAAATGTTACATACATATACACATATAGAGAAATCAGTATTATTAGAAAATCTGCATTTCCATTTTAATAATAATGCTAGGCTCTTATTAAATTGTTTTACATATTAACATTTATGTATGGCTACATATGTAACAAAGCAATACGGATTCAGGTTTCTCTATGTATAGCATCTTATAAATCATAGAGAATATTCTCACATCTCTTAGCTTTCAAACAAGTGGCACATATTTCTCTTCTTGATATGTTAAGTACCTTCATGTAGGAAGCCACAAGCTGTGACCATGCATACACAAACTGACCTATGACTGTATTCAACTCTAATTATTTCCTTCCTTCAGCATCCTTCTATTTCTGATTATTACATAATATGCTTCAGGCTCAAATATTTAATGTGAATATATAGCCATATTTATATACTTATAAATATACACTTAAAATGCTACAAAAGTTACTTAAAAAGAGAGAAGCCATAAATTTAAAGATCAGAAAAAATGAATGTGACAGAGCTAGTTAGGAGGGAGAAAATACAAAGAAAAAATATCCTAGTTATATTTTTAAAAATTAAAAATAAATACTTCACAGAACTTACCAAAATTGATACATTTTCTTTCTTTCTTTCTTTCTTTCTTTCTTCCTTTCTTTCTTTCTTTCTTTCTTTCTTTCTTTCTTTTTCTTTGATAGTCCCTCTACGGTCTAAAAGCTTTGGAGGTGGTACTAGCAGAAGCAAGTAGAACTCTGTGAATTTAAGACCTGTCTGGTCTACAAAGTGAGTCCAGGTCAGCCAAATAATCACAAAGAAACCCTGTGTTGAGAAACCAAAAACAAGAAAACAACAACAACAAAAAAAAGTATTGTGTGATATTTAAGAAAATATTTTCATGGCCAGCTTTTACAGAACAAGTTCAGAATAATTATAATTCATTTGCCATAAAGTTTAATATTTACACATAAAATATTCAGGAGAACATGTTTTTCCACAGTTCACAGGATATAATTATGATAATACGTTCCCGAGAAATGACTGAAATAAGCCAACATTCCTCTCTTCCTTGTTCCCCTAAAGAACAATTACTAGTTAATGAGGTAAATTAGAAACACAATAACACTTCTGCATTTTTTCTCTTGTGCTGCTGCTATAGATTCCTAATGTGATAGAACATACATTCTTCTTTTAAGGGCATGTGAGGTTTCTTTGTTTGTTTGCCAAGTTGTTTTGTGAGTTTTCTCTAAAATATTGTCTTATTAAAGTTTTTACCTCTAACTATAGTGGGATTAATTTCTTACAATTATAACTGGATTACAAATTCATTTAGTGAGAGAGAGAGAGAGAGAGAGAGAGAGAGAGAGAGAGAGAGAGAGAATATTAATGGGGTCTGTCAGTGTGATGGCCCAGCAGGTAAGAATGGTTGCCCCTCATACTGGTCAGGATTCATGCAACCCATACAGAACAAGTCACATGAGCAGTAACTTCAGCTGCATAAGAGGCACTAGTCTCTTCTAGACTCTGTGAGTACCCTCCATATGTACATACAAATGACAAATAATTCTTTAAATATAAGTTTTGGAGTTGAAAGAAAAAAAAATCAGGGTATTTCTTCCTCGTGTGTCCTCTATGACTATCTAGAAAGACTGCATCATTTGTTTTTCCTGACAATTGACTTCTAAAGAAAGCCTGGAGTGGGATTTTTGAGTCCCCACCCATCCCTGATGATCTAAAGACAGTTGTTGGCAGAAGGACAGACATTTCTTCAGTAGTATAGTTACTGATACGTTGCCCGTGCTTCAGTAAACACCGACTACCCAAGACTCTGTAAGCAACTTTAGTAAAAATCACCCATTCTCCAAAAACAAAGAATGAAAGTAACAGACTGGTAGAAGCAGAAAATTTGGAAAGAGAATGGGAATAAAAAAAAAAAAAGAAAAGAAAAAAGAAAACCCCTACCCAGATCTAGCCAAAGGACAGAACACTTTCCACAGTAGAGTGGAGAGTGGGATATTACTTTCTCACATACTCTGGTGCCTCAACTTTGACCATGTTCCCTGGAGGGGGAGACCTGGTAGCACTCAGAGGAAGGACAGCAGGTTACCAAGAAGAGACTTGATACCCTATGAACATATACAGGGGGAGGTAATCCCCCTCAGGAACAGTCATAGGGGAGGGGAGTAAGGGGAAAATGGGAGGAAGGGAAGAATGGGAGGATACAAGGGATGGGATAACCATTGAGATGTAACAATAATAAATTAATAAAGGAGAAAAAAGAAAGAAAGAAAAAGAAAACACCTAAAAAGAAAAGAGAGAATGGGAATCAATAGTAAGGGAGGTACATAGGAGAAATTAATAAAAGAGTGAATATGGTCAGAATACATTATAAACTTATGTGAATGTGCTGTTATTAATGCAATTATAGTACATAATTAATATGTCACTAAGATCCTAATACAAAAGTGGAAACCCAGAAATAAAACCAAAACAGTCCCCAGGGAATCCTGAGCATGATTGAGAATCCCTGCTGTTGCTCATTCACAGGATCTCTCATCAGCCAGTTTGATTTACTAATCTTTACAGCACCCATGTAACTAATACTTTTAATTAAATTCCATCAATGTGGAAAACAAGTAAGTTCTTCATTATGATCATGTAATTCAAAGCAAGATTTTGCTCAATTTCTTATGTCTCTTCTCATCCCAATCTATAGCCCAGAATTGCAGAAATGTTCCCTAAAACCTATGACTCCAGTTTTTCATATTCTGAGCTTTTCCAAGGAAGAAAAGCATAGCATTTCTCTAATACAGAACAGAAAAAATTAGAAAATACATAAATGATGGCTTATTTTTTTAAGCTTTACAATTACATTTTCTTCTGCAAATCTCTGTCCCTTGTGATGCATATTTGGACCTGCCTGCCAGCTGTGTGAATCAAACTCACTGGTTTCATTTTCCCCACTCTTACATTGCATTGATTATTCTAACCAAATAGTGGGAAGCTTAAAATACAAACCAAGTTTATCTTTCTCTCTCTAATCTATATACATGTTTCCATTATTTTGAGAACTTATAGTAGAGTTCTTGGAGTGGCAATTAAAACTTTCTAAATAATGCTTAAAATTGGCTTTGTAATTTTGGCTTCCAGGTTGTTAATGCAAATATTTCTCAACAATTTCAGCATCAAACAATCCACACCACAAATTATTTCACTAAGTACTTGATTATTTCACTTGTCTTTGTAAGACCCCCAGCACGGTGGTCTTAACGTGGAGACCCCCACCAAGAACCAGCGAGACCAAGGTTTCGGTTGCAACACGCAAGAGGCCTTATTGCAGGGGGACGGGTACCCGGGCCTCTCAGTCTCTGGAGAGGCTGGCGCGCCGAGCAAGTCTTTCGGGGGTCTTTTTTATAGGGATTTTGGTGGGAAGCACGGTTACAGAAGCGAGAAGCATAGTTACAGGGCTCTGATTGGTAAATTTAAATGAGGCGAGGTTATAGCCCGGTCATTAGATGGGCTCTGGGAACAGGGGAGTTTATCCATTCTCTGGGCCAGGTGGTCGTCCATAAATATCTTGTTTGACATGAAGCGAGGTTATGGCCCGGCCATCGGATGGGAACAGGGGAGTTTGCCCACTCTCTGGGCCAGATGGCTGACCATAAATATCTTGTTTGACAAGGACAAGCACGCTTTTATCTTTCTCCTCTGAGCCCCAGGCCTTATCTTATCCCGGGAACCTATTATTCTAGTCTTGCCTTGCAAGATAGCGTTACTGCTGCTATGCTTGCTATGTCGGGTGCACAGGGGAGGGGGTCTTACAGTCTTTATCATTTATTTGTATAAAAATGCCATACATTTTTTCTTTGCTTGCATATATACAGTCTTATATATATTTTCGTTTGTGTGTGTGTGTGTGTGTGTGTGTGTGTGTGTGTGTGTGTGTGTATGACATGTATGTGCAGGTGCCACAGCACAGCAACTTGCTGTTCAGAGGGCAACCCCTGTTGTTTCACTTTTCTAAAGACTTCAGTTTGGTGTTTTGCTGGGGACCATGTCTACAATATATAGTGTTTGAAGTATAAGTGTTGTCTATCTGTCATAGCACTACTGAAGATACTTTTACCAGTATAATCGACTAAAATAGAGTTCACAAATCAATATTATAGAGGTAAATAAAGTGAAAAAGAGTAAGAAGAGGATGGGTGAAATGAAAAAATGTGCACAGAGAAAGAAACAAACAGAAAGATGGAGAGACACTTAGTATCAAGGATATGGAGACAGAAAAGGACATCATCTAACTAGGCAGGACTCCTAGTGGAGGGAGGGGCAGACAAAAGCACCCATAAAAGTTTTGACACAAAACTTACCTTGTCTACAATATGTGTTTGTATAAAGATAGAACAGAGTTTGAGAAAATGTCCAAATAGTGCCTAGCCCAATGTGACATGCATAATATGGGAGACAGCCACCAGCTGAGACTATTATTGATCACATGCTGTGCTTGCAGACAGGATCTTAGCATAGCTGTCCTCTGAAAATCTGTACCCAGCAGTGGATTAGAAAAGAAGCAGAGACACACAGTCAAACATTGGGTGAAGCTTGGGAGTCTTGTGGAAAAATAGAGAAATAGATACAAGGGTCTTGATGTAACAGGAGCAATAGAGCCAACTACAACCACCCAGAGTGGCTTGCAGAGACTAAAGGACCAACCAAGAACCATGAATAAACTGGACCTAGGTCCCCTACACAGATGTAGCAAATAAGTAGCTCAGGATTCATGTCACTCACTAGTAAGGGGAATGGGCACAGTCTATAACATAGACTCTGTTGTCTAGTTTTGCTTTTTGATCACCCCTCCCCCAACTGTTTCTTCACCACTGCAGGGCTGCCTGGCCAGGCTACATGCAGCCCCCGCACTGCTAGTCTAGGCTATGGCGAGGATCTGCAGATTGAAAAGAGGACTTAACAGTGGGTCAGTCATGCTAAGAGAATGCCGTTTATTGGGAGTAATAGAGCTGCTTGTATAGGGGAAGAATCAGCAATCAAACACCACTATTGAAAATCCCCAAGAGGAAGCAAACCAAGGGCCAAGTCACAAGACTAAAAACAAATATATAGAGCAAGGTCAATATGATCTATTCTAATCTCACTCACCCAAGCTCCCAAGGCAAGAAGAACACAATAGCCTGAATAGCTCTCTGGAAGAGCTTCCTGTTGTTGAGTAGCTCTCTGAAAGGGTTTTCTTAACCCTCCAGGTGTTTCTCAGTAGGGATTTCCCTACTTCTTTCAAAGGTAAATAGTCCAAGGATGGTCTGGAGCACTAAGACCTCCTCTGGCAGAGCTCAGGAGCTGGAAGGTCACAGGGGACAGCCTAAGCACAGGATTTCTGACATGGCAGAATTTGGCACAACTTCCCACAGCTAAATCCAGAGTACAGGGGAATGAGACAAGCTCAGTACTGTTGTGACTGGATCATCTGGATTAGGTGGTTAGGGGGGCTATCCTTTTCTGAGGAATGGGAAAAGGGGAATAGGGGAAGAAGAAGGGAGGTAGGACCAGAAAAAGAAGATGGGGGGAGCTACAATTAGGATGTAAAGTGAATGAATAAATAATTAATATAAAAAGAGATATTGAGTATTAAACAATGCAAAGTCCCCAATGACCTCAAAGAAACACAAGTCATTGCATTTCATTATGTAATTTTAAAAATATGCATTCACAGATTTAATAGGAATTTCAATTTTCTCAGCACACAATGATTTTTTAAAATATCTGCGTATACCTTTATTTTTATTTCCTGGTTGTATGCTTGATGTATATATATATCTAGTGTGTATGTGTTCATGTCATGCAACTCTGGTTGTGTGAATCCCATGGCACGTGAGATACATGGAGGTCAGAAGACACATGCTTGTCTTGGTGGTCTATGTCTACATTGTTTGCCAAAATGTCTTGAGATATTTGCTGCTGTGCATACCACACTATTTGACTCCTGCTTTCTGAGAAGTGTCTAGTTTTTGCCTCTTATCTTGCTATAGGAACAGTGGGATTACAAACATGCAGTATCCTACATGTCTTATTTGAACTCTACATATTTGAATCAAATCCTTACAATTTTGTGACAAGTGCTTTCTCCACAGAGCCATCTAAAATGTTTATTTAATTAATTGCCTTTCTGATAAAAATGCTTTTTCATCATATTGCTATGAACTTCATTAATAACCAACATTTCCACTATTCAGTACTTGCGAGTCTTTTTTTTTTTTTTGCAATTAATTACTCAGTTATCTAGTACCTTATTGGGAAGCCCACAACTTAATACAGCTCCTAATTTCCCAAAGTTGTCTCAGACATCACATGGTTAAATTCTATAAATCTGTCTCCATACCAGACTGGCTATTGGAATGCTACTGAGTGACTGATGATAATGTTGGAAGTTTGCCTCTTTTTTTTTCTTCCATTTCAAAAGAATTTGCTAGGGAAACTCACATAACTAAAAACCAGGAAACAGTTTAGTTATCTGAGGCTGAGGATCAACCTAGAGTTGTGATCCACTGGGCATTTTATAAGGCAAAGGGGAGTGGAAGCTTAAGCTTCTTAACCTCTTATAACCCCCCCATTCATCCTTGCAGCACCTTGCTGTGTTCAGCAAATTAAGAGTTCCCGCACTCCATTGTTTCAGAGCCTTATGTGAATTATATTATGTAAGTGCTTAAGAAGATAGAAAGGCATGGAAAATAGTTAGGAGATACCACGAACCTTCTCAGTCAGCTATAGATCCTTAGGAATGGGAGTTCTTGAAGCATCAGTGGACAAAGATAGGTGAAGTGACAAACTGAATCAAACACAGGGTAGTTTGATCTGAGTGTATTTCACAGGCAATCAAGCTAGATTTTTATACACATTTTTTGAAATGGAATGTTTTTGTGTTATGTTTTTTTTCATTCAAGGAAGTCAGACAGGCATTCACAGTTCAAAATACAGGATTCAAAATAATAATGCTGTCATCATTTCTTGAGTCACCATTCTTAAGTCAATCACTTGGTATCAATACACATGTGCCCTCTTTATCAGTGGTCAATGTTTTCTCATTATGTCAAATATCTGTTTGTCAAGACAGTTTTTTCTTAGTTCTTCTTTTGATCTGAGCAACACTATCTGGAGCTTTAATAAACACTTTATTTGGTAAGTCACAACGTAAATTACCAACTGATGATTAATCCTTAGCCATGGATATTTTAACAAGTGGAGCGGAACTTGGTGGTAAACTATGGGCCTGAATGACTCTTGGCTGCAGTCCCAAGTTAGGGTGTTTCATAGCCATAGAGTCCTGTCTAAAAAGTTTTGATATGTGAGTAAGGTTAGGAGAAAAAACAAAGACTGATTATGCTAATGAAAGGGACAATTTTTAATTAGCATTAAAGCAACCAGAACAGCAGAGCTCTCTAACTCATAAGTTTAGGTCGACAGGTATGCTAGCCCAAGGTCCCAGATGATAAGTCACAAAGAATGCAGAGATAGGAGACAAAGGCCTATTGAGTGTTCCAGGGACCGGCTGTCCATAAATGACAGAGAGGATACACCAGGACAAATTCCTGAGAGAAACAGGTACCGGACATGGTCAAGTGGGTAATGAGCCAAGACCCCCCCATCCAATCTTATGGTGTCTGCTTAATCCCTCCTTGAGGCCCGCACACAATGTTCCAGGTTTGAGTTTAACCAGATGTGTTGTTAGCTCAGATAAACATCTACCCTCGGGTTCCAAGAAAAACAGGAACCAAGGACTGTTCCCATGTGATTAATTCTGAGCTTACCCCAGATCTGCCTACACAATTTGTGATGTTCAAATGTTTGAAACAACCAATCGTGTATGTCCGCGCCAAAACTTCCCACTCTGCCCGACCCTTGCCCATATAAACCCTAACCCCTGGGCTTCTGGGTCGACCCCTCTGTCTCCTACGTGAGATACGTGTCGACCCGGAGCTCCGCCAATAAACTGCCTCATGTGTTTACAGCAAGACGGTCATTTGTGTGTCTTTGGGTGTGTGCCATCCCGAGGCTTGAGTGAGGGTCTCCATTCGGGGGTCTTTCACTAACACAGGAAGGCTGCAATCAGTTACCCCTGGCATGAACATCAGACCCATTCCAGAAAGCATTCCCTGGACAGAGTCCATCACCTTGGCTTGTGCAGTGACATTTGTTACACAAACTCCACTGGAGAGGACCCAAAGAAGGGTCCAATAGAGGGGACTAATAGAGGCTTTCATCATTGAATCCAATTAAAGATTCTTGCCAGTAGAGAAGCAAGACTTCCAGCACAGTAACATTTTGTTAATGTGTTTATTCCCAGCTGAAATGTTGCAGTGTCCTAGGCCTCATGCCAGAAACTCCCATTACAGTAAGCACCATATATTACCCTTAATGACTCCAGGTTAAATCTTATCAGGTTGTGAACACATCTGTGGCACTGCTATAGTCATCTTACTTACATCACTTATAGGAGGACAGAGAAGACTTAAAATGGGGTTTCTTTTAAGATATTTTCTGAGAGCTATCAAAAGAGTATCTGTAGTTAATGCTAAGATACTTCACTGCTTTTCCCTTAAGGAGCCTGTACTTACATTTGAGAATGTCGTTTTTTCCAAAACACTTTTCTTTCAGAAGCCCACATTCATTCTGTTGGATGTATCACACTTCCTGCTGAGCACCTCTCTTTCTTTAACCTTTGTGTTTAAGCTTAAGTTTGTATCTTTAAGAAAATCTCAGCTCTTCTTTATTAATGCAGCTAATCCTGACATTCTTTTCTTTGTTGCCCTAAGTTTGACTTGAGTGGAGATCTTTAAGAGTCCAGGAGAACTAGATACCTCACACTGCTTAAGGTGATATTGCAGTGCTGTGATTTTTTTCACATCACCACTGATGCTTTCATTAAGTCATTGTCTATAAGTGACTGAGTTAACCCTCATCTTCTCCTTTTCTCTGCAGAGGCTGAGTGTGAGCATGTTAGTATAATCTTTTTTTTTTTCAATCTGGTTTCTCTGACCACTATCTTCCAAGAGGTTACCTAATTAGAACAAACTTGTAGGGGTGGTGGTTGACAAAGTTTATAATATATAGCATCTTGTTCCTCTCACAATCATTGTGCAGGAAACTCAAAAGTTTTACAAGCTAGGTAGAAAAACCAAGCATGAATATTTTCAGTCATCATGACTTAAAAAAATGATGAATTAAGTAGCTAATTATATTTGCCTTTTTCAGCTCACCTCGTCATATAAGTCACTTTCCAAACTCTCAGTTCCATCCAGTAAGATGATTCATTAGGTAAATATCACAATACCAAGATAGTGAGAAAAGGAAACCGACATCTGAATGTTTTCACCCTGATAACTCCATCTATGCCCTGCAATATGCACACATAAAAAGAGTGAGCACAAACAGACAGTAACTAATTCAAAAAATAAATATAAGACATTTAACTTTCATTTGGTACCAACAGAAAGAGCAAGAGAAACATGCTTTTCTACTGTTGTTTTAGGGCTCTGGTTCTGTGAGTTAAGCCACAAGCTTTCCTTACATTATTTAAAACTTTATTGGATGCCCTGTGGGTCACTATCAAAGGGACCACACAGCATGAATTAGGAGAGAGGAAAAGAGAAAACTCTCTGCCATGACCATAGCTCTTCTTGAAAGATCACAGGCATGGAGAATGGTAGGGAGTCATGTTTTAGGGATGTTCACAGTTCTCTTTTGCTTTTCTCTTTGTGAATTGTTTCAATTTTTAAAATAATATGTAAATCCGCATACTCAGGTAATTAGGTAAAACACACCATTGAGCTCAACTACTGATGAACATTTATTTCTGAGCCTCTTCTTGCTTCTCACAAACTAGAAAACCTAAAGTATGATGGTTCCTTTAAGGTTATCTCAAGTAAATAATAGGCTAAATCTTTTCAAATTCAGCTGTTCTCCATCTGAACTCCTGCATCTATATACTTTTCAAATATTTCAGTGACATTAAGATGCATCAAAGAAGAAGATATAGTTTTCCCTAAATCAAAATTTTTTCCAGAGGAGAAAAAAACAAGAAGAAAGTATTTCTCATTTGTATGCTATAATAATAGATGTCAAATCTCTAATGAGGTTTGGAAAAAAAAGCATTACTGTGAGACCAAGCCAAGAACAGAAACATTGGGTCCATACTGCTAGGTACTTGTGTGGCCGCTTGATCTTGTTTCCTCTTTGGACTTCATTTTTCCTTTCTGAATAGTTGTAGTTAAAATTTGGTTGGTTGATTATTCAGATAATTAGCAAGTTTGGAGGGCATTGAGATGAACCGTGGCCTGCATGAGTATCTCTACCTTCTACCTTCTATCTGCTTTTGTAGGAACATACTACCTTTTACAAAGGAAAACAGAAACACCTTCCTGAGAAAGCAAAGTGCTATACATAAGGCAGGAGGAAGCATCTCAGTTGTGATTACTTAAAGGTTTTAACTTTATGAAAGGAAAAGAAGTTAAGATTGCCCTGCTGCACACTGTTTAGGAAAAGCCATTAACTTCTAACAAACACAAATATGGTTATTTTATATATTTATTTTGAACCTTTCCTTGATATTTACTCTCCTATGACTTTAAGAAAATGAGATCTGAGTTATATGTAGATGATTATATGAAGTTCTGAACTTTCTAAGTATTAGGACAAAATAAAACCTACGATGGCAATGGAAGAAATTGGGGTGGAATTAAAGAACAGGATCAGTGTGTGAGTCAGAGACAGTCTTGTCTCATGTGAGTGTTATTCAAGAGGTTCAGGTCAGCCAATAGGAAAAAAAAACCCAAAACCCAAAACAGAAAAAACAAAACAAAACAAAACAACAACAACAAAAAACTTCTGCCCAATGGGTTATTTGCCTCATAAGTTTGAGAATGAACTTAATGGACAATGGAAAGAGGTTTTAGAAAGAGGTTTATTTTAGACAAGAATTTAAGGAAAGAGGTAAAGGTGTAAAGCAGCAACCAGGTTTCACGTGGTAGGCATCCTGAGTGTGTTGATCCTGAAGAGCTTCATCTAGTGGAAACAAGACTTTTACTAGAATAAAAGAAGGTGAACCAGCTTGTCTTACCCACAAATCCCCAACATGTTCTCTTCTACCTCCTACTGTCACTGGCTGGACTGGAAGCTCGAGAACAAGAGAGAAAAGTTCCATTCTACTACTATTTTTTTTCCAGACAGGGTTTCTCTCTGTATCCTTGGCTGTCCTGGACTCACTTTGTAAACCAAGCTGGCCTCGAACTCACAGCTATCCACCTGCCTCTGCCTCCTGAGTGCTGGGATTAAAGGTGTGCACCACCACGCCTGTCTACTACTATTTTAAAGAGAAGTGTAAACAGTCATCTTCAGGATGGGACTTAAAGACTCAAAAGTAAATGCTGATTTTCTCCTTAAGGATTTTTTTAGATAATTATGAGAAATATTTTATTTTATGTAAATGTTTATGAGCAGAGAGACCAAATTAAATCTCATAAAGAAATAAATACACCAGACCCATTATTTCCTGCTTTCTTTTTCTGCAGGAAGATAATAATAATTTTTGACATTAAAGAGAATATCTTTTTTTCCTAGTAAAACCATAACATTTTAATAGAAATAAGTGCCAAAAACATCAAATTGGAAATGAAAAGTTAAAGGTTTACTTTCTAGATATCACTTTCTGTGATGGGTTACTTTTAGTCAAGTAAGATATGATCAACTTTCCTAGTGAAGCATGAGTTTTTTTTTTTAACTTTTATTTACATGTATGTGTGTGTGTTTAATATTTAAGTTTCTCCTTCAATGAGAAAAATAACCAAGATATTTATTGCCAACATTTTACTTTGTACAAAATAAGTTTTTTCCTATTTGATTAATACTCACAGTGATAGAAAATGAAGACTAAAAGTGCTGTCATTAGGTGTTAGATCCTAGAGGAACCAATATTTAAACCACACACATCTGCAGCTGAGTCTCTTCAATCCCTCACAGTTAGTTCTGCACAGAAGTTTTAGGCTAATAGGTGTCCTTTTATGTGACTGAGATAAAGCTTGACTAAAAGAATGTTCTATGGATTGCATGGCATAAAACTTCTCTGAAACTTATTTTACAAGGAAGGGGCCAACTCTGCCACTCCGGACTGAACTCTCCTCAGACCAGTCACCTCTCTCCTGTCTGTATGTCTGTATGGTTAAGACACTGATTCCTACACTCAAACTCAGCACCCCTTTTTTCATATGTACTGCTACCTATGTGTTGGTCTATAACTCCCTATTGCATCTCTACCTACATCATTGCATTAGAACTTTTCACAATCTATGTATGCAATTGTTAGTATTTACCATCATTCAGAAGGTCATGGTACATGTGACCAATGCTTATAATACAGTTGACTCCTGAAGTATTGCACTGCATGCAGAAAATAATAGATTGGAGTTGGAGGGAAATATATGCAAAACATGCATTCCAAAGGACTTAGAGGGTGAAGCCTCTTCTAATTGCAAACCAATTTTGTGTTCCATCAAAATGAGTA
Organism: Acomys minous; assembly: GCF_964271855.1. Lineage (NCBI taxonomy): Eukaryota > Metazoa > Chordata > Mammalia > Rodentia > Muridae > Acomys > Acomys minous. Next base: position 79,541,584 of record NC_140483.1, read on the forward strand.
TAAAATGCCCCAGAAATGGAAGGCAGGCAGCTTTAATATTTTCTAATTCTCTTTCCTTTCTGAAGCTGTTAAATTCCTTAGATTCATTAAAATTGAAAAAAAACTCATTATGAAGACAAAGCAACTCTCCCAATGAGGCTCCTAAATTTAGATCTCTACCCTTAAGCTGTTCAATCTTGCTTTTCCAAACACTTCAGTTTTAATCAAATATAGTGATTTTACAACTGTCCTGTGTGCATTACCAAACAAGGAAATAGCCTCAAGCTTAATCCTTTCATCCTTTCTACATTTTAAGACTTATTTTGTAAATATATATATAAATATATCAACATATTTGCACATAATACCAGTGCCAGCAGAGTCCAAAAGAGGACATCAGATTTCTCAGAGTTGGAGTTACAGGCAGATGTGGTTCACCCAAACTGAACTCAATGTAAGAGCAGTATGCACCATTAGCAACTAGGTTATTTAACCAGCACCTTCATTTTTAAAAAGCAAAATATGTAGCAATAACAAAACCAAACAAAACCTAAACTGGAAATTCTGATACTGATTGCTTGCTCAGTAAAAATGCTGTCAGACAAACTAACTTATTTCTCTATATGTACCTGTTTGAGATCCTGAATTATTAGAACTGAACTTACTGGTCAATAACATGAATACTGGCATTAGTTAATAAAGGCACACTGAATTGTTCTTCAAGGCTAAGTTTCCTGGATTGTAAATGAGTGATATTGAACTTAAATATGAGAAAAGATTGATTATTTCAATTGAGATGCCTCATCCAGCAATACAACTATGCAGGTGAGTACATGGGTTACTTTGGTTTGTCACGTATCTTAAATTTCTGAGTTGTTGGCTTAGACACATCCTCTGTCTCTCTAATTGTGTGTGTGTGTGTGTGTGTGTGTGTGTGTGTGTGTGTGTGTGTGTGCATGTGTGTGGTGTCTTTGTCTCTGTCTATGCCTGTCTCCCTGTCTCTTTCTGTCTGTCTCTATCTCTGTCTTTGTCTCTTTCTGTATATGTGTGGATATATGTATTGGGGATTTTCCTATTGATCAGTGTGATCTTGAGAACTCATTCCCATTGTCAGTCAATGATGAGAAAACTAACAGGTCTATCAGCTTACTTTTCCTCACTTATGGCAGAGCTAAATGTGAAAGGACTATCCTGGAGTATGGTTGAGAAGTAACTGTGTCTTTTAAGACTTAATGACTAAATAAACTTCAGTGCTGTGGAAAGGTTAGAATGTTATAGCTTCATAAGCTATTTAGCTTATCTAGGTCTAGGTTTAGCTACCTGAATAGCCTTGCCAACCTTTGTGTGAGAACAAACATCCAGTGACTAATAGATAAAATCATTTTAGAATCTATTAACTTATCAGACACCATGTTCTATCTCTTAACCTCAAAGCTAAGAATGTTATAAGAAATCATCAGTTTAATGATTAAAAAAATAAGAGGCCAAGCAACAGATATGTGAAGAGAATGTAATCTTGCCTTAGTCTGAGCCCAAGGTGAAAATAGTCTTGGGATGCTTGACCCCACTGAGACTTTGTCTCTACAAATTGATAAATATTTTAGAAAGTCTGGGAGGAGGAAGTATCAGCCCAAGATAAAAGACGGGCAGGTGACTCCAGGGGACTATTGTACTCCAAGACGACCATCTATAGGAGGAGAGAACTGAAGAATCAGAGATTCCTGAATGATGGCACTGGCACCTATAGAGTTTGAGAATTTGCAGTGGTGGTGGTCTCAGGGGATACCTCCATGTTCAATCCATTGATGGTGCTGCTTCTTCTGTAGAATAGATGATATGTTAGGCTCCTGAAAATTATGCCAGGGGAATTGCCACCACAGAACTGAAACCTGGAGAGTTTGATATTTATTCTTCTTAATCTCCTTTCCCTCCTATTTATTGTAATCAGGTTGTGAAGAAGGTATATGCCTTTAATAAATTCCTAATAAAGTAGAATCAGTAATGAATTAGAGCCAACACTGATATTATATGGGAGAGCAGGGAGTGAGAGCAGTAACCCAGAGAGAATCAGAGAGACAAAGAAAAAGAGACAGTGGAAGAGAGGAAGAGAGAGGAAGAGAATAAGAGAAAAGAGGTAGGTAGGAGAGAGAGAACCATGAGAGGGGTTTATTATTTTATAATCGTAGGTGGGGCCATTCCCAGTGGCACATAGGCAATGACATCAAAGGTAGGTTGATTGGGGCAGAATCCTTACAATCAGAGCTTCCAAAATGTTGCGTTAGCAGCCTTTCTGTGGTACCTACCAACATATTTTGAAATTTGCTTGATTATAACTCTCTTTGTTTTTTTATAAAACTTTGAGAACCTGCTTCAATTTTGTATCACAGAATCTGTGGTGATCTAGCTCACTGTCCAGGCAATGGCTACAGAAATTTGGTTCAAGAATGAGCTATCTCTTAGTCTTTTTGTTGGGGGAGCTGTGTTTGCATAGAGAAGGTTATGCTCAGGTGGCGTCTCTGCATAGCTCTTTTTTGTTCTCCTTTTCTGTTCATGTATTTTCTTTTTTATTGAAAATGTTCTTTCATATAATATGTTCTCATCACACTTTTCCCTTTACCAACTCCTCCTAGATCCTCCCCAAATCTCTATTCCAATTTCTTTCTTTCTTTTTCTTTCTTTCTTTCTTTCTTTCTCTCTCTCTCTCTCTCTCTCTCTCTCTCTCTCTCTCTCTCTCTCTCTCCATCTCATGCAAGTGTGCACATACATACACACATTCCCACACTCACAGATCACACACACACACAGCATCATCATCATTCTTTTCAACAACACTTACAGAACATAAAACCAGAAACTAAAATATAGACGCAAAAGACAAAAAGAGCAAAAGAAATAGAAATTACTCAAACCAAGCAAATTTAGACAAAATGTCTAGAAAAATATTATTGAATTCATTTTTGGTTAGCCATTTACTCCCATGCATGGAGCAAATTCTAAAGTGGTTAATATTCTCAATGACACTTATTGGTCAAAATTATTTTTTCATGGCAAGAGGGTACATATTGCAGAAAGATCCTTTTTTAAAGGTGGGACCTTGTATTCATTTTTTTTTCTTAGTGCCAGCACCATCTCTGTCCCAGCTTTGTAAATTGTGCTAGAATCTTAGACATTGTTTCTCTGGAATCACATATATATATATTATTTAAAAATATCACAGTCTATGCACATTGTTTTGTTTTGGGTCTCTGTGTTACTTCTCATATTAGCAAGAGGAAGCTTCTTTGATGATGATTTTGCAAGTCACTGATCCGTGCATGTAGTGTAATGTCATTAGAGAAATTGTATTACAATAATCAAACAGGAGTATGTCATTTTCCAGTAGTCCCATGACCTATCAAGTCTCAGAAGTTTAGCCAACTGAGTCAATCATTAGTTTTATCTCAGGGCATCGGCCATAAAGCCAATCAGTGAGTAGTTGATCACTTCAACAACATATGTGCCACTATTGTACCATCATAACTTGTAATCAGGTTACTGGTGTATATTACAGGGATTTTAGATACTTTGGTGATTACATTTTTTCCTCTATTAGTATGCAGAGTAATTTCTAGAACCATGAATGTTAATAAGTAGGGTTAAATGGCATGGTTATAGACAACAGTTCAAGTTCTCAATGCTATGATAGGTATAAATGTTACATTCAGCAATAGGGACTTTGTAGAGACCAACAGGAAGATTCGGCAATAGCCTGGGATGTTCAGAGTTTTTGGTCATTTTTCACTGTCATTTTCAAAGCTCTTTCTTTGTTTATCTTTGGAATAAAGACTATTGTTCCTTATTCTGACTATCCTTATAATGAGCTTACATAATGATTGCCTGTAGACTACCATCTGATTGGAAATACCTAGTAAACCTTCTTTGATAGGGAGACAAAAAAATAAAACATTCATTTTGGCTTCATTAACAAATGTCATGTTTATGTCTTTATTTGAAATGTGGTAAAGAAAAAAAGTAAATGCATGTGTTAAAGTTTTCTCTTTATTACTAATTAGAGCTATTATCTTGCAGTCACTTGACCTCTTTAAATATTGAACTCTTTATTTATGAAATGCTCATTATAATACCCATTAATTTAAACACCTAACCATGTATAAATGGAAGTACTGTGATCTGATTTCAAAATGTATTAATTATTTTCACATCTTGTATGTTTCATTTGAAAACAACTCTCTGTGAAGATTTCATCTATATACATTGAGATTATTCACTCTAGGTGGACAAGTACTTTATATTCCTCAGGCTTCAAGTACAGAAAATCATTTGCATTTATTATTCTCTAACAGCCATCTCACGCTTTTTTTTCTTTAATCTTTGCCTTAACTATGATCAATTTAGCATTCTACATCTATTTATTATGGGGAAAAATAATGGGACTGGACACAGATATTGAAAAATATGTCAAACTATGGATTTTCTTAAATAGAATACAAATAAATAATGATACAAAGCAAATTTCCACTATTTTATGGGTCATCCTAGATTTTAGGAGAAAGATAGCCAAAGCGATAAAGCACAAGGAATTAAAAAAAAAATAATGAACTTCTTAGTAAGGCATTGTTCCACCAAGTTTATCCCAGGTCAGGTTTAGAAAGACTGTTTTATCATGGAATCTTACAAAAGTAGTTGGTCCCTATGTAAAATTAATCTCATAGGTGCTGCAGATTTATAATGATGCTAATTATGTGGCAATCTTTAAATGTGGACCAAATAGTCATCAGGTCACAGAATCTTACAATGTGAAGGAATCAGGACAGAATAAATTCATAACATTAGCTGTGACTCCAAAAAGGCAAGAAAGATTGACAACATATATTATGAATAAGAAGAGTATGAAAAGATGTGAGAATTTCAAATTTAGAGATGTTTTAAATGAAGAATAGTAAAGATCTTGAATGTATCCACTCTGAATTGGTACCTAAGAACAAATCACTGTGTATATAATGAAGTGCTAAAGTATAATAAAGATCTACGTCCTACAACACCAACCACACATGAGAAGCCATACTATAGAGGGCCTCATCATCTTGTAGGATCTAGAACATAAAATATTCTTAACTCATTGTCACTAAGAGATGTGTATCAATTTCATTGAAAATGATAGATATTAAAAAATAGATGTTAAGGTTCTGAGAAAAATGTAGTGTGAGATATTCAAACAAAAAGGTCTTCACCTTTAAATTTTTATTGTTTAAAAACTAAGGAAATATTGATCACAAAATATTGAATTTGTTAAAGTGAATGCATATAATATTTTAATAACCAGTCTTTTCAAGTCTATAGTGACATAAAAGCATTTGCTGTAGAAGTCTGTCTTTAGCTTTTGGAACCCACATAAAAAAAGATGTAATAAAAGCCATGCATCTATAGGACCACCATTCCTATGGCAAAATGGAATATAGAAGCAGGATGTAGCATTATTTTTAAAAACATTTTTGTATGTCGCCTCTCTTTTCTCTGTCAGGCAACTCCCAGCCATTCTCCACCAATTTTCTCCTATGCTCCCAACAATCTCAATTTAACAAACATTTCCCTGCTTATATTTACATATGTATGTATTTATGAATATAAACACACACACACACACACACACACACACACACACACACACATATATATATATATATATATATATATACACACATACACATATCCAAGTAGGACAGAATGTTCCAAAGTCTCACACTCTGTACATTGTTCATCTGTGGATCTCTGTTGTTTCTCACCTACATTAGAAGGAAGATTGTGTGTATGTGTGTGTGTGTGATAGAGAGAGAGTTTGTGTTTGTATGGTGAGCTTCATGTCATGCTATCTTACTAGGCTATTATGTAGTAATGAGGATCCGAATTCAGGTTCTGACTTTATCTGACAACTGCACTATTAACTGAGCATTTTCTGTCCAACTTCTAATTTTTCTAAATAATTCTAAGACAATGTTATTCTTTAGGAAAGTAAGATGCAAATGTCTAATATTAGCATTAAGCAGTGGGAAAAGCATATTACATTCAAAGTATTTATTCCATCAAATATTAAATTAAAAGCAATTCTTTTAAAGTTACTTTTTTCTCATACCAAAGGTATAAAATATAGAAAACAGAAGAGAAAATATCATAGAAAATGTATTTTGAAAATTTGAAATACTTTTAACAGTCAGTTCTGTAGGAGATACTCTGGGTTGCTGCCATAAGAGTATAAAGATAAAGTAAAATAATTTTATTATTAGTTTGAGGTATATTAACCACCATTTGCTATAAATCACAGCACATTGGTGACTAATGTTCAGTAATATCCTTCCACATGTCATAGTTAGAGCAGAACTGATTTTAGTGAAGGGAAAATTATGAAGTATGTTCAGTAATTACTGAAGTTATTAGAAAAATAATTCAGCAGTCAGAGAATTATTTAGAACATTATTTTAAATTTTTGGCAGTCTCATTTATCTAGGGAGTAGAAGTGTGGAACAATTAGTTCATTCTCCATAAAACTGATTAATTTTGATGGACAGAACTAATTTCATGGTTACCAATTTTGTGTGGTCAAAATGTTGTTTCACTTTGAAATCTTGGCTACATTGAACTTTATTTTCCTCTAACAGTGGAGTTCTAAATTTCTTAGCTTTATCATTTTCATCACTAAATCATGTCTCTTCACTTTCTGTGTTTCTCACAATTTCTGCCTAATCTTTTATTTTATTTTATTTGTTCACTTTACATCCTGAGTATAGCCCAATCCCTCCTCACTTCCTTATCCTACCGTCCTCCTTCATAACCTCTCCCTCCCTCCTCTAGTATTCCCTTAGCATCTGAGCTCATCACATCAATTCTCATCTGTACTACATGTATTATCTTCCTCTGTGGCCTGGCAAGGTTGCCCCACTGAGGGGAAGTGATCATTGTGGGGCAGGAGAGCATAGTCCATGTCAAAATAACTCTTACTCCCTACATTGTGGGATGCACAATGACGCTATGCTGCCTATCTACTACATCTGAACAGAGGTCTACATAATACATGGTCCTTGGTTGGTGCAAGAGTCTTTGTATTATCGTATGGTTATTCTGTATAATGTGGATAATATCTGCTTATGAGTGAGTATATGCAATGCATGTCTTTCTGAGTCTGCATTACCTCACTCAAAATCATCTTTTCTAGTTACATCCATTTGCCTGCAAATGTCGAGTTTTCCTTGTTTTCAAAAGCTGAGTAGTGTTTCACTGGGAAAGCACCACAGTTTCTTTATCCATTTTTCAGTTTAGGGATATGTACGTTGTTTCCAGATTCTGGCTATTTTAAATAAAGCTGCTATGAAAATAGTTGAGCAAAATTTCCTTGTTTTATGGTGGAACATCTTTTTTTGGTATATGGTTAGGAGTTGTATAGCAGGTTCTTGAGGTAGAATTATTCTGAATTTTCTGAGGAAGCACCAGATTAATTTCCAAAATGGTTGTACTAGTTTGCACTCCCCCCAGCAATGGAAGAGTGTTCCCATTTCCCTACATCCTCACCATCTTGTGCTGTCACAAGGTTTTTACCTTAGCCATCCTCACAAGTATAAGATGGAATTTCAGAGTCATTTGCAGTTGCATTTCCTTGATGACTAGGGATGTTGAACATTTTGTTAACTGTTTCTCATCCATTCAATATTCTTTCACTGAAGATTCTCTGTTCAGTTCTATACCACATTTTTTGTTGGATTATTTGGTTTGGTGGTGTTTAATTTCTTGAGTTCTTTATATATTCTGGATATTAGCCGGTGGTCAGCTGTAGGATTGATGAAGACCTTTTCCTATTATATATACTGCTGTTTTGTTCTGTTTCATAGTGTCCTTTGCTTTACAGAATCTTTTCAGTTTCATGACGTTGCATTTATTAATTGCTTATATTAGAGCCTGAGCTGCTGTTGTTCTCCTCAGGAAGTTGTCTCCAGTGCCAATAGCTCAAGGCTCATTTCCATTTTTTATTCTATCCAATTTAGTGTGTTTGCTTTATGTTGAGATCTCTAATCCACTTGGACTTTCATTTTGTGCAAGGTGATAAATAAGGGTCTATTTACATTTTTCTACAAGTAGACATCCAGTTAGATCAGTATAATTTGTTGAAGATGCTATCTGATTTTTTGTTTTTTGTTTTGTTTTTTTTTTTTTTTTTTTAGTTTTTAGTTTTTAGTTTTTTGGGTTTTGTTTTTTTTTTTGTTATGGTTTTGGCTTCTTTGTAGAAAACAAAGGATCTCTAGTTTTGTGGATTTATTTCTGGGTCATTGATTTGATTCCATTGATCCACCTGTGTTTTTCTATGCCAGTACTGTGACATTTTTATTACTGCTGCTCTATAATACACCTTGAGATCAGGGGAAGAAATGCCTCTAGAAGATTTTTTTTTATTTAAACACATTTTTATTGAAAAATAAAATAATTCCTATTACATCTCATTTGCTATCCCATCCCATACATCCTCCCATTCCTTCCTCCCTCCCACTTTCACTCCATTCCCCTTCCCTATGACTAACTGGGGGGACCCCTTCCCCCTGAATCTGATGCTAGCGTATCAAGACTCTTGTTGGTAGTCTGCTATCCTTCCTCTGAGTGCCATCGGGTCTCTGCATCAAGGGGAGATGGCCAAATATGAGGCACCAGCATCCATGTAAAAGTCAGTCTCTAGTCTCCACTTAACTTCGAGAATGTTCTGTCCCTTCGCTAGATCTGGGTGGACTTTGATGATGACTGCATGTATCATCCTTGGTGGGTGCCTTAGATCAAGCAGAAGTCTTGGGCCCAGATCTGCCCAGCATAGTGTTCTTCTTGTAGGTTTCTAGGACCATGTGGATCCATCTTTTCCCCTATCTCCTATATTTTTCCCACCTAGAGTCCCAATAGGATGTCCTCACCTCTATTCCACTTTCCTGGTAAGTGAAGACATTCATGGCATCTGCCCCTTGAGCTAGTGTCCACTTCTAAGTCTGTATATACCATTTGTGTGAGTCTCTCTGCTTCTGGGTTAATTCACTCATTATGATCATTTCTACCTTAATCCATTTTCCATAAATTTTGGAAATTCCTTCTTTTTAATAGCTGAGTAGTATTCCATAGTGTATATGTACCACAGGTTCTTTATCCATTCTTCTACTGAGGGACACTTAGGCTGTTTCCATGTTCTGGCTATTATGAATAAGTATGCTATGAACATGGTTGAGCAAATGTTCCTATTGTATGCTGGAGCATCTTCTGGGTATAGTCCAATGAGTGGAATAGCTGGGTCTTGAAGAAGCCCATTTCCCAGTTTTCTGAGATAGATCCAGATAGATTTATAAAGTGGCTGCACTAGTCAGCATTCCCACCAGCCATGAAGGAGCATTCCTCTTTCTCCAAATGCTCACCAGCATGTGGTGTAGCTTGAATTTTTTATCTTAGCCAATCTGATGGGTGTAACATGGAATCTCAGTGTCATTTTGATTTGCATTTCTCTGATGACTAAAGACATTGAGCATTTCTTTAAGTGTTTCTTAGCCATTTGATATTCCTCTGTTGAGAATTCACTGTTTAGTTCCTAGCACCATTTCTCAATTGGATTATTTGGTTTGGCGGTGTCTAATTTCTTGAGTTCTTTATAAAGTTTGGATATTAGACCTTTGTTAGATGCAGGGTAGATAAAGATCATTTCCCAGTCTGTAGGCTGTCACTTTGTTCTTTTGAGAGTATCTCCTGCCTTACAGAAGCTTCTCAGTCTTATGAGATACCATTTATTAATTGTTGACTTTAAGGTCAGGGATGTTAGTGTTCTGTTCAGGAATTTGTCTCCTGTGCCAATGTGTTCCAGGCATTTCCCCACTTTTTCTTCTAGCTGATTTAGTGTCTCTGGTTTTATGTTGAGGTCTTTAATCCACTTGGACTTGAGTTTTGTGCATGGTAACAAGTATAGTTCTAAATGCATTTTTCTACATGTAGACATACAGTTAGATGAGCACCATATGTTGGAGATGCTATCCTTTTTCTATTGAATAAAAGTGGTTTCTTTGTCAAAAATCATGTGACTATATGTGTGTGGATTCATCTCTGGGTCATCAATTTCATTCCATTGATCAACCATCCTATTGTTGTGCCAGTACCATGCTGTTTTAATTACTATTGCTCTATAGTACAGTTTGATATCAGGTATTGAGGTTAATCCTGAGGATGTTTTATTGTATAAGATTGTTTTGGCTATTCTGGTTTTTTTGTCTTTCCAAATAAAGGAGAGAATTGACCTTTTCATGTCTTTAAAAATTTTTGTAGGTATTTTGATAGGGATTGCATTGAGTCTGTAAATTGCTTTTGGTAAAATGGTCATTTTTACTATGTTAATTCTTCCAATCCATGAAAAAGGAAGATCCCTCCTTCTTCTTAAGTCACCTTCAATCTCTTTCTTCAGGGACTTAAATTTTTTTTCAAACAAGTCCTTCACTTGCTTGCTTAGAGTTATTCCTAGATATTTTAAATTGCTTGTAGTTAACAGGAATTGTGTAGATTTCCTAATTTCTTTGAGATAATTTTGTATCCAGCCAGTTTGCTGAACGTGTTTATCAGCTAAAGGAGTTCTCTGGTGGAATTTTGGTGGTCACTTTTGTACACTATCATATCATCTGCAAATAGAGATAATTTGACTTCTTCCTTTCCCATTTGGATCCCCTTGATCTCCTTGTGTTGTCTTACTGCTCTGGTTAGAACTTCAAGAACTATATTGACGAGATATGGAGATAGTGGGCAGCCTTATCTAGTCACTGATTTTAGAGGAATTTCCTTGAATATCTCACCGTTTAATTTGATGTTTGCTATTGGTTTGCTGTATATAACCTTTATTAGGTTTAGGAAATTGCATTATATCCCCGGTTTCTCCAAAACTTTAAACATGAATGGGTGTTGGATTTTATCAAATGCTTTACCTGCATCTAAGGAGATTATAATGTGTGGGAAAAACTGTAAGCTTTGTCAGAGGTAAAAGCAGTCTTGGTGGGCATAACACTTGGGCACCCCATGGATACCTTGTGATAGACTGAATGGAGTTATCCAGGGCTTGGAATTCAGGAAGCAGACCTGGGGACCCCACCTGGACTATTGTTTTTCTAATCAACCCTCAATGAGAGAAGGAGACTGCCCTTCACAAGTGAAACAGGCAGGTGGGGAAGAGAGAACAACAGGTTGAGACTTGGCTTGAGCACACGTGGATCAGCAAACAGGCTGGACCAGCATGCAGGCCAGGGACACCTAAGGACCCGACCCATGGAGTGGATAGTGGAAGGTTCACCCTTTTTTCTCTTTAAACTTTTTCCCTCTTGTGTAAGCTAGTTGGGTTGTATAATAAAGTTTAATTGTTAATAAATAGAGCCTATTAGTGGTGCACGATATGGGGCCCAATGGGTTCCCCAGTCCCTAATGGTATGAGGGAAGATTCAGAATTTGAAGGTATAGAAATGCCGTTTCAGGGTTTCAGCAACGTTGCAACTGCTATTGCCAAATTCTTTCCTGCCTTTTACTTAGAGGGAATTCTCTGCTTTTTCTTTGTCCTTTTATTGCAATATTTCATGCTTAGAAGGATTAGAAGAAAGGCTAATGACATAGAAAAGCTGGAAGGGTCAGTAAGTTCTATCCTTTTGAAAAATATTGCAGATTTGACTGGACAGATGCAAAGGTTAAGGAAAGAAAATGAAGGGATGGGAAAGTGGATAGAATTTTTGGTAATTGGGAGTAATAAAGGACAAAAAAATAGAGAGATCAGAAAGACAGAAAAAAACAGATGAGTCAATAAGTTCTATCCTTTTGGAAAGAATTACTGACTTGACTGAACAAATGGGCAAAATGCAGAAAAAAAATTGGAAGGTCTGGAAAATCAGAAGGCACCTTTGGTTAAAAAGGGTGGAAAAGGTCAGAAACCAGAGGAAAAGGAAAGCAGATGGACCAAAAGTTCTTTGGAGGAAAATGTCCCAGTGGAGGATACCTCCACAGTCGGCCAGACACTTCAGCTTTTCCAGTCACTGTAAGACATGTGCCCACGCAAAGTGGTGCTGAGGGTTATGAAGAAATGGCCTAGCATCCTGTAAACATGATGGATTTAAAACATTTTAAAGAATCCGGCGTCAAATATAATATGAACTCTACCTTTGTTAAGCAAATGTTAAACAGCTGGGCCAGGCAAAATAGACTTGTTCCCCAAGATTGGAAAAATTTAGTTTCAGCAGTATTGGAAGCAGCACAACAGTTACAGTGGTTATCATGGTGGCAAACAGAGGCTATAAAAATAGAACAAGAAAATACGACACAGGGAATAAATATTAATAGAGATCTATTGGTTGGTGAAGGACAATATACTAACATAAGAGAACAAATTCAATCTGAAGATAGAGTGATAGAGCAATGTTGTAAGGCAGCCTTGAAAGCTTGGGAGCTGGTAGAGGAACCTGGGAAAACAACTATTCCATTAACTAAAGTGTTCCAAGGACCTTTGGAACCCTTTACAGAATTTTTTGCAGAGATTAGGATCTGCTATGGATAAGGTGTTGTCAGATTCTGACAAAAAAAACAGGCATTAAAACTTCTCATGGCTTATGAGAATGCAAATACTGAATGTAACAGGGTGCTTAGACCATTAAAGGAAAGAGGAGCTCCACTAGATGACTGGGTAAAGGAAACAGTATCAACTCTCAGGAGTATCAAAATAATATTGTGGGACAAGCTTGAGCCAGAGAGCCCAGATATCATAATATTCGGTGCTTCAATTGCGGTAAAATTGATCATGTGCAAAGAAACTGTAGAGATAGAAGGCATAATAACCCAGGAGAAAATGTAACTCATAGGATAAAATAAAAAGGTTCTGTTCATGATGGAAATGAGATACCAAGACTCCCAGGGTACTGTAGTCGCTGTAAAAAAGGAAAACATTGGTCTTGGGATTGTCAGTCTAAGAGAGATGTGCAAGGCAGTATCTTGCTGAGGGAAACCAAAGGGGGTGGCCATTGGCTTTGGCTCCCATAAACAATGCCAGCCAAATTCCTTTGGCCAGTCATAAAGTGACAAACACACAGAAAAATGGGAACTGAGTGTTAGTGATATAAAACATTCTACTGAAGGCAGTACAGCCTTGGATCTGGCTTCAGATATGTCTCTTAACCTATTTCCCCAGGTTAAATGTTACAGATTAAATACTGATGTTTTCGGACCTTTGCCTTCAGTCACAGTAAGAATGGTTCTGGAAAGAAGTGAACTGACTTCTCACGGTTTTATTGTACATCCTGGTATTATAGATAGAGATTCTAAGGAGGAAATAAAAATCATGGCATGTGTGAAAAAGGAAATGAAAATCAATGCTGGGGATATAATTGCTCAACTCCTACTGTTTCCTTACATTAAGGGCAAAGCCGCTCCAGTGAAAAGGACTGGTGCATTCGAAAGCACAGGAACACGTGTGTTCTGACAAACAGTAATTAATGAACAAAGGCCTAAGTTAATTATACAATTGAATGGTTTTAAAATAGAAGGCTTGGTCGACAGTGGAGCCGATGTCTCCATGATTTGCCATAAGTCTTGGAACCAAAATTAGCCACTTAAAAAGGTTTATACAGTAATTGTAGGAATTGGTAAGTTATCTCAAATAAAACAAAGTGTACAGTGGCTTGAGTGTGTGGGACCAGAGGGTCAGATAGGGAGGCTGAAACTCTATGTGGCTGACATTCCCATAAATCTATGGGGAAGAGACCTCTTACAACAATGGGGTACTCAGATACTCAGATTACTATTCCTGCAAATACCGAGATAAACAAGGTTGAAACTAGATGTGAATTGGTACTCACTTCTGGGGAAGAGATTAATGTACGTGATCAGGGGCAACCGTAAGCTATGCTCATTATCCAACCTCAGAACTCTTCAGGTTTAGAGTGTCAAAATTGATAAGAGGGACCACTTCCGAGATACCAACCACCCTGCCCCTAAAATGGATTTCAAACAAACCTGTATGGCAGGAACAGTGGCCCTTAACAAAAAAAAAGTTGCAGGCACTTCACTGTTTAGTGAAAGAGCAACTGGAGGCTCCATGCATCGAAGAATATTCTAGTTACTGGAATTCCCCTGTGTTTGTGGTAAAAAAAAAAAAAAAAATCAGGTGGATGGAGAATGATAACCATTTTGTTGGCCATAAACAAGGTGATTCAACCCATGGATTCACTTCAACCTGGAATTCCTTTACCTTCCTTGTTACCTAGGTCTTGACATATAATCATAATTGATTTAAAAGATTGTTTTTTCACCATACATCTACATGAGAAGGACAGGGAAAGGTTTACTTTCTCAGTACCTACTCTGAATAGTAATTTTCCAATGAAGATATATCATTGGAAAGTACTTCCAAAGGGAATGTTAAATAGCCCAACTTTATGCCAGTATTTTGTGCAACAACTTTTAAACTGTCGTAGACAGTTTCCTCAATCTATCATATACCATTACATGGATGATATTCTGCTAACTGATTCTGATCCCAGTGTTTAAAAAAATGTTTCAGGAGACAAATAATTCTGCCATGCTGGGGAATACAGATTTCTGTAGAAAAAAATACAAAGAGGAAATTCAATTACCTATTTAGGCTATAATATAACTGAACAAAAAATTCGACTATAAAAGCTACAGATCCATAGAGATCAATTGCAAACTCTTAATGACTTTCAAAAATTATTGGGAGATATTAACTGGTTAAGGCCTACAATGAGATTAGCTACCTATGAGTTAAGTAACTTGTTTCAAACATTGCAAGGGGATTCAGATTTAAACAGTCCTAGGTGTCTAAACGCTGAAGCAGAAAAGGAGTTAATTTTGGTGGAGCAAATCTTCAAAAGGCATATGTGAATAGAATTGATCTTGAACTTGGTTACATTCTGTTTTTGTTTTTGTTTTGTTTGTTTGTTTTGTTTGTTTGTTTGTTTGTTTGTTTTTTGTGAAGCATTCTCCTACTGGGCTTCTTATGCAAAGGGAAGACAGAATCATAGAATGGATATTCCTGACAAATAAACAAAACAAAAAATTGAAAACATACATAGAGAAAATTTCTAAATTGATTACAAAGGAAAGAATAAGGTTGCGCCAACTATCAGGGATGGACCCAGCAGAAATTGTAGTGCCTCTTACTGATTCTGAGATTATGTCATTATGGATAATTAATGAAGACTGACAAAAAGCTTGTATTAACTATTTGGGAGACATTAACAATAGATACCCAAAAAAAAAAACAAATGTATACAATTTATATATATATATATATATATATATATATATATATATATATATATATATATAAAACTAATTGGATCCTTCCAAGCATTGTAAAGAGGTCACAATCTCATGACCACCCAACTTTTTCACTGATGCAAATACATCAGGTTATAAGTCTAAGAAAATAACTAAATGTGATTAAAAGCCCATTTACATCAGTTCAAAAATCAAAATTATATACAATCCTTATGGTACTGTTAGATTTTCCTAAATCTCTTAATATAATTACTGACTCTCAATATTGTGAAAGAGTTGTTTTACATATAAATATGGGTGAATGTAATGCTGATAACACAGAATTGACTACATTATTTATAAAACTACAACAAGTCATCAGAACCAGAAAATATCCCTTGTATATTACTTATATTCAATCTCATACAAGTTCACCATGTCCACTGGCACAAGAAAATAAAGAGATCAACAAATTATTGATAGGTACTGTATTTGAAGCCTCAGAATTTCATGAAAACATCATGTCAATGGTAAGAGGTTGATAAAAAGATTCTCTATCACTTGTCAACAAGACAGAGAAATAATTAGTAAGTGTCCTACATGTTCCTTATATAGTCAAATACCATTACCTGCTGGAATTAACCCTAGAGGTAACTAAAGAAATGAAATTTGGCAGATGGATGTGTTTCATTTTGCAAAATTTTGAAAAATAAGGTATGTGCATCATACCATTGATACATATTCAGGTTTTCAATGGTCAACTGCCTTAAGTTCTGAAAGGGCTGACTGTGTGATTACTCATTTGCTGAAAATAATGACATTTATGGGATTATCTACACAAATTAAGACTGAAAATATTCCTGCATATGTGTCCCTTAAGATAAAAAACTTCTTTATGTATTATAATATAAAACATGTTACTAGTATACCTCACAACCCCAAAGGACAAACAGTTGTGGAAAGAGCTAATCGTACCTTTAAAAAATGCTTATTAAACAAAAGGGAAGGGTAAAGACACCCAGGTACCGATTAAATAATGCTTTGTTGACTCTAAATTTTCTTAATGTGAATGATGAAGGGACGTCAGCTGCGGAGAGACATTGGGTGATAGAAAAAGACTGAAAAGCTGGGACAACCAATATTCTACAAAGATTTCTCGAGTATGAAATGGAAACCTGCAATAGTTTTGAGATAGGGTGGTGGGTTAGTGTATGTTTCCACAAGGAGTGAAAAAGTTTGGCTACCAACCGAACTTACAAAGATTAGATCTGACCAAATAGCAAATGAATCTTAAGAGCCACCTGGTTCTTACAACTTGACATTGTTTCTTACAGTTGGAGAACTAATGCCCTCTTCTTGCCTGTTGGTGTACATGCAGGTAGAGTCCTGTATCATTTATAAAAAGCAGGGCACTAAAGAATAAGCAGGCAGCATGAATGATTTAACCACAAAAGCATGCCTCTGGCACCTTGAACTAGGTGCCTAAACTGATGTTTTTTATGAAAATTATATATGTACTAACATAACTGTGCTAATGATTTCAAAAGTTTTTTTTTACTTTCAGAGCAAAAAACAGAGCAATGATGAAGATTGAACTTCTGCCTCTGGCACTACTGCTTCTTCCAAATTTGCATGCATATTAACAATAAATCTGCTAGCCGAAAGGATTGATCCCAAAAGGTCTGGGCAAAAACAGCTAGCTTTTCCAGCTCTTGGCCAATATATTATTTTTCTAGGGTACCCAAAAAATATTTTTCTCCTAAACAACATAAAGTAATTTTGAGAACACGATGCTCCCATTCCAAGTAGGTGGGATGGCTGTTTTTGGTGGGTTACCAATGCACATTTTTGCCTAAGTGGGTTAATTACAATTAATAAAAGTTTCATTTTGGGATTTCTTTCTTCTATCTTTCTTTCTCTTTTACTTTCTATCCCACCTAATATTAAAGAAAAGGGGGAAGGAAGGAAGGAAGAATACAGGTTTGTAGAATAAAACCTAGATTATTGAATCTACTAGCTTTAAAAATCCTACATTGGTATTGTAGATTGATGAAAATTTATGACTTTTGATTGATTGAAATTTAAGACTTCAACTTTTGCTTCATATTGATAAGAACTTAAAATGTATATTGCCATTCATTTTTGTCTTATGTATTGAATATGTTGACAACATGTTATATATTGTATGTTAGAAACTTAAGTTCATTTTGTTCAATGTTTATTTAATGTATTATTCATGTATCACTAATGTCTTATGAAAAACTATTAATACTCTGTTCAGGAAGATCAGGGATAATAGTTGGTATTTAGTTATGTAGAAATCCTACTAGATACTAACTTACTTTGTCATAAAGAAGGTTTGTCTTCAAAGGAATAGATTGATAACTATAAGAATAGATAGAGTTGGTCTTCAAACTGTTCAGAGATCCACAGAATATGGCATTTAATGATGAGGGTTTTCCTGACAGAGAGAGACATCCACCCCTGGCCACATCCCCATATGCATCATTAAAGGTGGGGGCATCAAGAGACGAAGGTGACAGAATGGTCACTGGACTGAGAAACTGCTCTATCCTCTACTGCTGATAACAGGCTGACTGTTTGCAATGATCAACAGTGATGCTGGAAAGTTGACTGTCCAGCTTTGAAGACACTAGATGAACCAGACCATTGGATTTCATGCTTCAAAAAGCAGTTTGGTGAACATTTTCAGCCGATAAGGCAAAAGACTGATTGCCCCAATGAAGGAGAGAATCTGATGACTGTCCAAGCGGTCTTCTCTCTCTGTCTTATCAACACTTGAAAGTTGCCCACCAGCACTTCTTTTATTAGATAGTTTCCTTCCTGGGTCTCTGAATGGATTGAAGACTAGATAGCCACAGTGTTACTAAAAGATTTAGTTTAAAATTTAAAAACATATTTATAGATTGATAATTGTAATTTCTCATGAAAGAAAAGGACTCTCTTTGGTAGGACAGTGAAATACTTTCTCTCAGGTTAACAAGTATAAAAGGACTTGGTTATGTACTTGATACCTGATGGTTCTGTATATATGTATATTTGTATATATAATTCTTTAGTTCTTAATTTTTTTAAAGACAAAGGGATGTGTGGTAAAGACTGTTAGCTTTGTCAGAGGTAAAAGCAATCTTGGTGGACTTTACCCTTGGGTACCCCATGAATACCTTGTGATAGACTGGGTGGAACCATTCTGGGCCTGAAATTCAGGAAGCAGACCTGGGGACTCCACCTAGACTATTGTTTTTCTAATCGACCCTCAATTGGAGAAGGACACCGCCTTTCATATGTGACACAGGCAGGCGGGGAGGGGAGAACAACAGGTTGAGACTGGGCTTGAGTGCACGTAGATCAGCAAACAAGCTGGACCACCACGCAGGCCAGAGACACCTAAGGACCTGTCCCATGGAACAGATACTGGAAGGTTCATTCTTTTTTTTTCTCTTTAACCTTTTTTCCATCTTGTGTAAGCTAGTTGGGTTTTATAATAAAGTTTAATTGTTAAGAAACAGAGCCTACAGTCATGTGGGTTTTTTTTCCCTTCAGTTCATTTATATAGTGGAATACATTGAAGGATTTCCATATAGTAAACCACCCCTGCATGCCTGGAATTAAACCTACCTGGTCATGATGAATGATATCTTTGATATGCTCTTGTATTTGTTTTGCAATTATTTTATTGAGTATCTTTGAGTGTATGTTTATAAGAGAAATTGGTCTGAAGTTCACGTTTTTTGTTGGATCTTTGTGATGTTTAGGTATCAACATGACTGTGGCCTCATAGAAACAATTTGGCAATGTTCCATCCATTTCTATCTTTTGGAGTAGCTTGAAGAATATTGGTCTTAGCTCCTCTTTGAAGGTCTGATAGATATCTGCCCTGAAACCATCTGGCCCTGGGCTTTTTTTGGTTGGGAGAATTTCAATGATTACTTTTATTTCTACAGGAGAAATACGACTATTTAATTTGTTTATCTGATCTTGGTTCAATTTCAGATAGAGGAATCTATCAAGAAAATTGTCCATTTCCCTTAGATTTTCAAATTTTGTGGCATATATGCCTTTAAAGTAGGATCTTATAATTCTTTGTATTTCTTCCATGTCTGTTGTTATGTCTCCCTTTTCATTTCTATTTTTGTTGATTTGGATAGCGTCTCTCTGTCTTTTCATTAGTTTGGCTAATGGTTTGTGTATTTTGTTGATTTTCTCAAAAAAAAAAAAACAGCTCCTGGTTTTGTTGATTCTTTGAATTGTTATTTTTGTCTCTAATTTACTGATTTCAGCACTCAGTTTGATTATTTCCAGACTTCTACTTCTCTTGGGTGTTTCTGCTTCTTTTTTTCCTAGGGCTTCCAGATGTGTAGTTAAGTTGCATATGTGGGATATTTCCAATTTCTTTTAAAGGCGTTTAGTGCTATGAATTTTCCTCTTAGCACTGCTTTCAATGTGTCCCACAAATTTGGATATTTTATTCCATCATTTTCATTGAATTTCAGTAGTTCTATTATTTCTTCCTTTATTTCTTCCATGACCCACTTGTCATTAAGTAGAAAGTTGTTTAGCTTCGACATTTTCGTAGGCTTTTTGTTATTTCTGTTGTTGTTGAAGTCCAGCCGTAGACCATGGTGATCTGACAGTATAAAAGGTGTTATATCAATCTTTTTGTATCTGATGAGGCTTGCTTTGTGACCTACTATGTGATCAATTTTGGAGAAGGTCCCATGGGGTGCTGAGAAGAAAGTATATTCTTTTGTTTTGGGGTGGAAAGTTCTGTAGATATCTGTTAGATCTATTAGACACAAGGCATACATTAGTGATGTTATTTCTTGGCTTAGTTTCTGTTTCAATGACCTCTCCTTCAGTTAAAGTGGAGTGTTGAAGTCTCCCACTATTAATGTGGTGGGATGGATGAGTGGTTTGAGCTGTGTTAATTGTTCTTTTACAAATTTGGGTGTCCTTGTTTTTGGAGCATAGATGTTCAGAATTGTGATGTCATCTTAATTGATTTTACCCTTGATGAGTATGAAGTGTCCTTTCTTATTCCTTTTGGTTAATTTTGGTTGAAATTCTATTTTATTAGATATTAGTACCAGCTTGCTTCTTGTGACTATTAGCTTGGAATACGTTTTCCCAGTCTTTTACCCTGAGATAATGTCTATCCTTGTGGGTGAGATGTGTTTCTTGGATGCAGAAGCATGTTGGGTCTGTTTATGCATGCATTCTGTTAGTCTATGTCTTTTTATTGGAGAATTGAGACCATTAATGTTGAGAGATATTAATGACCAGTGACTGCTAAGTCCCTTCATTTTGATGTTTGTTAAAGTCAAGAGTTTGTGAGGTTGTGAATTTGCCATGCTGTAGTTATCTCTTTCCTGTGTAGTTTTGGTTGTAAGTCATTCCTGTGTGGTGGAGTTTTCCTTCTATGTAGCTTCTGTGACACTGGATTTGTGGATAAGTATTGATTGAATTTGTTCCTGTCATGGAATATTTTGTTTTCTCCATCAACAGTTATTGACAGTTTTGCTGGGTACAGTAGTCTAGCCTGGCATCTGTGGTCTCTTAGGGTTAGCAGGACCTCTGTCCAGGCCCTTCTGGCTTTCATGGTCTCAGCTGAGAAGTCTGGTGTAATTCTGATAGGTTTGCCATTGTATCTCACTCTGCCTTTTTCCCTTGCAGCTTTTCATATTTTTTCTTAGTTGTGTATATTTTGTGTTTTTATTATTATGTGGCAGGAAGATTTTCTTTCCTGGGCTATTCTATTTGGTGTTCTGTATGCCTTTTGCATGTTCATATGCATCTCCTTCTTCAGACTGGGAAAATTTTCTTCTATGATTTGGTTGAAGATATTTTCTGGACCATGGAGTCGGGTGTCTTCTTTTTCCTCAATGCCTATTATTCTTAGGTTTCTTGTTTTCATTATTTCCTTGATTTCTTGGATGTTCTTTGATGGTTGTTTCTAGTTCTACAATTGTTTCTTCAAGTCCCGAAATTCCTTCCTCCGTTTCCTGGATTCTGTTTGAGAAGGCCATCTCTTTATTGGTTGCTTTCTTCTCTATGGTCTCTTGGTCATGTTTTTCTTCTCTGTGTTCCTTTATCATAGATTCCATTTTCGTCCTCAGATCTTGAAGAGCTTTATTGATTTCCTTAATCCATCTGTTTGTATTTTCT
Source organism: Acomys minous (assembly GCF_964271855.1). Classification (NCBI taxonomy): domain Eukaryota; kingdom Metazoa; phylum Chordata; class Mammalia; order Rodentia; family Muridae; genus Acomys; species Acomys minous. The sequence continues at coordinate 79,563,043 of NC_140483.1, forward strand.
GGAAATTTTTCCAGTGCCTTTCTATATGAATCTTTGATGTCTCCTTTCTGCTTGGATGCATCCTCCTGCATTTTTTTTTACAGATTTCATTAATTTCTCGCATTATCATCTTCCTTACTAAGCACTTGATGTCTTTTTCTTGTATTTCTATTGTGTTTGATTCCTCTGGGTTGTTTTCTTTTGGATAGTTGGGATTTGGATGTGCTGAGCTGTTTGGTTTTTGTTGTTTGCATTCTTATGCTGTCCTTTAGTCATTTTGTTGTTTCTGTTAATGGGGTATGGCTTCTTGTTTCCTTCACTGGGTGTTGAGAGTGGGTACTTAGTAAATGATTATGAGTCATGTGTTCTTGCCTGTGGGGATCAAGGTGTTTTTCCCCTGACACAGGTAGGAGACCAAGTTTCCACTCTTGGAGATTTTGCTCTACACTTTAGTCTCTGTGCTGCATCAGCAGAAGTAGGCTTCTGACTGGTTCCTTTCACTTTAGTTCTGTGACTCAGGCCAGCTGTTATGAGGGCTCAGATTATGCTGGAAAGCTCTGGATGGGCAAGATGTTCTCAGTTGCCTGCACTTCCCGCAGACCTGTAGTCCAGAACTCACCCAGCTCAGACCACTGACCTCCATGTGCCTATAAGACCAGCGTATAGACACCTCTGGGGTGTCCAGCCTTTCCTGAGAGGGTGGGAGATCTTGTTGGGGCTGTGTGTAGTGTCCACATTAGGTTCTAACTGCTTTGATCTGCAGACTCTGCCCCCCTCCGTGCTCTGTTCCATTGTGGGGCCGGTTTGGCCCACAGTGGGCTGCTTGCTGCTCTCTCTGAGCTAATTGGACCCAAGTAACTCAGTACCCTGCACTCTGCTGCAATGTGGGCTTGGTTTGGCCCTGCTTGCTGTGCACCACTCTCTCTGAGCTAGGTTGACCCAGCCCAGTGGAGGATCATGCCAAGGCTTTGTGTAGTGTCCAAGCAGGGTTCTAACAGCTGTGATTGGAAGGCTCAGGCCCTGCACTTTGTACTAACTTTGGCCAGGTATTTGCCTGCTGGCTGTGCACTGCTCTCTGAGCTAGGTGGGCCCAAGCAAGTCAGTAACCTGCACTCTGTTCCAGGGTGGGCAAGGTTTGGCATCAGAGTCTGCTCGCCTCTTTTTCTCTGAGCTAGGTGGATTCAAGAAGCTAACTAACCCACACTCTGTTCCAAAGTAGGCCTGGTTTGGTGCCACGGGTTGCGCGGATTCTCTCTGAGTTAGGTGGAACCAAGCAGCTCAGTATCCCACACTCTTTTCCAAACTGGGCAGGGTATAGCACCAGAGGCTGTGCAATACTCTCTCTGAGTTAGGTGGACCCAAGAAGGTCATTATCTGTGCTGTGTTCAAATGAAGGCAAGGTATGACACCACTCTCTCTGAGCTAAGTGGACCCAAGCATCTCAATACCCTGTGCTCTGTTACATTGTGGGCATGGTTTGGCATTGCAGGATGCACGCCTCTCTCTCTTATTGAGGTGGAAACAAGCAGCTCAGTATCCCGTGCTCTGTTCCAAAGTGGGCACGGTTTGGTGCCTGAGGCAGCATGCCATTCTCTCTGAGCTAGGTGGACCCAAGCAGTTGAGTACCCTGTGATATAGTCAAATGTGGGCATAGTTTGGTGCTGCTCTCTCTGAGTTGGTGGACACAAGCATCTCAGTATGTTGCACTCAGTTCCAAAATGTGACTGATTTCGCACTGCAGGTTCTGCACTGCTGTCTCTGAGCTAGGTGGACCCAAGCACCTCAATACCATGCACTCTGTTCCAAAGTGGGCCTGGTTTGGCTCCATAAGTTACACTCAATCTTTCTGAGCTAGTTGGATATAAGCAGCTCAGTATCCTGCACTCTGTTCCAAGTGGGCAGGATATACTGCCATAGGCTGTGCACCACTCTCTCTGAGCAGTGTGGACACAAGCAGCTCAGTATCCTGCATTCTGTTCCAATGTGGGCACTGTTGGCATCGCAGGCTGCATGCCACTCTCTCTGAGCTAGATGGAGCCAAGCAGCTCAGTACCCTGTGCTCTGTTCCAACGTGGCACAGTTTGGTGCTTGAGGCAGCATGCCACTCTCTCTGAGCTAGATGGACCCAAGCAGTTGAATACCCTGCGCTCTTACCCAATGTGGGCACAGTTTGGCGCCACTCTCTCTGAGCTAGGTGGACCCACGGAGCTTATTACATTGCACTCAGTTCCAAAGTGTGACTGATTTGACACTGCAGGTTCTGCGCTGCTCTCTCTGAGCTAGGTGGACCCAAGCACCTCAATACCATGCACTCTGTTCCAAAGTGGGCCTGGTTTGGCGCCATGGGTTACACAACTCTCTATGAGCTAGGTGGATGCAAGCAGCTCAATATCCCACGCTGAGTTCTAAAGTCACAGGGTATAGTGCCAGAGGCTGGTGACACCCTCTCTGAGCTAGGTGGACCCAAGCAGCTCAGTCCCTGCCCTTTGTTCCATTGTGGGCATGATTTGGCATTGCAGGCTGTGTGCCTCTCTCTCTGAGCTAGCTGAATGCAAGCAGCTCATTATCCCTCGATGTGTTCCAAATGGGCAGGGTATAGTGCCAGAGGCTACATGCCACCCTCTCTGAGCTAGGTGGACCCAATTAGTTCTTTAGTCTGTTTTCTGTTCCAGTGCCGGCACTGTTCGGCACCTTTCTCTCTGACCTAGATGGACCCAAGCAACTCAGTATCCTGTGCTCTGTTTTAAAGTGAGCCTTCTTTGGTGCCATGGGTTGCATGTACTCTCTTTGAGCTAGGTGTACCCAAGCAGCTCAGCTTAGTACCCTATGCTCTATTCCAATGTGTTCAAGGTTTGGCGCCACAGGATGCTAGCCCCTCTCTCTGACCTAGGTTGACAGAATCAGCTCAGTATACCACTCTTTGTTTCAAACTGGGCCTGTTTTGATGACACAGGATGCGCATACTCTCTGCGAGCTTGGTGGATCCTAGCACTCTGTTCCAAAGTGGGCCTGGTTTGGTGCCAAGGGTTTGGTGCTTCAAGGTGCATGCTGCTAGCTCTGAGCTTGGTTGACCCAAACAGCTCAGTATCCCGTGCTCTGTTCCAAATTGGGCCTGGTTTGGTGCCTTGGGTTTTGCGCACTCTCTCTGAGGTCCATGGACCCAATCAGCTCAGTACACTGCTCACCCTTCCAAAGTGTACCTGGTTTGGCACCACAGGCTGCACACTGCTCTCTCAGAGCTAAATGGACTCAAGCAGTTCAGTATCCCATGCTCTGTTGCAAAGTGGGCAGGGTATAGCGCCAGAGGCTGTGTGCCACTCTCTCTGATCCAGCTGGACCCAAGCTACTAAGTACCCTATGCTGTTTTCGAAAGTATGCCTGGTTTGGCGCCACAGGCTGCGCGTCACTCTCTCTGATATAGGTAGACCCTATCAACTCAGTATCCCACGCTGTGTTCCAAAGTGGGCCTTGTTTGGCGCGATGGGTTCCTTGCACTCTCTTGGAGCTAGGTGGACCCAAGCAGCCCAGTACCCTATGCCTAGTTCCAATGTGACCTAGGTTTCATGCCACAGGCTGGTAGCTGCTCTCTCTGAGCTACGTTGACAGAATCAGCTCAATATCCCGCACTATGTTCCAAAGTGGGCCTGGTGTGTTGACATGGGATGGGTGCACTCTCTCTGAGCTAGGTGTAACCAAGCAGTCCAGTACCCTGCCATTTTTTCCCAAGAGGGCACAGTTTGGGGCGCCTGGCTGTGTGCTGCTCCTTCTGACCTAGCTGGTCCCATTCAGCTCAGTACCCTGCGCTCTGTTCCAATGAGGGCACAGTTTAGTGCTGCATGCTGTGTGCCACTCTCTCTGAGATAGATGGGCCCAAGCATCTCAGTATCCCACACTGTTCCAAAGTGGGCAGGTACAGAGACACAGGCTTCGTGCCACTCACTCTGATCTAGGTGGGCCCAAGAAGCTTAGTATCTCATGCTCTATTCCAAAGTGGTATGGTATGGCAAGACAGGCTGTGCACTGCTCTCTCTGAGCTAGGTGGACCTAAGCAGTTCAGTACCCTGCACTCTGTTCCAATGAGGGCATGGTTTAGCGCCGCATGCTATGCGCCACTCTCTCTGAGATAGGTGGGCCCAAGCATCTCATTATCTCACACTGTTCCAAAGTGGGCAGGTACAGCACTACAGGCTTCGTGTCACTAACTCTGAGCTATGTGTACCCAAGCAACTCAGTAATCCACGCTCTGTTCCAAAGTGGGCAGGGTATAGCGCTGCAGGCTGCATGACACTCTCTCTGAGCAGTATGTACCCAAGCAGCTCAGTATCCTGCGCTCTGTTACAAAATGGGCAGGGTATAGTGTGGAAAGCTGCACATACCTTTTCTGACTTAGGGGGACCATAGCAGCTCAGTACCCTGTGCTCTGTTCCAAAGTGTGCCTGCTTTGTCCTCACAGGCTGCTCTTCTCTCTCTGTGCTACATGGACTTGAAGCAGCTCCATATCCTGCACTATGTTCCAAAATGGGCAGGGTATAGTACAGCAGGCTGTGCACCACTCTCTCTGAGCTAGATGGACCCAAGCAACTCAGTATCCTATGCTCTGTTCCAACGTGTGCAGGGTATATTGCCACAGGCTGTGTGCCACTGTCTCTGAGCTTGGTAGACCCAAGTAGCTCAGTCCCCTTCGCTCTGTTCCAAAGTGGGCCTGGTTTAGCACTGCAGGCTCTGTGCTGCTCTCTCTGAGCTAGGTGGACATAAGCAGCTATGTATCCTGAGCTCTGTTCCAACATGGGCACAGTTTTGTGCCACAGGCTGTGCACACTCTCTCTGAGCTAGGTGGACCCAAGCATTTTAGTACCCTGGGCTCTGTTCCAATGTGTGCCTTGTTTGGAGCCACAGGCTGTGCTCTGCTCTCTCTGAGCTATGTGGACCCAAGCAGCTCAGTATCCCATGCTCCATTCCAAAGTGGGCATGGCTTTGGGCTGCAGGCTGTATGCTACTCTTTATGACCTAGGTGGACACAAGCATTTCACTACCCTGCGCTCTGTTCCAATGTGGGCACGGTTTGTCGCCACTCTCTCTGAGCCAGGTGGACACAAGGAGCTCAGTATCCTGTGCTCTGTTCCAAACTTGGCAGGGCATGGCACCAGAGGCTGCGCATCCATCTCTCTCTAAGCTAGGAGGACCCAAGCAGCTTAATATCCCACACTCTGTTGCAAAGTAGGCATGGTTTGGCTTTGGGGGTTGCGCACACTCTCTCTGAGATAGGTGGACACAATCAGCTCACTACACTGAGCTCTGTTCCAAAGTGTGCCTAAATTTGGAACCACAGGCTATGAGCTGCTCTCTGATCTAGGTGGAACCAAGCAGCTCTGTATACAACGCTCTGTTCCAATGTGGGCACGGTTTTTCGCTGCTCTCTCAGAGCTAGATGGACCCAAGCAGTTCAGTATCCAGTGCTCTGTTCCAAAGTGTGCCTGGTTTGGTGCTGCAGGCTGTGGGCCCCTCTCTCTGAGCTAGGTGTACCCAAGCAACTCAGTATCGTGGCTCTGTTACAAAATGGGCAGGGTATAGCGCAGAAAGCTGCGCACCACTCTCTCTGAGCTACGTGGACCCAAGCAACTCATTACTCTGTGCTCTATGTCAAAGTGTGCCTGGTTTGGCACTACAGGCTGCATGCCATTTTCTCTGAGCTAGGTGGACCCAAAGAGCTGAGTACCCTGTGCTGTGTTCCAATATGGGCATGGTTTGGATACACAGGCTATGGGCCACTTTCTCTCTCTGAGCTAGGTGGACCCAATCAGCTCAGTATCCTGTGCTCTTTTCCAAAGTGGGCCTGATTTGGCACCAGGGGTGGCCCACACTCTCTCAACTAGGTGGACATAAGCAGCTCAGTATCCTGCACTCTGTTCCAAAGTGTGCCTGGTTTGGTGCCCCAGGCTGTGTGCCGCCCTCTCTGAGCTAGGTGGAACCAAGCAGCTCTGTATTCCACACTCTGTTCCAATGTGGGCACAGTTTTTCACTGCTCTCTCAGAGCTAGATGGACCTAAGCAGTTTAGTATCCAGTGCTCTGTTCCAAAGTGTGCCTGGTTTGGTGCCGCAACCTGTGGGCCGCTCTCTCTGAACTAGGTGTACCCAAGCAACTCAGTATCCTGGGCTCTGTTACAAAATGGGCAGGGTATAGCGCAGAAAGCTGTGCACCACTCTCTCTGAGCTATGTTGACCCAAGCAACTCAATACTCTGTGCTCTATGTCAAAGTGTGCCTGATATAGCACTACAGGCTGCACGCCATTTTCTCTGAGCTAGGTGGAGCCAAAGAGCTGAGTACGCTGCGTTGTGTTCCAATATGGGCATGGTTTGGATCCACAGGCTATGGGCCACTCTCTCTCTCTGAGCTAGGTGGACGCAATCAGCTCAGTATCCTGTGCTCTTTTCCAAAGTGGGCCTGGTTTGGCACCAGAGGTGGCCCACACTCTCTCAACTAGGTGGACATAAGCAGCTCAGTATCCTGCACTCTGTTCCAAAGTGTGCCTGGTTTGGTGCCCCAGGCTGTGTGCCGCCCTCTCTGAGCTAAGTGGACCCAAGCAGCTCAGTATCCCGCACTGTTGCAAAGTGGGCAGGGTATAGCACCACAAGCTGCATGCCACTCACTCTGAGCTTGGTGGACCCAAGAAGCTCAGTATCCCCCACTCTGTTCCAAAGCGGGCAGGGTACAGTGCCCAAGGCTGTGCACAGCTCTCTCTGAGCTAGGTGGACCTAAACAATTCAGTACCCTGTGCTCTGTACCAATGTGGGCACGATTTGGGGCCACTCTCTCTGATCTAGGTGTTCCCAAGCAACCTAGTAACCAGCCCTCTCTTCCAATGAGGGAACAGTTTGGAGCCATTGGCTGCACACTCCTCTTTCTAAACTAGGTGGTCCCAATCAGCTCAGTATCCTACGCTGTGTTCCATACAGGGCCTGGTCTGGCACCTCAGGATGCGTGAACTCTCTCTGAGCTAGGTGGACCCAAGCAGCTCAGTACCCTGCACTCTGTTCCAAAGTGTACCTGGTTTGGAGCCACAAGCTATGTGCTACTCTCTATGAGCTAGGTGGACCCATGCAGCTCAGTATCCCATGCTCTGATCCAAAGTAGGCATGCTTTTGGGCATCAGGCTGTATGCCACTCATTCTTAGCTAGGTGGACCAAAGCATTTCAATACCCTGCACTCTGTTCCAATGAAGGCACGGTTTGTTACCACTCTCTCTAAGCTAGGTGGACCCAAGCAGCTCAGTATCCTGTGCTCTGTTCCAAAGTGGACAGGGTATGGTGCTGCAGGCTGTGTGCCACTCTCTGTGAGTTAGGTGGACCCTAGCAGCTTACTATCCCATGCTCTGTTGCAAAGTGGGCCTGGTGTGGCTCCACAGGTTGTGCATACTCTCTCTGAGCTTGGTGGACCCAAGCAGCTCAGTACCCTGCGTTCTATTCCAAAGTGTGCCTGGCTTGGTGCCGCATGCTGTGTGGCACTCTCTGAGCTAGATGGAACCAAGCAGCTCAGGACCCTGTGCTCTGTTCGAATGTGGGCACTGTTTGTCACTGCTCTCTCTGAGCTAGGTGCACCCAAGCAGCTTAGTATCACACGCTCTGTTCCAAAGTGGGCCTGGTTTGGCACCACAGTTTGCGCACACTCTCTCTGAGCTTGGTGGACCCGAGCAGCTCAGTACCCTGCACTCTGTTCCAAAGTGTGCCTGGCTTGGTGCCACAGATGGTGTGCCGCTCTTTCTGAGCTAGGTGGACCCATGCAGCTCAGTATCCTGTGCTGTGTTCGAATATGGACCCGGTTTGTTGCCGCTGGTTGCGTGTGCTCTCTCTGAGTTAAGTGGACCTAGTTACCTGTGTTTCATGCAATATGGGATCCTTTGCAGTTTTTCATGGGGCAGGTCTATGGGACCCAGGGCAGCTTCCCCTTTTTCTGTGAAACTTCCACAGACCAAGGACTCTAGTACTGACTCGAACACTGAATTAAGGCTTTATCTAACAGCTGCAGCCCACAGGTGGGTTCTCTACAAGTTTCCAGAGACAGGGTTCAGGGATTACGTGGACTGATACTCAACTTGGGGCCAGGCCTGCTGGTGGTCTGTGGTGTGTAGGACCCAACTCACCTAAAGTCTGGATTTAACAGTCTGTGGCTCCATTCAAGTCCCTGGTCTCCAGGCAGTAGATGATACAGTGCCTGCTAATCGCCGCCATCTTCTTTTCTCTCTGCATTTATATTTTATACACTTCTCAAATTTTCCAAACCATTCTCTAGCTAAACAGTACATAAACCTTCTCTTCTTCCTAAGCTAACAATAAAACTAATGACCTTTTCTACACCATCCATATTACAGCACCTATGGCTAACTCCAATTTCTATTTGATGACTTAGCATTCAAATGTAATGTATTTTATGCAATGCATTTGTACATCTATAATATGTACTTGGTGGTAATTACTCAATGTACTTTGTAAGTTCAACAGAACTAAAGTGATATCTACATCAGTGTACAGGGTCTCCTCTTCCTTTTGCTCCTCTCTTCTCTAAACTGTCCATGCTTATTTCTTTCACAATGATTGTTATGTCTGACCTAGTTTTCTTTTTCTTTAATTTTTTACTAATTTATTCTTGTTACATCTCAATGGTTATCCCATCCCTTGTATCCTCCCCTTCTTCCCTCCCTCCCATTTTTCCCTTATTCCCCTCCCCTGATTGTTCCTGAGGGGGATTTCTTCCCCCTATATATGCTCATAGGGTATCAAGTCTCTTATTTCTAACCTGCTATCCTTCTTCTGAGTGCCACCAGGTCTCCCCCTACAGGGGACATGGTCAAATACGAGGCACCAGAGTACGTGTGAAAGTCATATGCCACTCTCCACTCAATTGTGGAGAATGTTCTCTCCATTGGCTAGATCTGGGTAGGGGATTAAATTTTACTACCTGCACTGCCCTTGGCTGGTGCCTTAGTTTGAACAGGACCCCTGGGCCCAAACCTGCCTATCATAATGTTCTACTTATAGGTTTCTAGGACCCTCTGGATCCTTCTACTATTCTCCCATGCTTCTCTCATCTAGCGTCCCATAAATGAGACCTAATGAGGCTGAGAATCTTCTGTAAGTCAGGAGACACTCTCAAGAGAACAAAGTGACAGCCTACAGACTGGGAAAAGATCTTCACCAACCATACATCTGACAAAGGTCTAATATCTAAAATATATAAAGAACTCAAGAAATTAAACACCATCAAACCAAATAACCCAAGTGAGAAATGGGGCTTGGAACTAAACAGAGAATTCTCAACAGAGGAATATCAAATGCTGAGAAAAACTTAAAGAAATGCTCAATCTCCTTAGTCATCAGCGAAATGCAAATCAAAACAACTCTGAGATTCCATCTTATACCCATCAAAATGAAAACCCCTAAGATAAAATTTCAAGTGGCACCACTTGTTGGTGAGCATGTGGAGAAAGAGGAACACTCCTTCATTGCTGGTGGGAATGCAAACTAGTACACTCACTTCGGAAATCTATCTGGTGCTATCTCAGAAAAATGGGAATAGGGCTTCCTCAAGACCCAGCTATTCCACTCCTTAGAATATACCCAGAAGATGCTCCAGCACATAACAAGAAAATATGCTCAACTATATTCATAGCAGCCTTATTCATAATAGCCAGATCATGGAAACAGCCTAAGTGTCCATCAGTAGAAGAATGGATAAAGAAACTGTGGTACATATACACTATGGAATACTACTCAGCTATTAAAAACACGGAATTCCCAAAATTTGTGGACAAAATCGACTGAGCTAGAAATGATCATAATAAGTGAGTTAACCCAGAAGCAGAAATACTCAAATGGTATATACTCACTTATATCTGCATACTAGCCCAAGGGGCATGTCCCATGAAAGCTTTCACTTACCAGGAAACTGGGACAGAGGGGAGGACATCCTACTGACCTAGTTTTCTATAAATTCCTCAACATTGATGCCTTTATGCACAGAATTCTTTTCTGTCTTTCTTAGTGTCTAATAGTACCTGGCTTATAATGGACACTCAGTAATTAAAAGAAAGGAGCTTTAGTGAAGTCAATGATTCTGGTTAATTTTGTGGTTGTGTATAACCAGAGCTGTACTGCATAGAAGGCAAAGAAAGAGAAAAGCCAAATCTGGTCTAACTAACTGGGATGTGATTTAGCTGCTCAAGTGATTCCTGTCATCTTGATTAATTCCCTAGCACTGTAAACTAGGTATGGTGGTACATGCCTATAGTTCTAATGCTGGAGAGGCAAAGGAAGGATGAACAGAAATATAAGATTAGGTTCAGCTGAAGAGAGACCTGGAGACATGCCTGGGCTGTCAGATATTGTCTCAATAAAAACAAAATATAGATGAGCACCTGTTTTGATGATTAGAGGAAACAATTATCCTAATGAATGAAAATTGGGATAAAACCATAGTAGATAAATATTAATATGTCAACTTGCCATCTTATGTTTCAGGAACACTTGATTACTCACCTAAATAATGTCTCAGAAGGAAAAGGCACACACATTTCCAATTCATTTATATTGTCATTGCTAAACATGGGAAAAATTATCACAGACAAATTAAATATGTTAAACAAAATATTTCACCTCGATTGATTTTAATGAATATTGGTCACTTGGATAATTATTTTGCATAGAAAAATGTACATTAAATTAAGTCCACTTAGAAGAGAAATAAAGGTAAGGTGAGTCACAGATGTAATGGCTATAAATAGAGACTATGAAAAGGTTGAAGACTGGCTCATAATGTCATTGGCTTCATCACTATATCTTATACAGTGATAATGATATGAATATATAATGTTTTGTTATAAAAGTAGGAGCCTGAAGTGAGAACTAAAAATGTTTGAGGACAGGCAATTCTACTTCTGAACTGAAACCACCACAAGTTCTAATATGCATCTTTGAAGGTCTTTTTTTCCCCTTTGGCTATGTCAGTTCACGGAGACATGGACCATCTTTCAGGGATGCAGAAAACCTAGAAGAGATTTTGCTCAAGGATGAGAATCTAGTCCCATTGGCAGAATACTTACCTGATGTACAATGTTATGGATGATCTCAGTTTCCAGAACCACAGAAACTTGGTGATATAAAACTGTGACCTTATCACTTAAGACATAAAAGCAGAAATGTCAAAATTTCAAGGTTGAGTGTAGAAAAGATGTCTAAATCAATAAATTACTTGCCACACAAGAATGACTTCTTAAGTTTTAATCTCAAGTCCTATAACAAAGCCGAGAATATGATCTGTTCCTATAAGTTCAACACCAGGAAATTCCTGTTAGTATTCTGGTGTTAATGTCCTGTTAAGCAGGATGTTCACAAGTGTTTGAATAAAGAATTTTTCTAAAGAATAATGATTATGGTAATTTGAATGAGAAAATTTGCTCATAGCCTTGGGAATTTGAATACTTGGTCTCCAGTTGGTGGTGAGGTTTGGAAAGGCTTGAGATGCTGGAGGAAATATATCACTGGAAGCTTTTAGACTTGTGCCATTTTTGTTTTCTCTCTCTATTTTCTGTTTTCAATTCAAAATGTGAGCCCTCAGATTCCTCCTTGTGCTGCAGCTGTAGCCAGGTCTCTGTTCTCTCATCCACCAGAACTGGAAGTGCAGATAAACACTGGCTGCCGTCAGTTATCCTGGCAATGATGTTTTATGACAATATAAAAATAATTAATATGATATTCAGCTATGCTTTCTGAGTTTTGGAGGAAAAGGAAGAAAAGACTCCAAATTCAGTAAAGATGATGTGGTTTCAAATTTTGATGTTTATATTTTCTACAAGGAGCTCCAGTTTTGTCTAAAGGTTGGTGATAAGCAATGCAATGAATGCATGGGTCACTTCAAGAAAGCTCATTCAGTACAGCACTTGCCTTTGAAGCATGCAGACTTGAAAGCAATCCCAACTATTATGGAAAATTCATGGGTGGATAGTGCATTTTTGTAATCCCAGGCCTGGTAATACAGAATCAAGTGAAATTTAGGCCTTGCTTGTCAACAATCATAGCATACCTAGCCTACTTGGTGCACACCAGGAAATGACAGACCATGTCTCAAAAATTGGAAGGTATATAATAATTGCAGAATAACACTCAGTATAGCTTTCTTGAGTCTACATACACATGGATACACATGCATCTGTATTTGTATGTACACGCTCAGACATACAGACACACACACAAAGCACTAAGGACAATAATGGCAACTAAACCAGGAAGTGCATCTTGGTTTTTTTTAAATATTTATTTATTTTTAATTATGTGTATAGTTGTGTGTTTATGTAAATATATGCCACATATTTGTGAGTGTAAACAGAGGCCAGAGGAGTCAGATCTGCTAGACCTAAAGTTGCAGGTATATGTGAGAGGCCTGATGAAGGTTCTAGGAATCAACGTTGGGTCCTCTGGAAGTATAATGCAACCTTTTAACTACTGGGTCATCTTTCCATTTCCTGACCCATATCTCTATCCCCCAATTGCCAATTCTGCAAATTCCTAAGACAAACACAATCTAGGTTTTTTAAAAGTTGTTTCTGGTAAGTATGGGAATACAATGGGCAGAGGGCATGACACTGATTGAGTTGAATGCATTGTCTATTGTCTACATGAGATCCTACTGGATTTCTGGGAATTCTGGAAATTGACTTTTCATTAACATTCATGAAAGCATTCCTCCTTACTAAGGGATTCCCAGCATGGACTGAGGAGGAACACCCATCCCTAATTGAGGAGCTATTGGTAGTTAATAGCTGCTTCAGTTTTCTAAATGGGTATGGACCCTGGTAAGTTGGCATTGTCCAGTGGATGATTCTACACCCATGAGTAAGTGAAAAGCACAAACTGGACTCAGAAAGAGATAAACATAGAATCAAAAATGAAGGCATGCAGTTAAGAGAAGGGCCTGGCTGACTGATGCTGGTCCTGGAAAGAGTTAGGGGCAAAAGTGTAAGGTGAATATGATCAAAATATTTTGTGTGTATGAATGTATAATTGTATGAAATATTCAAAGAATTAATACAACTATTGCATTTAAAAATATATACATCTAATCAAAAGTATGAAAATCCAATGTGAAGAAAGTTGAAACACTTTTTATTCTTAGAGGAAATATACATTTATACAATTTCTATAAAAAATACAGGAAATTATGGTCACTATCTGAAAGTACTAGTGTCAGTGTGTTGATGAGATAACAACACTCCAATTTTCTATTGAAGCATTAGCCACAAACCACAAATTATCAGCTCAACCAAGGCTTAATCAGACATAAGCAGATTTCTTACAATTTTTGGTAAATAAAAATGTGGAATATTACTCAGGCTTAGAAAAGCAAATACTGTGATGTGAAATAGAATGTCTAAACCTGATGGCATTGTTGAAAGTGAAATAAATAAAAAACAGAATAACAAATGTTACATGATCTCAGTTATCTGGTAGTATGAAAAATCCAAGGTAAAAATATATCGCTTTTACTATTTATTCTATTGTCCTTTCTGAATGGGATTTAATCATCCTCCCTTGGGTCCTTCTTTTTGTTTAGCTTTTTTCAATATGTAAATTGTAGAATGTTTATTGTGTACTATATGACTAAAATCTGCTTATAAATGAGTATATACCATGTGTGTCTTTCTGGGGCTGGGTTATCTCACTGACAATGATCATTTATAGTTCCATCCACATGTCTTCAAATTTTCTGTTTTTCTTGTTCTTAATAAATGGGTACTATTGTGTTGTAAAAAATGTACATTTTAGAGAGATACAAGATGGTGGTGAGGAACATGGACCATGTTTAGAAGATCCAGTCAACTATTCAGAGAATTGCATGAAATTCTTAACCAGGAACACCAAGCTCCTCAATCCACTCTACCAGGAGTACTCCTCAATTCAAAAGGATGAAAATACAGAAAACCTGCATACCCCTTCCCACAGGAGGTGCACAGATGTTCAGAGACCAGAATGGCAATGGCTCAGGTTTGCAACTGGGAACCCTCCAGCAGAGGTGATTAGTATGGTGTTCATTGGGAATTGCTCCAGGAGACGGGACTCAGTGCAAGATTTGGGCCACATGACACTAGCTGAACTTGGTGCGCAGCTCGTGTCCTGAGACCCAAACTGGATTCACTGCACAGTTTGGGCCCAGAGACCCTTGCTGAACTTGATGGGCAGTTTGGGCCCAGAGAAACTAGCTGAACTCTATGGGCAGTTCAAGCCCTGAGACTCTAGCTGAGCTTAGCAGGTAGTTTGGGCCCAGAGAACCTAGTTGGACTTGGTGGGCAGTTTGGGCCTAGAGACTCTAGCTGAGCTTGGCACACAGTCCTTGTCCTGAGACTTTAGATGGACTCAGCAAGCAGTCCAGGACCTAAGACTCTAGCTGAACTCGGAGAGCTCACTATGCATGTTGGGCCCAAGACTCTGATTGGACTTAGCACTAACTGGACTAAGTGCATGGATTAGGCCACAAGACCTGTTTGAATCCAGAAACACAAACTAGACTCAATATTCAGATTGGGTCCATAGAAACTAACTGGACTCAGTGTGTGTGTGTGGTTTGGGCCCATTGACACTAACCTGGACTGTGTAAGCAGTCTGAGTCCTCAAACCCTACTGGGAATCACAAACAAAGAGCATCAGAGCTCTGGGACTAAGAAAATCTTGGGAAGACAGAGTAGAGTGGCCATCAGACCCCCTCTGCCCAACTTGCTTCAGTCCCTGGAGAGCTCCTGTGACAAAAGGGGACCCAGAAGGCTTTAGACGCTTTGGCCTTACCCAAGGCATATTCTTAGACCAAGGACAATTAAAGGGCCCACAGTACAGGGGAGCTGGAGATCACTGGCTGTGAGAGACCCAAACTACAGGGTTGGCCTCCTGCCACCCAAACCAGTGAATCATTCAGAGCTTCTGGCCTAGGGAAATCATGAGAAAATGCACAAATCTATCTTCAGACTCCCTCCACCCAACTCCAGAAGCTACCTGACAAAAAGAGAAGGCAAGATGACAAAAGGACAGCATAAAATCATATGCAAAAAAACCCCAAGACAATATGACACCTCCAGATCCAAGCTATCCCAAAGAAAACAACCCATAGAACTCAAACACAATGGAAATATAAGAAAATAACCTCAAATCCTTAGTAATGATGATGATTATGGAGGAAACAAATAAAAATGTAGGGAGATGTAGCCAAACAGGTGGAAGTCATAAAAGAGGCCTATAGAGAAGTACTGGAAAAATTTCAGGAAAATACAAACAACCAGATGAAGGAATTCAATAACAGTGTTCAAGCTCTGAAGGCCTATAAAGAGGCAATAGAAGAAATTCAGGAATATACAAACAATCAGATGGAAGAAATAAATAAAACAGTTCAAGATCTGCATATTAAAATGGATTCAATGATAAACACACAGACAGAAGAAAACTGGGAATGTGAAAACTCTGAGAGGAAGGTGAGCAACACAGAGGCAAGCCTGTCTAACAGAATCCAGAGATGGAGAAACAAATATCAGGTCTAGAAGATGCAATCATAAATCTTGAAGCAACCACTAAAGAAAATGCTAAATTTGGAAAAATCCTGACACAAAACATCCAAGAAATCAAGGACACCATGAAAAGAAGACATCTGAGGATAGAAGGCATTGAAGAAAGAAAAGATGCCAGACTCCAAGACCCTGAAAATATTCTCAACAAAAGCATAAAAGAAAACCTCCACAATATAAAGAAAGAGATGCCTATAAATATACAAGGGGCCTACAGAACACCAAATAGAATAGACCAGAAAATTTTCCCATCATATAATTATCAAAACACAAAATATGCAGACAAAGAAAAATATTAAAAGCTCCATGGGAAAAAAGCCAATGAACATTTAATGGCAAACCTATCAGAATTACACCCATCTTCTCAGCTGGGTGTGGTGGCACATGTCTTTAATCCCAGCATTTGGGAAGCAGAGGCAGGCAGATGGCTGTGAGTTCAAGGCCAGCCTGGTCTACGAAGCGAGTCTAGGGCAGCCAAGACTACACAGAGAAATTCTGTCTCAAAACAACAACAACAAAAACAACAAAAAACAAAACCATACTTCTCAGAAATACCATAAAGACAGAAGGGCCTGGACAGAGATATACAAGCCCTAAGAGACCATAGATGTCAGGCCAGACTATTTTACCCAGCAAAACTATCAATAACCATTGCCAGTGAAAACAACATATTCCATGACATAAACAAATTCAAACAGTACCCATCCACAAATCCAGCTTTATAGAAGTTTCTAAAAGGAAAACTTCACCTAAAAGGGACAGGCTATAACCAAAACTACATAGAAAATTTTAACTACAACATCGCAAAAACACAACCACACAAACACTCAACTAGAACCAACATAAACATTAAGACTCTTAACAGTCACTAGTCATTACTATTTCTCAACATTAATGTTCTCAATTCTCTAATAAAAAGACACAGACTAACTGAATGGATGCATAAACAAGATCCAACATTCTTCTGCCTTCAAGAAACACATCTCATCCATAAAGATAGACATTACTTCAAGGTAAAAGGCTGAAGAAATATTCCAAGCAAATGGTCATAACAAGGAAGGGGGCATGGCCATTTTAATATCTAACAAAATAGACTTTCAAAAAAATTATTCAAAAGGGATGAGGAAGGACATCATACACACCAAAGGTAAAGTCAACCAAAATGACATCACAATTCTGAATATCTATGCTCCTAATATTAGGGGATCTGCATTAACAAAAGATCTATTAATGAAGCTTAAACCCCACATTGATCCCCAAAAAATTATAGTGGGAGACTTCAACACCCCACTCTCACTGAAGGATAGGAAATTGAAACAGAAACTAAGCTGAGAAATAGCGTCATTGACCAATGCCATGAATTAAATGGATCTAATAGATATCTACACAAGCTTTCACACAAACAAAAAGGAATATAGATTCTTCTCTGCACCCCATGGAACATTCTCGAAAATTGATCACATTGTAGGTCACAAAGCAAGCCTCACAAGATACCAGATACAAGCAGATTGAAATAATACCTTGTATCATATCAGCTCACCAAGGCCTTAGGCTACACTTCAACAACAACAGAAATAACAAAAAACCTACACATACATGGAAACTAAACAACAGTCTACGAAATGACACCTGGGTCAGGGAAGAAAAAAGAAAGAAATTGAAGACTTCCTGAAATTCAATGAAAAAAAGAAAAAGAAAAACATACCCAAATTTGTGGGATACATAGAAAGCAGTGCTAAAAGAAAAATTCGTAGCACTAAATGCCTTTAAAAGGAAATTGGGAAAATTCCACATAAGCAACCTAACAACACAGCTGGAATCCCTAGGAAAAAAAGAAGAAAAAACACCCAAGAGGAGTAGACGTCTGAAACTAAACAAACTCAGGGCTGAATTTAATAAACCCAAAACAGAGAGAACAATCCAAAGAATCAACAAAACCAATAGCTGGTTCTTTGGAAAATCAACCATATAGGCAAACAATTAGCCAAACTGACTAAAAGGCAGAGAGTATCCAAATCAACAAAATCAGAAATGAAAAGGGAGACATAACAACAGACACTGAAGAAATAAAAGAATCATAAGGCCCTACATCGAAAGCATATATCTCACAAAATTTGAAAATCTAATGGAAATGAATGATTTCCTTGATCAATTCCACTTGCCAAAATTGAATGAAGATGAATGAAGAACTGATAAACATGCTAAGTACAAATATTTCCCCTATAGAAATAGAGGCAATCATTGATAGACTCAACCAAAAAAAAAAAAAAAAGCCCAGGGCCAGGTGGTTTCAGTACAGAATTCTATCAGACCTTCAAGGATGTGCTAAGACTGATACTCTTCAAGCTACTCCAAAAGATAGAAATGGATGGAACATGATCAAATTCATCCTATGAGGCCATAGTCACATTGATACCTAAACCTCACAAAGACCCAACAAAGAATTAGAATTTCAGACCAATTTCTCTTATGAACATTGGTGAAAAATACTCAATAAAATATTCAGAAAACAAATACAAGAACACATCAAAGATATCATTCACCATGACCCAGTAGACTTCATTCCAGGCATGCAGGGATTGTTTGATATACCGACATCCGTCAATGTAATCCACCATATTAACAATCCGAAAATAAGAAAACCACATGATCTTCTCCTTAGATGCAGAGAAAGCATTTGATAAAAGTCAGCACCCATTCAAGTTTAAAGTTTTGGAAAGATCAGTCATACAAGGAACATACTTTAACATAATAAAGGCTATATACAGGAAGCCAATAGCAAAAATCAAATTAAGTGGTGAGATACTCAAGGAAATTGCTCTAAAATCTGGAACAAGGCAAGGTTGTTCACTCTCTCCATATCTCTTTAATATAGTACTGGAATGTCGATGCAGCTCCCATCCAGCAGGAAAGACACCAACACCGGGAACTCTTCTTGCAGCAGTTTTTATTCAGGATCCTGGAGTCACCCCGGGAAAAGCTCCCACAGAACCTTTATAGTGTGCCTGTCCTATCAGAAACTGCCACGTCGTCACTCTTGGTTGGTGCATTTGGATCACGCCACCTCACGCTATGTCTTGCTCGAATCACACCACCTACGTCATGCCTTCAGGCATGCACATAATGGGCTTGCTCAGTGTGCATGCGCATATTGATTCACTCATTGCGCATGCACAAAAAGGGGCGCACTGCGCATGCACAAAAGGGGGTGCACTGCGCGTGCGCAAAAGGGGGCGCTTTGTGCCAGGGCAGCAGCAGAGGGCACTGCTCTCTGTGGCTCTCCACAGTTCCCCCTTTTCATTAAATTTTGAGCAAGTGGCACAGAGAATGCCTGGTAGGTTGTCCCCCCTGCACTGGAGAAATAGGCTGACAAGATGGTTGAACATTGGCCATATAGCCTGTCCCCAATTTCTTCTTCTTCAACATCTTCTTCTTCTCCTCCCTCTCTTTATTAGAAAAGGAGGTAGATGGATCCATCATATACAGGTGAGCTTGGGTCCCTGAAGGGAGCAGGCATTAACCAGAGGGGGGAAGCATTGATCTGACCCTCCTGGGGCCACATTGGCCTGTCAAGATGTCTTTTTGAGGAGGAGAGGGGGGGTCCTGATCTGCTGTCTGTGGGCATCCCCAACATACAGCAAAAAAGACAGTTTCCGACTTCAACCTCTGTGCACTCAGGTTTACTTCTCAGGGGACTCAGAGTCGGACAATCGGGTCCTCCCCCTGCAGTACCTCGTCCTACACCCCTTGCAGGTGCCCATGCCTTACGGCAGGCAATATCTGAGTATGTGTCATTCTCACCATGCCAAGGAAGGGGAAACGGAAGCACATTAGTGTCATGGCCTTGGTCTGCCAAGTGCACGGAGGATCTATACCTGTCACTGACTACTTCTCTATCATGCCAAGCCACATTTTAGGAGTTTGCCCAGCTTCCAGTGCAGCAAATGATTGCATCATAGAGGCCTGCGTGCAATGTTGGTGGGCATGCATCCTGCATAGGCACCAGAGTGCTAGGCAACTGACAAGGACCAGACACACTGTCAAAGCTCTTATTCCTGCCCACTCCTGCCGATGAGAGAAGGCGTTCTGGAACCACTTCAACAGCCCAGAGACCACAGAGATGTCATTTCGTGTAGAATTGATGTGCACTAGGGAAAGATGCAGTTCCTGCAGGGGACTATTCAGGCTTCTGCTCCAGTTACCTGCAAGATACTGGGAGAGACTGCTAGACAAGTTAATAATCTGAAAACATAAGCTTCCTTTAAAGGGAAAGCCCATATTATCAGGTGAAATCTCTTTTGTTAACAAAACATTGGTGGTGAAGATTCTTAGGAAAATTGCGGTTGTATGTTTTGGAAAACCCGACAAGATTTCCAACCTATACTTAGGCTGTGTCATGGAGCCTGGAATGTTAATAAGGCCTTGCAATGTAGTAGAACTATGGCCAATTAGTAGTCCCACTGTGTCTTTTGGTAGAGGGCCAGTGAAATCAGTGGCTACCAACTGAGGCCCCATTTGTGGGGTCAGTACGAGTCTGGTGGTGGAACAGAGTTCGAGGCCTGCACTCCCTCTAATAGCTCTCTGGGACGTTGCCATTCTACGGGAGAATGCAGACTCGGACACTGTTCTGGAGCTCTGGTCTCCTCCATTGCCCCCTTTTTTTGAGGGCCCTGAGGACGAGGGTACCATGTCTTGTTTTTTGGCCGTCCTCCCCCAAATCCTGCTGCTAGTGGCTGACCATAAATGTCTTTTACTGAACGGCATTCATTAGCCCAATGATTTCCTTTCCTGCATTTGGGGCAGAGGCCAGGTGTATGTGGAGGAAGATTTTGACTATTCTGATTAATCCCCCTGGGACACTGGCGTCTGAAATGTCCTTCTTTGCCACACTTGAAGCAATTTTGAGGACCAGTAATTCCCTTTCTATTCCCTCCTTGGGCTGCCTGCATCACGGCTGCAGCCAATCCTGCATTTGATAATGGTCCTCCTATCTCTCTGCAGATCTTTAACCACACATCTAAAGATTTATGTTTGTATGGAGTTATAGCTTGTCTACACTCCTTGGTACATTGCTCAAAAATAAGTTGTTTTATCAAAGGCATTGCAGTATCTCTGTCACCGAAGATCTTTCCAGTGGCATCAACTAATCTGGCCACAAAGTCGGCAAATATTTCATTGCCTCCTTGAATAATTTTTGTGAGATTTTCAGATACTTCCCCTCGTTTAGGAAGGGCTTTCCATGTCCTTGTGCCAATAAAATTAATTTGCTCATAAACTTGCACCAGATATCCTGTCTGTTGGTTAGTGAAACGTCCCTGCCCCATAAGCATATCCTGGTCCCATGCCGGTTGTCCGTTAGCTACATTGGCAGTTGCCTGCTCAGCTGAGAACTCAATGCAATAAGCTTTCCAATCTAAATAGGTGCCAGGTGAAAGGCAGGCTCATGCTAAATTTTACCAATCTGAAGGTGTCATGCAATATCTCCCTAGAGATTCGAACTGTGACATAACAAAGGCTGCGGTTGTGCCATAAGCACGAACAGACTCATGCAGTCTTTGGATAATTTTAAAATCCAAGGGTTCGTGATAATGGTTCCCTTGTGCATTCGAAAAACTGGATAACAATGAGGGGAATTTTGCAAATGAAATTGCCTCCATACCTCAGGACAGGCAGACCTACCTCCCCCTGGTATATAGGGCGGGGGTCTTATTCCACCTGGAGATTTAGGTGGTTCTAGTTCAGGAGCTGATGGCTGCATAATCTTAGTCTCCTTCTTTTTTGGTATAATAATGCTATCTAGCTGTTCAGCCAACTCCTCTAATTCTTTGTCATCGGGGCCAGAATCGTCCCCTTCAAACTGTTCCTCTTTCACTTTCCCCAAAATATAATTCCCCATTTTGTCCGAGTCCTGGAACTTTATTGTCTCAAAGCCTGAGAACTTAACAATTATGTCCCACTTACGAGGAACTTAATTCCCCATTTTGTCCGAGCCCCGGAACATTATTGTCTCAAAGCCTGAGAATTTAACAATTATGTCCTATTGACCAGGAACTTACCAGCTAGCTACCCTGGCTGCTGCAAGTTCTGAGATTCCCCATACGGGCCACCAAAATGTCGATGCTGCTCCCATCCAGCAGGAAAGACACCAACACTGGGAACTCTTCTTGCAGCAGTTTTTATTCAGGATCCTGGAGTGACCCCGGGAAAAGCTCCCACAGAGCCTTTATAGTGTGCCTGTCCTATCAGAAACTGCCACATTGTCACTCCTGGTTGGTGCATTCGGATCACGCCACCTCACGCTATGTCTTGTTCAAATCACGCCACCTTACATCATTCCTTCAGGCATGCACATAAGGGGCTTGCTCACTGTGCAAGCGCATCCGGTTTACTCATTGCACATGCACAAAAAGGGGGCACACTGCGCATGCGCAAAAGGGGGCGCATTGTGCCGGGTAAGCAGCAAGAGGCGCTGCTATCTGTGGCTCTCCACACTGGAAGTCCTAGCCAGAGCAATAAGACAACACAAGGAGTTCAAGGGTATTCAACTGAGAAAGGAGGAAGTCCAATTATCCCTATTTGCAGATGATATGATAGTGTACATAAGTGACCCCCAAAATTCCACCAGAGAACTACTATAGCTGATAAATACCTTCAGCAAATTACCTGGATAAAAAATTAACCCAAAAAAGTCAGTAGCCTTCCTATATACAAATGACAATCATGCAGAGGTTGAAATTAGGATAATTACACCCTTCATGTTAGCCACAAGCAATATAAAATATTTGGGGGTTACTCTAACCAAGCAAGTAAAGGATTCGTTTGAAAAATATTGCAAACACTGAAGAGATTGAAGATGATATGAGATAATGAAATGATCTTCCTTGCTTATGGATCAGGAGAATTAACATAAAAAGGGGCCATCTTACCAAAAGCAATTTACAGATTCAATGCAATCTCTATCAAAATACCTACACAATTTTTAAAAGACATTGAAAGTTAAATTCTCAACTTCATATGGAAAAACAAAAACCCCAGAATAGTTAAAACAACTTATACAATAAAAGATCATCCAGAGTAATCTCTATACCTGATCTCAAGTTGTACTATAAAGCAAAAGTAATTAAAACAGCATGGTACTGGCACAGCAATAGGCTGGTTGATCAGTGGAATCAAATCAAGGCCCAGAAATGAATCCACATACATATGGTCACTCAATTTTTGACAAAAAAATCCAAATCTATTCAATGGAAAAAAGATAGCATCTTCAACAAATTGTGCTGGTCTACCTGGATGTCTACATGTAGAAAAATGTGATTGGGGAAGGATCCAAGATGGTGGCGAGCAGTGTGGACCATGTTTGGAAGCTCCAGTGAACAATTCAGGGAATTGCACAGGTTTATGAGCCAGGAACAACAAGGTCCCCACACCACGGCAGCAGGAGTGCTCCACGGTTCGGAGGGACCTGCATGCCCCTGCACACGGGAGGAGTGCGGATTTTCTAGGATCAGAGCAGCAGAAGCAGCAGCACCAGCGGCACCAGCGGCACCAGCAGCACCAGCGGCACCAGCGGCACCAGTGGCACCAGTGGCACCAGTGGCACCAGCGGCAGTGGCTGAGGTTTGCAGCTCAGAGTCTTCCAGTGGAGGTGATTGGTGTGGTGGCGGGTGGGAGTTGCTGCCGGAGAGGGGACTCTGGACAGAATTTGGGTCGCCCGGTGCCTTGAGACCCAAACTGGACTCCGCGGACAATTCAGCCCCAAAGTCCCAGGTTCAGCTCAGTGCACAGTGCTGTGGAAATGCTGGCTCAGCTCAGCAAGCAATTCTGCCTGAAGCACTAGCTCAGCTCAGCCACAGCTCCCCTGCTGTGACACAGGCTGGGCAGAATGCTCAGTTCCACCCAAGGTGCTAGTTCAGCTCAGCCGAAGTTCTGCTAAGACACTAGCTCAGCTCAGTACCACCCTAGGCACCGCTCAGTTCCACAGGAGGCGCTAGCTCAAGGCAGCCACAGTTCTCCTGCTGTGACACAGGCTGGGCAGAGTACTCAGTTTCACTGGAGGCTCTAGCTCAGCATAGCTACAGTTCCCCTGCTGTGATGCAGGCTGGGCAAAGTGCTCAGTTCTACCCAAGGTGGTAGCTCAGCTCAGCGAGAAGTTCTGCTCTAGCCACTAGCTCAGCTCAGCGGGCAGTTCTGGGGTGCTAACGCAGGCTGAGGTCAGCATGCAAATTCAGCCCAGAGGCCCTAGCTGGATTTCCCGGGCATATTGGTCCCAGAGACTCTAGCTGAGCTGTGCACACAGGCTCGGCTGCCCTAAGACACTGGGTGGACTATCCACGCAGTTTAGGCCTAGAGACCCGGGCTGAACTCAGTGCGCAGTGTGAGTCCAGAGTCCCTGGCTAAGCTCGGTGCACAATTCTGCCCTGGAGACATGGGTGAAGCTCGGCGTACATTTGGGGCCAGAGTCCCCAATGGTGCTTGGCAGACAGTTGAGCCCAGAGACTCTAGCTGAGCTTTTGGAACAGTCCCAGCTCTAAGACTCTGTTTGGACACAGTGTGCAGTTTGAATCCAGAATTCCTGGCTGAGTTTGGCAGATGGTTCCGGCCATGAGTCAATAACGGAACACAGCATGCACTTTGGGCCAAAAGCCCCTAGCTGAGCTTGGTGCGCAGTCCCAGTCCAAAAATTCTGGGTGGGCCCTGTATGCATTTTGGGCCCAGAATCCCTAGCTGAGCTCAGCAGACAGTTCAGGCCCTGAGAATCTAGCTGTGCTCGACGCTTGGTCCGGGCCCAGTATCCCTGGCTGGACTCGGCAGGGGACCCAGAAGTGTGTGGATAACTTGGCCTGACCCAATGCTCATTCAGAGACCCAGAATGATTGCAGGACCCATAGCAAAGGGGAGCTGAGGATCACTGGCTATGTGAGCCCAAAGTGACAGGGCTATCCTCCTGTCATCCACACGAGTGAAGCATCAGAGCTTCCATCCTAGGGAAATCATGAGAAAACAAGTGACTCTATCATCAGACTCCCTCCATCCAGCTCTGGAAGCTACCCAACAAAAACAAAGATGGCAAGATGTCTATAGGACAGCATAAAAGCATACGCAAAAAGAAAAAAAAAAACCCAAAAACATGGCGTCTCCAGTTCCTAGCTATCCCAAAGAAAACAACTAAAAGAACTCAAATACATCGGAAATACAAGAAAATGAACTCAAATCCATGGTAAAGAGGATGATAATGGAGGAAACAAATAAAATTCTGAGTCAAATGCAAGAAGACGCAGTTAAACAGGCGAGAGACATAAAAGAAGAACATAGAGTGGAACTGGAAAAATTTCCAGAAAATGCAAACAACCAGATGAAAGAAATAAATAAAATGATTCAAGCTCTCAAGATTTATAAACTGGCAATGGAAGAAACTCAGGAAGATACAAAAAATCAGATGAAAGAAATAAAAAAATCAGTTCAAGATCTGAAGACGAAAATGGATTCAATAATAAACACACAGACAGAAGAAAAATGAGAATGTGTGACTTCAGAGAAGAAGGCGAGCAACACAGAGGTGAGCTTTTCTAACAGAATCCAAGAGATGGAAGAAAGAATCTCAGGTCTAGAAGATACAATCACAGATCTTGAAGCAACCATTAAAGAAAATGCCAAATCTGGAAAACTTCTGACACAAAATATAAAAAAAAAATCCAGGAAATCATGAAAAGAAGAAATCTGAGGATAATAGGCACTGAAGAAAGAGAAGGTATCAGACTCCAAGGCCCAGAAACTATTTCCCCAGTCTAAAGAAAGAGATGCCTATAAACATACAAGAGGCCTACAGAACACCAAATAGCATTGAAAAGAAAAGAAAAACTGCCTGCCACATAATAATCAAAACACAAAACATACAGAACAAGGAAAAAATATTAAAAGCTGCAAGAAAAGAGGGCCAAATAACATTTAATGGCAAACCTTTCAGAATTACACCTGACTTCTCAGCAGAGACCATAAAAGCCAGAAGGGCTTTGACAGAGATCCTGCAAACCCTAAGAGACCACAGATACCAGGCCAGACTACTTTACCCAGCAAAACTATCAATAACCATTGATGGAGAAAACAAAATATTCCATGAAAAAAAACAAATTCAAACAGTACCTATCCACAAATCCAGCTTTACAGAAGGTACTAGAAGGAAAACTGCATCCCAAAAGGTCAAGCTACAACCAAAACTACTCAGGAAATAGATAACTATACCATGACAAAAACACAACTACACAAACATTCGACTGGAACTAACATCAAAATTAAGACTCTTAACAGTCACTGGTCATTAATATCTCTCAACATCAATGGTCTCAGTTCTCCAATAAAAAGACACAGACTAACTGAACTGGTGCTTAAACAAGATCCAACATTCTTCTGCATTCAAGAAACACATCTCATCCATAACGATAGGCATTACCTCAGGGTTAAAGGTTGGAAAAAAGATTCCAAGCAAATGGTCACAAGAAGCAAGCAGGCCTAGCCATTTTAATATCGAACAAAATAGACTTTCAACCAAAATGAATCAAAAGGGATGAGGACGGACACTTCATACTCATCAAAGGTAAAGTCAACCAAGATGACATCACAATTCTGAACATCTATGCTCCCAATACAAGGGCACCCACATTTGTAAAAGATCTGCTAAAAAGGCTTAAACCACACATCGATCCCCACACAATAATAGTGGGAGACTTCAACACCCCACTCTCACTGAAGGACAAGTCATCGAAACAGAAACTAAGCCGAGAAATAACATCATTAACCAATGCCATGGGTCAAATGGATCTAACAGATATCTATAGAACCTTTCACCCAAACAAGAAAGAATATACCTTCTTCTCTGCACCCCATGGAACCTTCTCCAAAATTGATCGCATCGTAGGTCACAAGGAAAGCTTCAACAGATACAAGAGGATTGAAATAATACCTTGTATCCTATCAGATCACCATCGTCTTAGGCTGCAATTCAACAACAACAGAAATAAGAAAAAGCCTACACGTACGTGGAAACTAAACAACTCTCTGCTAAATGACACTTGGGTCAGGGAAGAAATAAAGAAAGAAATCAAGCAGTTTCTGAAATTCAATGAAAATGAAGGAACAACATACCCAAATTTGTGGGATACAATGAAAGCAGTGCTAAAAGGAAAATTCATAGCACTAAGTGCCTTTAAAAAGAAATTGGAAACTTTGCACATAAGCATCTTAACGACACAACTGGAAGCCCTAGAAAAAAAAGAAGCAGAAACACCCAAAAGGAGTAGACGTCTGGAAATAATCAAACTCAGGGGTGAAATTAACAAATTAGAAACTAAGAAATCAGTCCAAAGAATCAACAAAACCAAAAGCTGGTTCTTTGAGCAAATCAACAAGATAGACAGACTATTAGCCAAACTAACTAAAAGGCAGAGAGGCAGTATTGAAATCAACAAAATCAGAAATGAAAAGGGAGACATAACAACAGACACTGAAGAAATACAAAGAATCAAAAGATCCTACTTTGAAGGCATATATGGCACAAAATTTGAAAATTCAAGTTTTATATCAAGTTGACACAAGCTAGAGCCATTTTATCAGATGGAAACTCAGTGGAGAATATCTCTCTACAAGCTCAGCCTGTGGATAAGGCTGTGGTGCATTTTCTTGACTGGGTGTTGATGTGTGAGGGCCCAGCTCATTGTGGGCAGTGACACCTATGGGTTTGTATGATGTAAGAAAATTCGCTGAACAATCCAAGAAGAACAAGCTAGTAAGCCACATTCCACTACGGATTCTGCCTAATTTCCTGCCTCCAGGTTCCTGCTCTGAGTTAATTGCCCCTGGGTTATTTTGATAAAGTACTGCAATGTAGAGTATAAGGGAAATAAACCCTCTCCTCCACAAATTACTTTTGGTCATGTTGTTTCTTCACAATGGAAAATGTAAGATACTTTGTTAACCTTCACATTTAAAAATCTAAGTTTGCCTCTCTGGGACCTGTTTTTCTCAAATCCCCAATGCATTGTTTATCTCAGGAATTAATGGTCTATAGAATTCCAAAGGCACCGACTAAATTTCACTGGGCACATGAGGAAATTCCACCTGTATCAACTTTCTTAAATGCTCTTGAGTTCACTGCCTTCTTGTGACTTCCCTTTCTTACTGCTCTCCACCATATTACTACCATGTGACCCTGATCTCACTCCTTCCACATCTCTTCCTCTAGTTCTATATACAATGCTGTTATAAAACCTGTCTCTCTCCCTTTCCTTCCTCCTCCATCCCTCTCTCTCTCTCTCTCTCTCTCTCTCTCTCTCTCTATGTGTGAGTGTGTATATGTTCAAATGTGAATGATATTTGTGGAAGGTGAATCTTACAGAAGTATTTCTGTCTCAAGAATGCATTCAATGATGGTAAACAAATGACCTTGGCTCTGCAGGATCAGTTCCTAGAAATATACACAGAGATCTCCTTCCTTGATGATGAGCAGGTCTATGTTTTAGCAAATATTCATGCAGAGGAAACAGCATAAGAAATATCACAGATGTGGTGTAAAGACCATGCCAGGATAAAAGAAGTGTGGCAGGAGCTCATGATGTAGAGACAAAGCTGAGAAATCATAGATTTGTATGCGTATTTATTCATTCGAGACAAAAGTTACTGGTCAGGCAGCCACCAGCAAGTACAGAAGCACAGGCAAGTACATATGTGTCACACAAAGGCAGGTAGCATGCTGGTCAAATTGTGGTAGTCACTCAGGCCTACAGACAAATGCATAAAGCCAGGTTCATGAAAGCAAAGCCTCAGAGGGAATACAAGACCTCCATTTTACATTTAAATAAAATTACTAGCCTACCAGTTTCTATTACTGTTTACTCTCCCATGCATGAATATCCAGGCAGAAAAATATTAAATGAGTAATTTTATAGGCAAAGTAAATCAAATGCAGGAGTCTGCTTGCTTGGAAATCTGTTTTCAAGAATCTACTGATCCCTTTATGACATTATGGCACAGTATCCATTAAGGTATCAGCAAGTTTAATAATTTGTAAATAAACTTATCAGTGTTTAATTCTGTCTATAAATATACATTTGCCAGACCAATATATGCAAACAAAATAGACAATAAGCATTTTTTGAGATGGAACCAGTCTCCTGTATCTCAGGCTAGCTTTCAATATAATATGCATCCAAAGTTGACCATGAACTTCTGATCTTCCTGTCTACAAAGATCATTTGCTGCAAGTGTAGGTTTATACCACTACTCATCGTTAATGTATGCCTGTGCTTCAGGCGTTTGAGAAAGCCCTTTATTACCTGAGCTACATCTCTATGTACAAACAAAAACATTTATATCTACATTTACACTTCCCACTTAATGGAAATAAACAAATATCTAAGGAATTGATCACACAGTAGTTCTAACTACCAGGAAATGTAAATGTAAAATGATGATTGGTCTATAAACAAATTATCATATTTGAAAGAAAAGAGTGTTTGAAAAACTGTAACTGAAAAATAATAAGTGATCTGGAGTACAACTTACAACTTAAAGCATTATTGACTTAGAATAACAAAAAATGACCTCATTTCAATGAAAAAGAGCTATTGATTGAAAAGAAATAAAGATATTTGGTCCTTATTCATGTGCTGTTGTTATAGTGAACCAATTGATCAACTGTTCAAGAAAGCCAATTTATGGGGCTACTGAGATGACTCAGTAAGTAAGAACACACCAGCACCAAGGCTGAACACCTGAGCTACATCCTCCAGACCCATATGGTGGAAAGAGAAATTTGACTCTAAAATGTTCATCTGTGACTACAGCATGCACCACTTGGCAGGTGTACGCCCGCACACACACACACTCACACACTCACACACACACACACACACACACACACACACACACACACACACAAAGGGAATTTTGAAATAAGAGAAAAAAGATAGCAAATTAGATATCTATAAATTAAGATCAGTTAATGAGATAAATCTTGCAAGATCTGCATTTCTAATTCTGGTGAATTTTAATAAAGAAATAAAATAGTACAAGTCAATTAAAAGTTATTATCTATAAGGTATTCAAAGATGAGATGAGTTAACTTTCTAAGGATAATATTTTCCTTAAATATATTTCAGTATATTATGGAATAAGTTAAAACAGAGTATCAAGTCATGGTTTTGTATATATGTGTGTTTTATAATTTAAATGTTTCAATAATTTTATCAAAGTTGTTGACGAGACTACTGTTATCAAATAAGAACAATGAAATTTCATCTAATTCATGTCTGTCTATGGCCAGGTATACTTTATTGTATATAAAATATTCAGACTACATTGTTCTCTCCTCAGAATGTGTGCTGTGAAGTGTACCTGACAGCAATCAGTAATTGCTTTATTTTATAAAATGTGGTTATTGAACTCAGGTATGCAGGATGATGGAAAATTTTCCAAAAGTTCCACAGAGAAACTGAAAGGAAAGACTGGTAAATGATCATAAAGACTGGATTGGGATGGGGATTATAGGTGACTGTACCCATTTTTTCATCTTTATTTTCTTAAGAAGATATTTTTTTAAGGCAAACAGTTTGAATGATTGTAATCTCATTTCCTTTTACCAGTAAATACAGAAAAAGCTAATCCATTTTTAGAAATTGTGGCTCAAAGTAAGAGAAGTTTTAAACTCTCAAGATCACAGGCTCCTAATTTCTCCTCTTTCTCTATTAATGTTGAAGCCATTCAAACTCATAGGATTAAATATGACTGGAGAAAAGCTGATAGGGCCAGAGGATGGGAAATGTATTATGTATTATGGAACAGGAAAGGATTGGCCTTTGCTAGATAGTTCTGTGTATATTTGTTTGTGTCTCCTTACCACTTTGTAACAAGGTCATCTCCAAAAGGTAATGAAAGTAGAAGAAATGAGTTTTCCTGAACAAAAATACAGTAAAAACAAACAGAAAATTATTAACTATGGAAAGGATCATTTCCCTTCAGGTTATGAAATGTTCAAAGGTTAAAGAAAACTCTGTTTGTGTGTGTGTATGTGTGTGTGTGTGTGTGTGTGTGTGTGTGTGTGTGTGTGTGTGTATGTGTGAGTATGCATGTGCTGGGGGTGTAGTGAATTTCTCTGCAGATTAAAAGAAAATGTATAAAGATACACATTAAGACAGTGCACACACAGATATAAAAACAAGGTTTCGAATTACTTTCTTCTCTTATTCCAGTGACAAAAATTTCCTACAAGATAAACTTAAGCTTGGAAGGACTTTATTGGTGCCTAGTGGGGAAGACATTTTAGTAGGAATATGAGGCACCTGGTCATGTGGTATCCAGAGTCAGGAAGTAGAGAGTGGAATTTTAATGTTTATGCTTTTTAAAGAAATATATTTTATTAGTTTATTCATATTACATCTCAATTGTTATCCCATCTCTTGTATCCTCCCATTCCTCCCTCCTTTCCATTTTCCCCACTCCCCTCCCCTATGGCTGTGACTGAGGGGGACCTCTTCCCCCTGTATATTCTCATAGGGTATCAGGTCTCTTCTTGGTAGCCTGCTATCCTTCCTCTGAGTGCTTCTAGGTCTCCCTATACAAGGGACATGGTCAAATGTGGGGCACCAGAGTTCTTGTGAAAGTCAATCCACACTCTCCACTCAATTGTGGAGAATGTCTGGTCCATTGGCTAGATATGTGTAGGGGTTCAAAGTTTACTGCACATATTGTCCTTGACTGGTGCCATAGTTTGAGCAGGAGCCTGGGACCCAAATTTGCACATCATAATGTTCTTCCTGTAGGTTTATTGGACCCTCTGGATCCTTCTATTTTCCCATCCTCCCATGCTTCTCTCACCTAGAGTCCTAATAGGATGCCCACCCCTCTGTCCCACTTTCCTGGTAAGTGAGACTTTCATGGGACCTATCGCTTGGGCTAGTGTCCAGATATAAGTGAATATACACCATTTGAGTCTCTCTGTTTCTAGGTTAACTCACTCATTATGATCATTTCTACTTTAATCCATTTGTCCACAAATTTCGGGAATTCCTTGTTTTAATAGCTGAGTAATATTCCATAGTATAAATGTATCACAGTTTCTTTATCCATTCTTCTTCTGAGGGATACATAGGCTGTTTTCAGGTTCTTGCTATTATGCATAAGGCTGCTATGAACATGGATGAGCAAATGTTCTTGTTGTGTGCTGGAGCTTCTTCTAGGTATATTACAAGGAGTAGAATAGCTGGGTCTTGAGGAAGCCCTATTCCCAGTTTTCTGAGATAGCACCAGATAGATTTCCAAAGTGGCTGTACTAGTTTGCATTCCCACCAGAAATGAAGGAGTGTTCCTCTCTCTCCACATCCTTGCCAGCATGTGGTGTCTCTTGAATTTTTTATCTTAACCATTCTGATAGTTGTAAGATGGAATTTCAGTGTTGTTTTGATTTGCATTTCCTTGATGACTATGGAGGTTGAGAATTTATTTAAGTGTTACTCAGCCATTTGATATTTCTCTGTTGATAAATCTCTGTTTAGTTGAGAGCCCCATTTCTCACTTGGGTTATTTGGTTTGATGGTGTTTATTTTCTTGAGTTCTTTATAAAGTTTGGATATTAGACCTTTGTTAGATGCAGGGTTGGGAAAGATCATTTCCCAGTCTGTAAGCTATTGCTTTGTTCTCTTGACAGTGTCTCCTGCCTTACAGAAGCTTCTCAGCCTCACGAGGTCCCATTTATTATTTGTTAACCTTAAGGCCTGAGCTCTTGTTGTTCTGATCAGGAAGTCGTCCCTGTGCCAATGTGTTCCAGGCTCTTCCCCAGTGTTTTTTCTATCTGTCTTAGTGTCTCTGGCTTTATGTTGAGGTCTTTGAGCCACTTGGACTTGAGTTTTGTGCATGGTGACAAATTTGGGTCCAATTGCTCTTTTTTTACACATAGATATCCATTAGACCAGTACCATGCTGTTTTAATTACTGTTGTCTTATAGTATAGCTTGATATCAGGTACAAATATTACTCTGGAGAATCTTTTATTATACAAAACTCTTTTAGCTATTCTGGGTTTTTTTTTTTTTGTTATTCCACATGGAGTTCAGAATTGAACCTTCAATTTTTTAAAGGAATTGTGTAGGTATTTTGATAGAGATTGCATTGAATCTGTAGATTTCTTTTTGTAAGGTGGCCATTTTTACTGGGCTAATTCTCCTGATCCATGAATAAGGAAGATCATATCATCTTCTCATGTCATCTTCAATCACTTCTTCAGAGCTTTCAAATTTTTTTCAAACAAGTCCATCACTTGCTTTGTTAGAGTAACTCCTAAGTATTTTAAATTGCTTGTGGCTAATGTGAAGGGTGTAGTTTTCTTAATTTCTTCCTCTGCATGCTTGTAGTTTGTATATAGGAAGGCTACTGACTTTTTGCATTAACTTTGTTTCCAGCCAATTTGCTGAAGGTTTTTTTCAGCTGTAGTAGTTCTCTGGTGGAATTTTAGTAGTCACTTATGTACACTATCATATTATCTACAAATAAGGATAATTTAACATCCTCATCTCCCATTTGGATACTGTTGATCTTGTTTTGTTTTCTTATTGCTCTGGCTAGAACTTCCAGTACTATACTGAAGAGATATGGAAAGAGTGGGCAGCCTTGTCTTGTTCCCGATTATAGAGGAATTTCCTTAAGCATCTCACCATTTAGTTTGATTTTGGCTATTGGCTTTCTGTATATAGCCTTTTTTTATGTTGAGGTATGTGCCTTGTATCCCTGATCACTCCAAAACTTTAAACATGAATGGGTGTTGGATTTTATCAAATGCTTTCTCTGCATCTAAGGAGATGATCATGTGGTTTTTTATTTTCAGTTTGTTATATAGGCCTCTTTTATGTCTTCCACCTGTTTGGCTGCATTTGATTAGAATTTTTGTTAGTTTCTTTCATTATCATCTTCTTTACTAAGGATTTGAGGTCATTTTCTTTTATATCCATTGTGTTTAGTTCTCTGGGTTGCTTTCTTTGGGGTAGCTGCAATTTGGAGATGCTATATTGTTTTGGTTTTTTTTTTGTGTGTACGATTTTATGCTGTCCTTTAGGCATCTTGCCATCTCTGTTTTTGGCAGGTAGCCTTTGCAGTTGGTGGAGAGTGTCTGGGAATAGATTCACCCATTTTATCAATCATTTCCCTAGGCCAGAATCTCTGATGCTTCACTGGTCTGGATGGCAAGAGATTTGCCCTGTAGTTTGGGTCTCTCACAGCCAGTGATCCCCACCTCCCCTTTACTGTGGTTTCTGTAATTGTCCTGAGTCTCTGAATGTGTGTTGGGTCAGGCAAAAGTGTCCACAGCATCGTGTGTCCCCTTGTAGCGCTGGAGATCTCCAGAGACTGAAGCAGGTTGGGTGGAGGGAGTCTAATGACCGTTCTACTTCTTATCTCCCTGAGATTTCCTTAGTCTCAGAGCTTTGATGCTCCACTGGTCTGTGGCTCCCGGTAGCGTTTCAGGACCCAGACAACTCACAGAGTCCAGGTTAGTGTGATGGGACCCAAACAGCACACACACTGAGTCCAGTTCACGTCTCTGGACCCAAATGTGTCTCTGGACCCATACGGGTCTCTGGGCCTAATCCATGCAATTATTCCAGTTAGTGCTGAGTCCAACCAGGGTATTGGGCCCAAACTGCACACTGGGCTCTCTGAGTTCAACTAGAGTCTCGGGGCCCAGGCCACATGCAGAACTCAGTTATAGTCTCAGAACCTGTGCTGCCGGCTGAGCTCAGCCAGGGACTTTGGACCATAACCACATGCTGAATTCAGTTAGGGACTCTGGGCCAAATCCGCACGCCGAGTCCAGTTGAAATATCAGGGCCAGTAGTGCACACCAAGCTCAGCTAGGTTCTCTGGGCCCAAACACCCTGCCAAATTCAGCTAGGTTCACTGACCCAAATTGTCCCCCAAATTCAACCATATTCTCAGGACAAGGACTGTGTGACAAGTTCAGCTATTGTCTCTGTGCCCAAATTGTCTACCAAGTCAAGCTAGGTTCTCTGGGCCCAAACCATGAACCAAGCTCTGCTAGAGTCTCAGGGGTCGAACCGCACTCTGAGTCCAGTTTTTGTCTCAGGGCACAAGCCGTCCACCGAATTGAGTTTGGGTTATGGGACCCAATCCATGTGCCGGGTTCAGCTAGGGTCTCAGGGCCCAAATCTTGCACTGAGTCCCCTCTCCCACAGCAATCCCCACCGGTTACCATGCCAATCACTTCTGCCAGAGCGTTCCCAGCTGCCAACCTCAGCTACAGCTGTTGCTGAGCTTGTCCAAGAAATTCCGCACTCCTCCAAAGTGGAAGGGTATGTAAGTTTTCTTTATTTTGGCCTTTTTGGACTGTGGAGTGCTCCTGCTGTAGTGGGGTAGTGAGCTTGATGTTCCTGGTTCAGAACTGCATACAATTCCCTGAATCGTTTACTGGAGCTTCTATACATGGTCCACGCTGATCACCACCATCTTGGATATTTATGTTTAGGCTTTTTTTCCTTGTTAGGTAGTCTAGAATACCTATTCATGAAAGAGTGCTGTCCACCTTTATTGGGTCATCACACCACAATTAACCTAGTTAAAAAGCTGCTCAGAGAATTTATCTCCAAGATGATATTGGGTCCTTTGAATTTGACAATCAATGTAAACCACTATACACTTTAAATACATAGATACTTCTTGAATGCAGAGTAAATAATGTGATTCTACAAGTCTCTAAAATTTAGAGACTTGATGCATTGTTTTATATCAATCTGATGCCATTAATCTGGAAGACAGCCATAAACTCAAATGCTTTTATCTTACTGAACCAGCAGGAATGATGTGGCATTATTTTATCAGTGTTTTCACAAAAGATGGCAACAGTTTTCTTAAAGAAATTCTCAGGACCCCACAGCAAAGACTGTAGAATTTGTGAATTTTAATGTAACATTGGACTGTGTAACGTGCTTATACTACAGATAAGTGCTTATTAGACTCTAGTGGGAAATTTCCAGCTGATGCTGTGTTCAGAAGGAGACTATGTGGTCTCTCTAAATCTGGGAATTTTATTTATAGGTATGAAGAGGTCTTTCCATTTACTTTAAGTACAATTGCTTTCAAACCACAAGTCCCAGATTCCTAGGGACCCTTTAAGATAGATCAAAAACTGAGTTAATTGTTCATGAAGTTGAAGAGCAATGGTAGGTGGCTATTTTTATTTAAGTTCCCCCTTTCTCTCATACATCCACAGAAAAACACTCTAGTCACCTTTTCATAGAGGTCAATCTTAGTTTTAATTTCTTATGTGCTATATACTTTGATGTTTTTAGTCCCATTGTCCTGGCTTTCATTGAGTTTACTATGTGCTTGAATCATCAGGTTTCAGAATCCTCCTATCTCTGCCTTACCAGCAATGGGATTATATACACATGCCACCAAGCCTGCTTACTAACATGGATTCTAGAAGTTGAAGTCAGGTCTTCATGATTCCTAAGAGTTCAAAGCTTCACAGAGATCCAACTACCCCTGTCTCTAAGAGGACATATTAAGGATATATTCCATCATGCCTAAGTTTATTTCTCATTCTCAAATTGGGAATTTATAAAAAACAAAATTCAAATTTTAATTGTATTTTTATCACCTTTTATTTATTTTTAATTGGTCATACTTTTGCTTTCTAGTCTACTAAGACTCTATCTACCACCAGGTTTTGAGACCTTTCTCTGCCTTTTATACTCATACTTTTAAATTTGGGATCTGTTTTGAGTACAATTGTATATAACTCAACTTAGAGTGCATTTCATTGTTGCTGCCAATGTCCAATTGCTGCAATACAATTTGTTGATAATAATGCATGTATCACCAATAATTTTTCAGTACTTCTATCGATAATCAGTTGATTGTATTTCTGTGAGTCTCCTTCCATTTTCTTATTTCTTCTTTTCATCTACATGTCAATTGACCCAATAATGCCACATTCTCTTTGGTATAATAGCTACACAAGTCACAAAACTAAATATGAGATATTCTTTCTTCTACTATTTTTATTTATTTATTTTCCTCTGTGTATGATGTGCATGTTCTGAATACATATTTTTGCTTGTGTGGAAGGACATGTGAGTTAAAACACATGCTTGTGTGGAGGTCACAGATTGATGTCAGAATTATTTGTTCAAACCCAGGGCATGCCCTGTTGGCTGCTTTTACTGGCCAGCTTACTCTGATGACCTTTTGGGACTGGGGTTACAGTTTGGTTATCCTGCCCACCTGCATGGATTTTCATGAGATCCTGAGGATCTGAATGACCATCCTCAAAATTGCAAGACAAATACTTTCATTTCTTAAGCTAGCTACAAAATTCCTCTATCGTTTTTAAAGTTATTTTCATTATTGTAACTACTATGCAGTTTTATATAAAAATCTCACATAATTTTGTCCTAGTCTTTAGAACTGCTATGAGGCCGGGCGTGGTGACACACGCCTTTAATCCCAGAACTCGGGAGGCAGAGGCAGGTGGATCGATGTGAGTTCAAGGCCAGCCTGGTCTACAAAGCGAGTCCAGGACAGCCAAGGCTACACAGAGAAACCATGTCTCAAAAAACCAAAAAAATAAAAAATAAAAAATAAAAAAATTTAAAAATTAAATAAAAGAATTATGTTGATATTTAGGTGAATGAAGACAAAATTGCCATTTTATAGTATGTTTAATTTCCAACAAACAGTACCTCATATGGTGCACTATATTCATACATACATATACATATGTATGTGTATATGTGTGTCTTTGCTAGAATTATGCTGCTTTCATTAGAATAATTTTACACACACACACACACACACACACACACACACACACACACAAACATATACACACACTTCTTCAGTAACTATAACTGGTTACATTTATTACTGTTGTTTTGTTTTCTATTTTGAGGTGGTCTCATGTTGTGCTGGCTATCCTTAAACTCACTATATATCTGGGGATGACATTGAGCTCCTCATCTTCTTGTCCATTCTTCTTCAGTACTGAGATCACAAGTATATAATATCATGCCTGCCCTGTAACATGAGTTGTTAAAATAGGTTTCTAAATTCCAGTTGAAAAATATTTCAGGATTTGGTAAAGCGTTGTGCTTCTCCTTCCTTTGGTCATCAGGGCTTTTAATGGTCTGGGTCTCTTTGGAGCTACAGGTACAGGCAGTATCTGACATGGATACTGGAAACCAAATTCCACTCATAGCAAGTGCTCTTACTAAGTGAGTCATCTGTTCATTCCCTGCTGTGCTTTTTTAAACTGAAACTTGTTGATAGTTTTAATATTCAACTTGATATAACTTGGGAAAGAGTCTCACTGAGCAGAGAAATACCTCAGTGAATATTCTTAGTTGTATTAATTTATGGCAGCAAGACACAGTTCACCATGGACAACACCACTCCCTGATCTGGGAACCCTGGACTGTCAAACTGTAGAGAGGAGAGGAACACCAGGAAGGAGTCTGCACTCACTCTCTGCTCTTGATTGAGTATGTTTAGCTGCTTAAAGCCTCTGCCTTGATTTCTCCACAACAACAGGCTGTAACCTCAAATTACAAGGTGAATATGTAATTTCTCTCCTAGAGTTGTTTTTTTCACGGTATCTTGTCACAGAAACGGAAATAAGATAAGAATACAGTTTTTTACTTTCACCAAGTAGGCTAGGGTGGCTGTCACCAAGCCTTGGGGATGTACCTGTCTCTGCTTCCCTAGCACTAAGGTTGTAAGCTTAAACTACCAACCATCGATTGCCTTCAAATAAAAAATATATATATTGAGTTCCTAAGTTTGAATATAACATATTTTTGTGTTTTATGCTGTTTTGAAACATCTTTATAGTTTACTTAGCTTACAGAACTGTTGCACAAAAATTAAGATATAATCACCCATTTTTTTCTTTGACTATTTCTTCAGGATATTATGTTCACCTCCTTTTAACATCCAGGTAACACACTTGTTTACTTTCTGTGGTAGTTCATTCTGTTCATTTTCATTCAACCTAACTTCTCTTGTTTTTCTTGCCTTACCCTCCTTAATCCTAGGATTTCAGTCATCCCCCTCCACCACTTTAATTAGCTTAAGTTTTTCATTTTCCATGTTCCTATTTTTTTTCAGAAGTAAAATTTATTCTGAGTTACCGTTTTAAACTTTTATTTGGTGTTTTTGTCTTTTATTTCTTTCGTGAGACTATTCTTTTTTGTTTCAGAGGTGAATAATTTCTTCTTAAAATTTTTTATATATACTTTATGTCTTAAATCTTTCATCAGACATTGTTCTACCTTTATTTTATTTTTGTAATTGGCTGATGTTCCTTAATTTTTCATAGAGATGATTCTTTCACAGCTGCTATGATATCCTTCTCATATAGAACTCCATGGTGACTTCCATGCTCCAATGTGGAGTCTTATCTTCTATGATGTCTCTGTGAGCAGAACTGAGTCTTAGTTTCACAGTGGTCTCCACAAGCTGCAATAGAATCCTGTCTTTATCATGACCTAAATGAATAGGGGCAAAGTATTATTTCTCTAATGGCCTCTACAAGCAAGGCTGGAAGTCTGGTTTTGTGGTGTAGCAGGGGCTTGTACTGAGTGTCATCTGCATCTTGAAACTTAAGGAGGAGACCACTTATTATGAACAGCGTAGACTACCTAGTAAATCTGCACTGATACCAAGAAGAAAGGTTCTTGTTATATCCTTATGAATCTTTACAAATCAGCCTTTTAGGAAATGGGACTTTGTTGAGACAAAGCAGCTCTGAGGATGATTGAATAGCTGCTTTCTGAAAGGTTTCTGTCTTACAAATTTCTCTTTGCTGGATTGTAGCTAAAGACTAAGACTTTGGAAGAAATATACTCTCTCTGGTGGCCAAGATGCCATTTCCACAAACAGTACAGTGAATCAGCTTTATATAGTGTCATTATTTGGGTTCTAATTACCTCACCACTTTGATGTCTCATTCTTTGTATATCTGCCTTCTGAGTTAAAGGATTGCAGTGTTGTACTACATTACCTACTCTGGGAACTTAGAAGAATGGAATCCAGTGCTTGCATACTAGGCAAGCACTCTACTAAGTCACATCCTTTCTAACTGTTCTACTTTTTGTTACACAAATTTCTGAAATACCAGTGTACAATTGGTTTATCATTTTTCTTACAAGAAAAGATGAAATACTTAAGATGGTGTGGCAAAACTGTAAGGAAAAGAAAGAGTGTTTATTGCTCTCTTTCAGAACCTCAGTTTTTCATCTACAATGCTCTCAAAGCTTTTCAATCATGTTCCATTGCACATCTTCACATTTATATTTGTATCACATCAGCAGCATCTTTGTCCCACACACTTTCACATCATCTTTCCCACAACAGGCTCTAATAAGATTACTCACTTCTGAGCTCTCAGAGTATCATATCCTTGCTTTTCTGGAATCAGATTTCTCCCTTAAATTCTTTGCTCATAGTTGTCATCTTGTATTCTGGATGTCATAATTGAGGCTTATCTCCTCCACCTCAGAATAGAAAGTTTTGCTCACTACTCACTCTTTATCAAAAACAGGGTACAATAAATGTCATCTCTTCAGTGGCTGTTGACTACATGGGCAGGGACTGTGGGAAAGAAAGAGAGGGTGGGCTGAGATAATGGTTCAGTTGCTAAAGGGCTTGTCTTGCAAACATGAGGGTCTACATTTGATCATCAGAACATACAAACAAAAGCTCATTGACATGTACTTATAAACCCCACAGAGGCATTTAGATCTCCAAGAGTTGGAGGCCAGCCTAGACTACTTAATGTTTTTGGCTAGCCTGGGTTATGAAGTGAGTATCTTGTGTCAAAACAAACAATAATTAAAACTTAAAAAGTATGAAGAAAAACCTACCAAAATATTAAAGGATGGTCCCTCTTCTCTGAACGGTAAAATTAGATTATCTGTAATAAGACAGTTGAGAATTCCATATAAAACAAAAATCTATTGTCACTTATGGAGCCTGGGTCATAGACTAGGTACTGATGACATAGGCAAATTCCCTTTCACTTTCATCAGGCTTGAGCAGGTAAAATTTCTATTCATTTGTTTTGATTTGTCTTTGAGACATGATTTTATTTGGAGGATCTATCATCAAACCAGTGTTTAAATTGCTAGTGCTAGAAGACTTGGTGCTACTTAAAGCCATTTGTCTTTCTTGGACAACCAGCAATACATTAACATAGCTTAAGAACAGGAGTGAAGGTCGTCAGAGGCCCACAAAAACTTTAATTATAAAATGCTGTGCAATTTAAATTTCAGCACACTTGGGAAAGTTTACAAAACATATCCCCTATTTGTATGCATTAAAATAAATCTCATCAAATACTTCATTGATTTTATAATACTTGCCAATAGTATTTAAGTGTTTATATGAGTCTATTTCTTAATACTTAGAAAACATGTTAGGACATTATTTTCTGTGCCTCATCATAATGTGGCAATTAAGATGGTTCTGTAACATCACATTTATGTACCTTCAAATATGTTTAATGCATACATATATAACCATAATAATTCTTATAATCTTCTATTTTCTAGGATATGAAAATGATTTAAATCACAATTCAGCAACATAACTAACCTTTTAGGTAGGCATTATAAAACTCAGTATTTACCTGAAAACACTGGTTTATGGGATGTAAATTTTGATTGTGTTATTGTAGTAAGTAACGGCAAAACCTGCATTTGATGTGAAATCAGAATATTGCTTGTTCAAAGTAGAAATTAATTGATCTAACTCATTCATGTCTCCTCATGCTTTTTGGTCTGTGAGTTCAAGGCAAAATAGCAGAAGCTAAGAAATAAGCTTTTTAGTGGCAAAGAGATCTGTGATGGAATAGTAAAGTCAGTTACACTGATTTATGATTACCTTCATTTCTCTGGCCTATATAATTTTCAGTTTATAAAGGGGAGTGTTAGTAAATGCATACAGCAACCACTTTATGTCTGCAAGTAGGTCTGTAGGTAGTGGTTTGAGTTTTAAATTTGAAGATATATTTCTCTAAGTTCTGTAGTGTAAACATGTTTTTGTTTTAATCCCAAATGTGGGATGTGAAACAGACTTGTGTGAGTGTTTGTGGCATTTTTCTGCTGGAAACAGACTTTTGAGAAAACAGGCAATGTTTTTCCACTAAAAGAGGAACCACCTCTTGTGGGGCCATGGCCTTTGCCAATTGACAAACATTCCAGTAGGAATCTGAGAAGAGATGTATATTTAAGCCCAAAACAAGAAGCTAGGCTATTTTTGCTTTTTGGTTTTGGTTGTTCATCACTCAATTTTGAAAAGTTCCTAGAAATAACTGTTTCAATGAAGGCTTCAAGGTTCTGACTGCAACTACAGGTTCTAGATGTCACACTTTCCGTCACCTTTACTGAATTGCTTGCTTTCTTTTTACAGGTCTTCTGGAATCCTACCAACTATGCCAGTGGAATTGCTTCAAGGACCTGAGTCTTAAAAGGTCTAGTTTTGTTCCCATAACCTCTTTTTCTCCTATCAAGGGGAGGTGGATTTAGAGGGAGGTATTAAATAATTAATTTAAGAATTAAATAACCCGAAATAAAGTGAGTTTTAAAAAGTCCAATGCCTACAGGTGATGCCCAACATGGCTTGGCAACAATGGTAAATTAACTTATAACGCTGTAGAAGAAACTAGATGGTTTGAAGTTATCAAGATATTATTTCAGGTTACTAGCAAAATGGCAGCTCTGTTGCAGTGTGCTTTCCTCATTTGTATCCAGAGGGAATTGTCTGTTTTTGCTTCTTCCTGAGTTCCATTTTTAAAAAGATTGGAATCAAGACTGATGAGATATGAAAAAAAAAAGTGTCACTAAATCCTATAGTTCTGGAAAAGAATCCAGAGTTGGCAGGGCAGTACAACCAGACAGTTTATGAGTAGAGATGGAAGCACTTGGGAAGCAAATAGCTCCACTGATAAAAGAAGGGAAAATATTCAGATTTGGTGATAACTAAAAACAGGAGTTCTCTGCTCTTGCTGCCCTTCCCTGTTCCATGTGCCAGATGTTCAGAGAACCTACATGTCCTTGGGGGCAGAGAAAAGGAAGCTGGAGATGCTGAAAGTGTTCCCAAAAAATGGGAAGCCAGACACTAAAAGGGCTTTATAGGCTAGTGGGTCATTAGAGGAATTCTCTAGGACTACACAGATAGTATCAGGTTTTCCAATCTTTATACAAAGTATTCTGGCTAATGATGCTGGTGAGACTTATGATGAGATAGCATGGAGGCCAGTACATATAATAAATTTTAAGCAATTTAATGAGTTTATTGTATGGTATGTAGTACATTCATCTTTTGTTAAGCAAATGTTAAATAATTGTGCTACGTTGCATACACTTCTTCCTCAATATTGGAAGGAATTCGTTTCAGCTATGTTAGAAGCTGCTTAACTGCTATTACAGCAGTTATTCTGGTACAAAAACAAAGCCACAAAAATAGAAGAACAAAATATAACAAGAGAAATAAATTTTCTTAAAGATCAGTTGCTTGATGAAGGGTGTTATGCTGATTTAAGAGAAAAAACTGGATCATAAGATTTACTAATTAAACAATTTTTTGTTGCAGCCTGAAGGGCTTTGGAGATGGTGGAGGAGCCTGAGTAAAATAAAACCACTTCATTTACTAAGGTATTTCAAAGCCCTGGAGAAACGTTCACAGAATGCTTACAGAGTGAGTTCATC
The DNA here is from genome assembly GCF_964271855.1 of Acomys minous. Taxonomy (NCBI): domain Eukaryota; kingdom Metazoa; phylum Chordata; class Mammalia; order Rodentia; family Muridae; genus Acomys; species Acomys minous. The sequence continues at coordinate 79,606,378 of NC_140483.1, forward strand.
TTTAGATAGAGCCATACCAGACACTGAGACCAGAGAAGGATTGACACTGATCATGGCTAAAGAGAATGGAATACTGAATGCAATGGAGCAATGAAACCATTAAAAGAAAGAGAAGCCCCATTAGATGAGTAGGTAAGAAAGACAGCTAATACTGGCTCTCAGGTGCATCAAAACAATATTATAGGACAAGCTGTAGCGAGAGGTCTCGGACTTCAAAACCCCCGGTGCTATAATTGTGGTAAATTTGGCTATTTACAAAGAAAATTTAAGGTTAAGGATTTCAGACCTCAAAATAAAAGGTGCATTAACTCTGGAGAAAAATGGTACTCATAGAAGGGAACAATGAGATTCTGACCATGATGCTAATTATATCCCAAGACTTCTAAGTTACGGTATCCACTTTGGAAAGAGAAAACATTGGTCTAGGCATTGCCAATCCAAGGGAGATATATGAGGTAATCTTTTGCCATTGGGAAAATAGAGGAGAGGCCTGTTAGCTCAAGGCCATAAAGCGAACAATACAAGCCCTCTTTCTTTCGTCATCCAGGAGGTAACAGTCATACAGAAAGATGAATACTACATTTTGATGTTTTAGTGCATGCTACTGAAGGCAACGAAGCTTTGGATCTGGATTCAGATGCACCTCTTACCCTTTCCCCAAAGGTTGAACGTTACAAAATAGTCAAAGGTGTTTATTGTCCTTTACCTTCAGGGACAGTAGAAATAATCTTGAGAATAAGTGGATAAACTTCTCAAGGCATTATTGTGCATCCAGGTATTATAGATGGGGATTGTAAGGAAAAATTAAAAGCATGGCATATGTAAAAAAGGTGATTTAATTAATGAGTGGGATAGAATTACCCAGCTGTTACTGTTTCTTTACACTAAGGACAAAGATACTCCAGTAGAAAGAACAGGTGCATTTGGAAGTACTGGAAGGCATGTGCTCTGTCAAATAATGGTTAATGATCAGGGACCCAAATTAATGGTACAAATGAATAATGTGGAAATAGAAGGTTTAGTGGATATGAGAACAGATGTCACCATTCTTTCTCAAAAGTCTTGGTTTCCAGATTGACCACTTCAGAAGGTTTATACACAGTTTATAGAAATTGGTAAAGTATTTCAAATAAGACAAAGTGTACAGTGTATGAAATATTTCTGACCAGATGGGCAATCAGGGATCCTGAGCCCCTACGTGGCTGACATACCCATAAATTTATGGGGAAAGCATCTTTTACAACAGTAAGGTACTGAAATTAATAGTCCTACAATCACCAAACTATGGAATTAAGGGTAAAATGGTAGAGGCTTCTGGGGAAGGTATTGTTAAGTATAGTCAAGAGCAATCACAAGGTATGCCCAGAGTCCAAGCACAGAATTTAATAGGTATCGAGTTTCCAAATTTGTAAAGGGGGCCACTTCTGACATACAAATGAATTGTATGCCCCTAAAATGGATAACAAACAGACATGTTGGCAAGATCAGTGGCTCATAAAAAAAATGCATGCACTTCAACAACCAGTAAAAGAGCAGCTAGAGCCTGATCATATATAAGAGAATACTTGCCCATTGAATTCCCTTGTGTTTGCTGTTAAAAAAAATAAATAGGAAAATGGAGGATGGTAACAGATTTAAAGGCACTGAAGAAAGCAATTCAACCAATGGGTTGTTTACAGCCTGGAATTCTTTACTTTCTTTGTTACCTGTGTCATGGCATATAATATTAATTGACTTAAAATATTTTTTTCACAATACCCTTGCATGAGCATCCTAGCGAAAGATTTAATTTCTCATTACCTACTCTGAAAAACAGTGGTCCAATAAAGAGATACCATTGGAAAGTACTTCCTCAGGAATGTTAAATAGTCCAACTTAGTTTCAATATTTTGTGCTAAAACCATTAGAAATAATTAGTAGGCAATTTCCTCAATCTATCTTGTACCATTACAAATATATGTATGATATTTTATTGGTTGATTCTGATGCAAATATCTTAGACAAAATGTTGAAGAAATCACAAATAATTCTTCCATGCTGGGGGTTACAGATTGCCCCAGGAGAAAAGGTACAAAGAAGATATTCAACTAACTATTTGGCATATAAAATAACTCAACAAAAATTTCAACCACAAAAAAGCTGTGAGACATTGGGTTATAGAAATAACTGAGGAATGAGGACAACCAATATGCTATAAGGATCTGTTGACAATGGAATGGAAACCTGCAATCAATTTGAGATGTTTACATATCTACAGAGAATGAAAAAACATGATTACCAAAAAATCTTATAAAGATTAGATGTGACCAACAAAGACATCCTACTATATGAATAATGAATGTCTTCACATAGCAAGGGAATCATATAGTCTACTTGGTCCTCATGACATGCCATTGTTTCATACTGCATGAATATTACAGCTCAAACAGAATTATAAAATTGGTGCATTACACCTGCTGAAAAATAGGACAGAAATTTATTTTTAGCTGATTGGTTTACCTTTCATATTCCATAGATATTAATGTAGAAATGTACCTATACTAATACCTTTTAAAGTTTATTTATTTTTAGAGCAAAATCCTGGACAATAATGAAGAAAAAGCAAGTAGCTGAGGGGATTCAGTCTCACAGCTGGCCTCACCTACCTTGAAGATCACTTAATCTTTTACTGTGTCATAATTTAAATATGTTAAACCATCATATTATCTCAATTGTTGCTATATTATGATTATATAATTGAAGGTCACAACTACACTTAATATATGTATACAGATGCACAACCATATAGGAGAGAAACAATCTTGTTGGCCACAAGCATCATTTTTGAAACTGGTGATTTACATCACTTTGTATTTATACCTAACTTCTCCTACTATATATTCTGTATTTACAACAAACCAAGAAAGCATTTTAGTAAGGTATCATGTGTTAACTGGAAAAGTAAAGCATACCTTTATATATCATTGTCTTGGGCCCTTTTTAAATTCTGTTTGCTTAGGTTTATTGGGTTTTGACTTAAATAAAAGGATATGGTAGAAAAAAGAGCCTGTTAAAAGCTTGTACAGAACCCCAGCATAACTGTTTCTCTGTTGTGAAGAAGTGATTCACTTTCTCTTAGCAGTGAGTATTCATCACCCATCCTAACAGGTTTACTGCTTTTTTAGTCATTTGGCCAAAGGGAATCAGAAGCCCATGAAAAATCAGACAGTTGGTCATTTCAGTGTCTAAGCAAAATATATGGCCATGTGTACTGCCCACGTTTCTGCAATTATGAAAATTTCTCTTTACAGACATCTTTCAGTGATAACCAAGAAAGTGATTGTAATACTGAAAAACTTTGAGTAAACCATGACCTAATCTTTTCTTTTATGGTCAATTATCCATAGGGAATTATCCATGAGGCTTTAGATACGTACTTGGGAGTAGAAAGCATTATAATGGGAGTAGAAACTATATGTATTTGGGCAACCTTTTCATGTAAGTTGTTTATGGACTCAGGACCTGCCCAGGCCTCATCGTACACACACACACACACAAACACACACACACACACACACACACACATACACACACACATAAACACACACACACACACAAATACACACACACATATAAACACACACACACACACACACATATATATATATATATATATATATATATATATATATATATATATATATATATATATATACACACACACACACATATATACACACATATATGTCCCTTCCATTTGTTAATGTGTTACTGCTATGCATGTCCTACTTTATGGCTTGATGTCTCAGTTAATGCTCAGCTCACATTGGGAAGCTCAGGAAAAGTGCTAAATCTTAGTGGTCCATTGTCAAATATTCAATTTCCATTAAGGTTCAATAGTAGACCAAAATCTGTCATCAGAGGGAGAATGGCTGCCCACGGATGCTGGTCGAAGCATTCTCCAAAATATAAAATGTCTCCTCTGTGATTAACCTATAGATGACTACCAAAGGTTTGAAACAGGATCACTGCCTGCCACTGACACTTTGTGCACCATCTATTTTACTAGATATTATGGACCATGTGGTAGATGAGCCTGCACAGATGCTTTGACCTGTTGATAAGACTTCTCCTGTTCCAAGTTCTAAAAAAGATTTGGCAGCATTCTGAGTCAAGTGGTATATGAATTGGATTAACATATACAAATGACAAATGTGATTCTCCAGAATTCAAATAATAATACTAAATATTCTACTTATTCTTTGGTGGTGGGAGGGGTCAGGTATAATGACTTATCTTCCACTTTAGAAGAAAGGAGTATTCTCCACATGCCCTACACTATTGAACTCATAGAAATTTCACTGAGGTAGAAGGTCCATGAAGGATAGATGAACTTATATCCCATCCTCAGATGCACATATGCTCTACCACCAAATCCAAAGTTCCTACTTCCTGTTTAATTGGTCTGAACTTCATAATGTCATGAATATACTGATGTAGTGGGATGTTTTATAGAAAAGACAAGAACTGAAGATCTCTTCAAACTAAGTTATGACACAGGGCTTGAGGAATTAATATAGCTTTATGGTAAAACTTAAAGCATACTTCAGGCCTTGACCACTGAAAGCAAATTACTCTTCATGCTACGGACAGGTTGCTGTTAAAGTTTACATGGTAGATCAATAGCTGTATACCATTTACCAAGAAATGTGTATATACACATCTGGTAAGAATATAACATCTAATAGAGCAGCTGTATTCAAATACACTATTTTATTGAGTTTTCAATAATAACTGTCGTTTTCTACAATCTGTCTTATGGAATGGGCAGATAATAGAGTTAGAGAGAGATGTGGAAAACACCATTCTTGCATAATTCAGGTTTGAAGAGTAGAATTGATTGCTAGGACTCCTCCTGGTATATTATCCTTTTTTCTGTTCAATATTTTCTCCGGTAGAAGCAAACCCAGAGGCTTCCATTTGTTCTGTCTATCTATATTAGTTCTCTCTCTCATGTTAGGAAACCAAGGTGGTGATTCTTCTAATTTCTAAATATACCTATCCAAAATATACATTCTGGAAATAAGGAAATAATAGAATGAGATCTGGGACACATTAGACTCTCTGACAGACTTCATCTCAAACTCCATTATTGACTTCACCTCTATAAGCTCCTATTTGAACTGGAGAGCCACAATGCTTCTTGGTGGCCTCCTGGAATCAATGTCAGTATAGAACCTGATAATAGACACTGAAAAGTCTGACTGTTTCCTTTCTTTCTATGTATAGTTATCCTTTAAAAGGCCACAGGTTTATCAAGGGGAAAGTAGAAGGAAGCCTAAGAGAAAAACTGTAATATATTTCATCCCAGGCCTTCCTTAAGGAAACTTGATTGCCTTTCTGGTTCAAATATGCATCTGGTTCAGGGGCTGAAGTTCCTTCTTGGTATAACCCATAGGCTTTTATTCATTTGTTTGAGGATTTTTTCTTATGTATATGAATCAAACACTTATTAGACTTCTTACATTGTTTTTGACAACACCAGGAATGGTTAGCCAGTATGGAATGTCCATACTTTCCCTGGCACTCTAAACATCATACTCCCTGTCCTGTCCATTGTAGATAAGATTTTATGGGCACTGTTTTGCATATGCTGCTCATTACAATAATTATACTCACCCTGCCTTTGATGATTCAAGGCTGCAATCAAATCTCTGCTTCCTCAGGACTCAGTTAAACCCATTGTATTTAATTACCCAATTGAGCAATAGCATCTCCAAACCTAACGTTTGAAACAAAGGATAAAACTGTTTAAATGTGCTGATATTACTCTTTGCTGTTTTGTGTCTTATAGGATTAGTAAAGGGAATGACTTTTCAGGTATCTTATCTATCATATTTGGTTTTACAAGTGTACCAACTCTAGCCTTACAATTTCACTGAGCCTTAAAATTCTTTCATCAATACCAAGTCAAGGATATCACTCATTTCCAAATGATTTCCAGTGAATCAACTTTTGAAAAGTGTTTCATTCAATCAATCAAACCAAATTTTGAGACTACTCTTTAACTGTGTAGCTGTCATATTATGTCTTGCATCTTACTGGGCCCATATGGATAAACACAGCCTGTTATAATTTTCTCCCTTCCTTTTTCACATATCCTTAAAATTCATTTCCACATTGGTCAACTAAACTTCTGGTTAAATGAATTAAAGTCCTTTGTGATATAGGTACTTCCTTATGGACTACAATTTCTATTTTTCATTTAGGAAGCTTCTAATCCTTGAGTCTAGGTAATGGTCTAGAGTCAACAAATGCTAAGCCCACAGGGACATCAGTATTATCTTGCCTGACATCTTTTTCAGAGTTAGTTACAAGTAAGGCATACATTGAAGGACTATTTATATCAGGTGAAGAGACAGCAATATTTTAGGAGGTGGATTGTGGGATGAAATTTATGCTAAGAATGAAATGAAACACTACTTTCTCAGGTGAGATTAAATATTTATAATCTGAGAATTCAAAGTTGTTAGTCCCAGTAGGGTTTTCTGATACACAATGGTCCCAAGTGACTGAACTTTATTTTTTAACAGTCAATTCCATTACTTAACTACAAGAATTCGCTGAGGCTGGAGCTTGATTTTTCACTGTAATTCAAAAATAATTATAATGAGGGCTTATATTTGATTTTCTAAAATTTGAGCTTTATGGCTGCTTCAGAGAAGATTGTCTTACAGGGCATATATAGAAACATTTATTCTGTTTATACTCAGCTGGAGCTTGTCATTCATTCTTATGACCATATTCTGAGATGCTATAAGTTGGTTAATATCATGAAGCTTATTACTTTTTTCTATACCAGTTTATGCAGAAATGATAGAACTCACCATCCAAAATTGCTATTATTTTTATTTTTCAACCAATTATATATTGTTTTTTCATAGTCACTAGTTCCTTGCTCCTCAACATTGGTGAAACAAGATAATCAAATACATTTATCTCAGTAAGTTCTTGAAATCCTTCTCACAATGTAATTTTAGAGCTCTCTATGATACTAAGTGAGGCTTAAGAATCTACAGTCAACAAGTTGAAAGCCTAGCCAAAAAACTTTCAGAAATCCATCATTTAATTGCTTTCCTAGAAGCACTTCTCATACCACCATCTCTATTAGCAAGACTTCTCTAGAGAACTAGAAATGACAAAATGAATATACAATAATCTGATTTTTTAAAGTGACTAATCTACCAATGAGTGCCTCACAAAGGCCAGGCCAAGAATCTAGTAGTAATTCAATCCACAAGGTTAGATGTCTTAAGCAAATTTTTGTCTACCTTACAATCCTATAAATATAGGTTATAGAGCCAGTGAGGGATTGTCTCTACAATAGAGGAGATAATCTTGCCAATAAGAGTGAGGACAAACAGACAAAAGGAAAATGTGTCTTTTTTATCCTTTTGAAGATGTGGTCCAGATTTAGAATGAATATTGATATTCATCAAATAATATAAACGAGAAAATCCCACAGAGGTAGGTGTTGGCTCAGTTTATTAACAATTAAACTTTATTATACAACCCAACTAGCATATACAAGAAGGAAAAAAAGGTTAAAGGGACAGAAGATTAAAACCTCCTGGAATCCGTTCGGCAGGACGGGTCCTTAGGTGTCTCAGTCCCACGAGCTGGTCCGGTCCTTTTCTCTCTCTCCGTGCCTTCTTCTTCTTCCTCTCTACCTCTTGTTTTTCTCTCTCCCCCACCTTCCCAGTCATATGCAAAGGGCGGTCCCTTCTCCCTTTGAGGGTCAATTAGGAAAACAATAGCCACAGTGGGGTTCCTAGGTAGGCTTCCTGAATTCCAAGCCCAGGAAGGCTCCAAACAGTCTCTCACAAGGTATTCATGGTGTGCCCCAAGGATAAAGCCCGCCAAGACTGCTTCCACCTGAGACAAAGCTTAATCTTTCCTACACCTCACCCTTCTCTCTAAAAAATTAAGAACTATATACACATATATACATATATACATACTCATCAGGAATCAAGAACATAACAAAGTCCTTTTATACTTGTTAACCTAAGGGAAAGTATACCACTATCCTATCAAAGAGAGTCCTTTTCTTTCATGAGAAATTGTAATTATTAATCTACTAAAGCTTCTAGTAACACTGTGGCTATCTAGTCTTCAATCCCATCAGAGACCCAAGAAGGAAAATCTATCTAATAAAGGAAGTGCTGGCAGGCAACTTCCAAGTTGCAGAGTACAGAGAGAGCAGACTGCCTGGATAGTCACCGAATTCTCTCCTTCATTGGGGCAATCAGTCTTCAGCCTTTCGGCCCAAAACATCCAATGAACTGCTTTTTGAAGCAGGAAATCCGAAGGTCTGGTCCATCTATTCTCTTTAAAGCTGGACAGTCATCTTTCCAGCATCATTGTTGATCATTGCAGACAGTCAGCCTGTCATCAGCCGTAGAGATAAGAGCAGTAGCAGAGCAGTTTTTCCGTCTAGTGACCATTCTGTCACCAGCGTCTCTTGAAGCCCCCATCTTCAATGATGCAAATGGAGAGGCGGCCAGGAGCGGATGTCTCTCTCTATCAGGAAAGCCCTCATCATTAAATGCCATATTCTGTGGATCTCTGAAGAGTTTGAAGAGCAAATCTATCTATTCTTACAGTTATCAATCTATTCCTTTGAAGACATAGACAAGCTATTAAACAAACCTGCTCTATAACAAAGTGAGTATCTAATAGGATTTCTACGTAACTAAATACCAACTTTTATCCCTGATGATTCCAAACAGTTTTTTATAAGACATTAGTGGTACAAATAATACATCAAATAAACATTGAACAAAAAGAACGTAAATTTCTAACATACAATATACAATATTTTCTCAACATATAACATACAATACATAAGGCAAAAATGAATGGAATATACAATTTAAGTTCATATCAATGTGAAGCAAAAGTTGAAGTCTTAAATTTCTGTCAATCAAAAGTCTTAAATTTCCATCAATCTACAATACCAATGTAGAATTTTTTAAGTTAGTAGATTCAATAATCTACCTTTTATTCTACAATCCTGTATCCTCCCTTCCTTCCCCCCTTTTTCTTAATATTAAAAGGGATAGAAAGTAAGAGAGAAAGAAAGATAGAAGAAAGAAATCCCCAAATGAACTTTTATTAATTGTAAATAACCCCGTTAGGCAAAGATGAGCATTGGTAACCCACCAAAAACACACATCCCACCTACTGGGAATGGGGGCGTCGTGTTCTCAAAATTACTTGATGCTGTTTAAGAGAAAAATATTTTTCGGGTACCCAAGAAAAATAATATATTGGCCAAGCGCTGGAAAAGCTAGCTGTTTTTTGTCCAGTCCTTTTGGGATCGATCCTTTCGGCTAGCCAATTTATTGTTAATATGCATGCAATTTCTGGAAGAAGCAGTAGTGCCAGAGGCAGAAGTTCGATCTTCATAATTGTCCTGTTTTTTGCTCTGAAAGTAAGCAGACTTTATAAATCATTAGTACAGGTATGTTAGTACATATATAATTTTCAAGGGAACATCATTTGAGGCATCTTGCTCGAGGTGCCAGAGGCATGCTTTTGGGGTTAAATCACCCATGCTGCCTGCTGTCTTCAGCATTGTCCTGCTTTTTGCAAATACAGGGCTCTACCTGCATATACACCAATAGGACAGAAGAGGGCATTAGTTCTCCAAGCTGTAAGGAACAATGTCAAGCTGTTAAGAACCAGGTAGCTCTTAAGATTCACTTGTTATATGGTCAGATCTAATCTTTATAAGTTTAGTTGGTAGCCATATATTTTCACTCCCTGTGGAAACATATGCATACCCACGACCCCATCTCAAAACTACTGCAGGTTTCCATTTCATACTTTCCAAGTCCTTGAAGAATATTGGTTGCCCCAATTCCTCAGTTTTTTCTATTATCCAATGTCTCTCCGCAGCTGACGTCCCTTCATCATTCACATTAAGAAAATTTAGAGTCAACAAAGCATTATTTAATCGATCCCTGGGTGTCTTTACCCTTCCCTTTTGTTTAATAAGCATTTCTTTTAAGGTACGATTAGCTCTTTCCACAACTGCTTGTCCTGTGGGATTGTGAGGTATACCAGTAACATGTTTTATATTATAATACATAAAGAAGTTTTTCATCTTACGGGACACATATGCAGGAGCATTGTCAGTCTTAATTTGTGCAGGTATTCCCATAAATGCCATTATTTCTAGTAAATGAGTAATCACACAGTCAGCCCTTTCAGAACTTAAGGCAGTTGCCCATTGAAAACCTGAATAGGTATCAATGGTATGATGCACATATTTCATTTTTCCAAATTCTGCAAAATGAAACACATCCATCTGCCAAATTTCATTCCTTTTGTTACCTCTAGGGTTAATTCCAGCAGGTAATGGTAGTTGACTATATAAGGAACATGTAGGACATTTATTAATTATTTCTCTAGCTTGTTGCCAAGTGATAGAAAATCTTTTCTTCAACCCCTTACCATTGATATGATGTTTTTCGTGAAATTTGGAGGCTTCGAATATATTACCTATCAATAATTTGTCGATCTCTTCATTTCCTTCTGCCAATGGACCTGGTAAACCTGTATGGGATCGAATATGAGTAATATACAAGGGATAATTTCTGCTTCTGATGACCTGTTGCAGTTCTATAAATAAAGTAGTCAATTCTGTGTTATCAGGAGTAAATTCGGCAGTTTCTATATGCAAAACAACCTTTTCAGCATATTGAGAGTCAGTAATTATATTAAGAGGTTCAGGAAAATCTAACAAAACCATAAGGATAGCATATAATTCTGATTTTTGAACTGATGTAAATGGGCTTTTAATCACCTTGGTCATTTTCTCAGACTTATAACCAGCCATACCTGATTTATTTGCATCAGTGAAAAAGGTGGGTGCCCCTGAGATTGGTGACTTCTTTACAATACTTGGAAGGATCCAAATAGTTCTTTTTATAAACTGTATACATTTGCTTTTTGGGTATCTATTGTTAATGTCTCCCAAATAATTACTACAAGCTTTTTGCCAATCTTCATTAATTACCCATAGTGACATAATCTCAGAATCAGTAAGAGGCACTACAATTTCCGCCGGGTCCATCCCTGACAGTTGATGCAACCTTATTCTTCCCTTTGTAATCAATTCTGAAATTTTCTCTATATATGTTTTCAATTTTTTGCTTTGTTTATTTGGCAGGAATATCCATTCTATAATCCGGTCTTCCCTTTGCATGAGAAGCCCAGTAGGAGAATGTTTTGAAGGCAAAATAACCAAAATGCAACCAAGTTCAGGATCAATTCTATCCACATATGCCTTTTGAAGTTTTTGTTCCACCAGAATTAACTCCTTTTCTGCTTCAGCAGTTAAACACCTAGGACTGTTTAAATCCGAATCCCCTTGTAAAATCTGAAACAAGTTACTTAACTCATAGGTAGCTAACCCGATTGTAGGCCTTAACCAGGTAATATCACCCAATAATCTCTGAAAGTCATTAAGAGTTTGTAATTGATCTCTACGGATCTGTACCTTTTGTGGTCGAATTTTTTGTTCAGTTATTTTATAGCCTAAATAGGTAATTGAATCTCCTCTTTGTATTTTTTCCACCGCAATCTGTAATCCCCAGCATGGCAGAATTCTTTGTGCTTCCTGAAACATTTTTTCTACAATACTAGGATCATTATCAGCTAGCAGAATATCATCCATGTAATGGTATATGATAGATTGAGGAAACAGCTTACGAAGTATTTCTAAAGGTTGTTGTACAAAATACTGGCATAAAGTTGGGCTATTTAACATTCCCTGTGGAAGTACCTTCCAATGATATCTCTTCATTGGAGAATTACTGTTCAGAGTAGGTACTGAGAAAGCAAACCTTTCCCTGTCTTTCTTGTGTAGAGGTATGGTAAAAAAACAATCTTTTAAATCAATTGTAATTATATGCCAAGACCGAGGTAATAAGGAAGGCAAAGGAATTCCAGGTTGAAGCGAACCCATGGGTTGAATCACCTTGTTTATGGCCCTCAAATGTGTTATCATTCTCCAACCACCTGATTTCTTTCTTACCACAAACACAGGGGAATTCCAGGGGCTGGAAGATTCTTCGATGTGTTGAGCCTCCAGCTGCTCTTGCACTAAACCGTGAAGTGCCTGTAACTTTTCTTTTGTTAAGGGCCACTGCTCCTGCCATACAGGTCTGTTTGAAATCCATTTTAGGGGCAAGGCGGTTGGTATCTCAGCAGTGGCCCCTCTTATAAATTTTGACACTCTAAATCTGAAGAATTCTGAGGTTGGGCAATGGGCATAGCTGGTGGTCACCTCTGATCACTTACATTAATCTCTTCCCTAGAAGTGCATACCAATTCACCCATTGTTTCAACCTTCTTTATTTCAGTATTTGCAGGAATAGTAATCTGAGTACCCCATTGCTGTAAAAGGTCTCTTCCCCATAGATTTATAGGAATGTCAGCCACATAGGGTTTCAGCCTCCCTATCTGCCCATCTGGTCCCACACACTCAAGCCACTGTACACTTTGTTTTATTTGAGATAACTTGCCAATTCCTACAATTTCTGTATAAACCTTCTTAAGTGGCCAAGTTTGGTTCCAAGACTTCTGGCAAATGATGGAGACGTCAGCTCCACTGTCTACCAAGCCTTCTATTTTAATACCATTCAATTGTATAATTAACTTAGGTCTCTGATCATTAATTACTGTTTGCCAGAACACACGGGTCCCTGTGCTCCCGAACGCACCAGTCCTTTCCACTGGAGCGGCTTTGCCCTTAATGTAAGGAAACAGTAGGAGTTGAGCAATCCTATCCCCAGCATCAATTTTCATCTCCTTTTTCACACATACCAAGATTTTTATTTCCCCTTTAGAATCTCCATCTATAATACCAGGGTGCACAATAAAACCTTGAGACGTCAGCCCGCTTCTTCCCAGAACCAATCCTACTGTGCCTGAAGGCAAAGGTCCAAAAACACCAGTATTTAATTTGTAACATTCAACCTGAGGAGTTAGGATAAGAGACATATTTGAAGCCAGATCCAAGGCTGCACTGCCTTCAGTAGCATGCATTAGATCGCTAACACTCAGTTCCCGTTTTCCTGCGGGTTTGTCACTTCCTGACTGGCCAAAGGAATTCGGCTGGCATTGTTTACGGGGGCCCGAGCCGATGGCCCCCTCCTGCCGTTTCCCGTCGGCAAGATATTGCCTTGCACATCTCGCTTAGATTGACAATCCCGAGCCCAGTGTTTCCCTTTTCCACAGCGACTACAGTACCCTGGGAGTCTTGGTACCTCATTACCATCATAACCAGAACCCCCCTGTTCTCTTCTATGAGTTACGTTTTCTACTGGGTTAGTGTGCCTTCTATTTCTACAGTTTCTTTGCACATGACCGATTTGACCGCAATTAAAGCACCGAGTATTATGATATCTGGGCTCTCTGACTACAGCTTGTCCCACAATATTATTCTGATATTCCTGAGAGTTGATATTAACTGTCTCCTTTATCCAGTCATCTAATGGAGCGCCTCTTTCCTTTAACGGTCTAAGCACCTTCTTACATTCAGCATTTGCATTTTCATAAGCCATGATAAGTTTAAATGCCTTTTTGTTATCAGAATCTGGCATCGCCTTATCCATAGCAGATCCTAATCTCTGCAAAAATTCTGTAAAGGGCTCCAGAGGTCCTTGGAACACCTTAGTAAAAGAAATAGTTGTTTTCCCAGGTTCCTCTACCAGCTCCCAAGCTCTCAAGGCTGCCTTACGACATTGTTCAATCACTCTATCGTCAGCTTGAATTTGCTCTCTCATGTTAGTATATGGTCCATCACCAAGTAACTGATCTCTATTAATATTTATTCCCTGTGCGATATTTTCTTGTTCTATTTTTATAGCCTCTGTTCGCCACCATGATAACCACTGTAACTGTTGTGCTGCTTCCAATACCGCTGAAACTAAATTTTTCCAATCTTGGGGAACAAGTCTATTCTGATAGGCCCAGCTGTTTAACATTTGTTTAACGAAGTTAAAATGCATACCATATCTGATGATGGATTCCTTAAAATGTTTTAAATCCATCATGTCTACAGGACACCAGGCTATTTCGTCATGACCCTCAGCACCATTTGGCTCGATTACATGTCTTACAGTGACTGGAAAAGCTGAAGGTGCCTGGGTGACTGTGGAAGTATCCTCCACTGGTACATTTACTTCCAAAGACCTTTTGGTCGGTCTGGCTTCCTTTGCCTCTGGTTTCTGACCTTCTCCACCCTTTTTAACCAAAGGTGCCTTCTGCTTTTCCAGCCCTTCCACTTTTCTCTGTATTTTGCCTATTTGTTCAGTCAAGTCAGTAATTCTTTCCAAAAGGATAGAGCTTATTGACTCTTCCTGATTTTTCTGCCTTTCCGGTCTCTCTATTTTCTGTCCTTCATCACTACCAAATGCCAAAAATTCTATCCGTTTTCCCATCCCTTCATTTTCATACCTCAGCCTTTCTATCTGTCCAGTCAAATCTGCAATCTTTTCCAAAAGGATAGAACTTACTGACCCTTCCGGCTTTTCTATGCCATTAGCCTGTCTTCTAATCCTTCTAAGCATGAAATATTGTAATAAAAGGACAATGAGAAAACAAAGAATTCCCTCTAAGTATAATGCAGGAAAGAGTTTTGCAACAGCAGTTGCAATTTTGCCAATACCCTGAAACAACATTTCTATCCCGTGGAATACTGAATCTTCCCTCATATCATTAGGGATTGTGGAACCCATCGGGCCCCACATCGGGTGCCAGATGTTGGCTCAGTTTATTAACAATTAAACTTTATTATACAACCCAACTAGCATATACAAGAAGGAAAAAAAGGTTAAAGGGACAGAAGATTAAAACCTCCTGGAATCCGTTCGGCAGGACGGGTCCTTAGGTGTCTCAGTCCCACGAGCTGGTCCGGTCCTTTTCTCTCTCTCCGTGCCTTCTTCTTCTTCCTCTCTACCTCTTGTTTTTCTCTCTCCCCCACCTTCCCAGTCATATGCAAAGGGCGGTCCCTTCTCCCTTTGAGGGTCAATTAGGAAAACAATAGCCACGGTGGGGTTCCTAGGTAGGCTTCCTGAATTCCAAGCCCAGGAAGGCTCCAAACAGTCTCTCACAAGGTATTCATGGTGTGCCCCAAGGATAAAGCCCGCTGTCGCGAGCAGAGAGTTTACACTCAGAATCCGGAACAAAAGAGTCAGGCCAAGAGCAAGTGGTACAATTAACAAGAGAGGTTTATTAGCAATACAAAGGCAACTACAACAAAAGGGCAGCAGCTAAGGCTCCAAGGCCAAGCCACCAATACCATTTCATTACACTCTTAAAACTATCTTAATTCTAATAGGAGTAGCATTTAGCATCTTATAATATCAATGTTCTGGGAGTTTATGCCATTAGGGTATACGACCTGATATCGCGAAGTTCTGTCGAACAGGTTCGCTGCTGCGACTTGATTCAGTTCTCGGGTTGTTTTCTGACAGCGTGTCTGTCTGCTCTGTCCTGGGAGAGCGCCCGTCGGCTGGTAGCATTTTAGGTAATCATGGTGACAGCGAGAGAGAGAGCGAGCGAGCGAAGAGAGCTGGCTGCTTCTTCTCAGGGTTTTTATACTTACTTAACCTTATCCTCTCTAATTCACACATCTAGCTTTCTGTGGCACTCTTATCACCAACTTGCAGTCCTGGCTGCTCCTAGGTCAGAACTTACTACTAAGGTTTTATCTATCACTCACACATCTGGTCAGACGTCAGCTTTTTGGGCTGTCAGCTATTTTCTACGCTGGGCCTTGAAACAAGCCCTGACATGTAGCTGCTTCCTACACTGGGCTTTGAAACAAGCCCTGACATGTTTATTACATTCCACCCCCTGACACCTGAAATGATGTCAACATGAAAGGTGTCATCCTGGTTAAGCCACCAATTGTTGGCTATTGATGGTTAAACAGTTGCCTCGCAGGGCTGGGGTTTACAAAGTCATAATGGCGCAAACTTCTAGTAATTAAAGTAAATGGTTTCCTTAAATTAGCTTTAGTATGCAAACATTTTAAAATTCTATATCTTCTATTCATTTCATACCATGTTTTAAAGGCTGCAAATTCTAATAACATTTCATCCATCATTGGTGCTATCAGGGCTCTAATTGCCCATGATTGTAAGCTATTTGGGGTATCATTGATTTGGTCAAAATGCCTGTGGTAGAAGTGTGAGATGAAAATGTGGGGTCCATTGCGCTGTAACAGGTCACACCGTCTTCCACTGGGTCCTTTTCCGAAGTTTGTCATATTTTCCTCTATTTCTGCATGATAAAGCAAATTTTGCAAGAATAATGACAACAATAGCAATGCCTGCTACCATTACCATTTCTTTAAACCATTCACACCATCCATATAGTGGGGAACATATCCTATTTTCCTGCTTTGTTTGTCTAGCTGCTAATAATGCTGCAATTACTTCTGCGTGTTGCACTGACTTTCCAGTTCCTTGGTCAGTTATGACCTTACCATCTTCTGGCCTATAGGCTGCAGCTTTCCACTTCACTATATTATTAGTAGTTGTTGATGACCCATCCATAAACCATGCATTAGGTATATTCTTGCTGAACTTCTTAGTGCCCCACAGACCAATGGTCTGATCTGGGCCAGGTTCAGTGCCCTTAGGTATAAGACTGGGTGGTATCAACCAGGTTGGGTTTTCTGTATTTCCTGATCTCAGAACTTCTTCTGAGGTTTGGGATATACGTCCCTGGGTTGATACTTTATTATGTTTGAGAAAGTCTGACAGGTACCACTTCCAGTGAAGTACTTTGCCTTCCATGGGTTGTCCTGCCCAGGCCTCTCCAGGTGCTTTAATCCAGTCTATAATGGGCATTTCTGTTCGGATCATAGTTGGGTTATTCTTTATTAGTGAGTGGGCAGTTCTGCATGCCTCATATGTAGCCCAGATGGTCCTCTCAAATAGAGAGTATTTATTTTCTGACCATGGGAACTTTTTGCAGTAAAAGCCAATTGGTGTTAATCTACTTCCTTTTGCAAAGATATTCCAATTGCCATATCCCTTTGTATACAATACTTCTATTATTACTGTATCTTCCTTATTAATATAGCCAAGGGATTGATACTGTCTGATTAGGTCAATCATGGTTCTGACCGCCTGTTCCTGTGCTTCTGACCATTCAAAGTCTTGAGCTTTTTTGATAATTTTTGTAAAGAGGCTGCAGTAGGAGTTGCTGATAAGGAATGTGTTGGCGCCAGTAGCCAAACAGTCCTATCAGGTGGTGCACCTGCTGCTTATCTTTAGGCTGTTCCAGAGTATCTAGTTTACTAATAACTTCTTCTGGTATTTTAGGTCCTTCTGTGGACCAATGTACTCCTAGAAATTTTACTTGTTTGCTAGGTCCTTGAACCTTGGTTTGATTAATAGTCCATCCTTTATCTCTTAAATGTTGTATTAAATTTTTTACTGTGTCCTGAATTTTGTCTTTGTCCTGTCCATAAATCATCAAATCATCAATATAAGATACTAACTCTACCCCCTGACTATCAAAGTCCTCCATGGTTTTCATTAGGGTGGTGTGGGCTATAATTGGACCGTTTAAATAGCCTTGAGGCAGTCTTAAAAATTTATATTGCTTTGACTGCCAGGTAAAAGTTGTTATTTCTTGTGATGCTGGATGCAATGGTATTCCAAAGAACATATCTGAGAGATCTATAGTTGCCATCCACTTTGGTGCTGCTTGTCTTATTCTTAAAAATATATCCTCAATGTCAGGTAAGGTTCCTGGCATTTTTGGACTTAATTCATTAATTTTTCTATAATCTACTGTAAATCTCCATTTGCCATTTGGCTTTAATACTGGCCAAACGGGTGAATTATAATTAAAGCTTTGGGTAGGTGTCACTATGCCTTCTTTAAGCAGTTCCTTTAAGGTGTTTGTAATGTCCTCTATTCCCCCTTTTATAGGATATTGTGGGGTGAAGGAGGGCTTAATTTCTGGTAACCTTACAGGTTCTATTTTTACTTCTGCTAAATTAGTGAAGAATTTTTTAATATTTTTGATTTGCAAAATATTGGAAAAAGCATCTTAATATGATCTATTCCTAAAACACTTGAGGGTGCAGTAAAGCTTGCCATGTCTAACTCATATTTTTTACCAAATAAGTCTACTGTTACCTTAATAACTGGTACTGTTTTAGTTGAATTTACTCCTTGTACCTGTATATTTTTAAATCCTTTGTTTTGGTTTGGGTGACAGTTTATAATACTGATTTGACTTCCTGTATCCAGTAGCCACCTTACTGGTTGTAATTTACCATTTATATCTATTGGGAAGTTAACAAATGGTCTGGAGTCTAGGTCCTGCCATTCTGGTTCCGTTGCCATTGTCTGACTTGTGCTTGTGGGTGAGGAGCCCTGTGGCCCCCGTTGCCTAAAAAAGGTCTTGTCCTCAGGAAAGGTCTTATCACTGCTCTCTAGGTTTGGCTCTCTAGGTTTGACTTTCGCTTGGAAAGATACCACTCGTTCTTGTTCTAATTCTCTGAAGCCTTTAAAGAAATTAATAGCTTCTGCCACTGTTTGGCAGCCCTGAATGCTTCCTGTCAAGCTCATTTTTAGATGTTGTGGAGCTCCTTTAACTATAATTCGCTTGAAGGATGGCAAAAATGGTGCTGCCTGGGGTGTGTTAGCCTCATTATATATGAACCATAGAATACCCAGTTTTCTGCAAATGTTAATTGCCTCTGCATAAGTTGTCCATCTACCTGCTGTTTCAAATTGTGTTAGATCTAGGGTGGGGAAAGCTAAGCGCCAGGCTGCAGTTATCCAATCCAGGAGTGGGTGTGTGTCACCTTTAGCGGTGTCCAACACATGTTCCAATGCTTCATAGATAGACGGGTTCTCTATGATCCCCTAATTTGTCCCATCTCCTGTTCTGTTAGAATGATTGTGTTAGCCCCTTTTTCCCACAATCTGACCATGTATTGTGCATCTTTCTGACCATTTTGGGCATATTCCCGTCTTAAATCTGCCATCTCCTGTGGGGAGTATGGTCTGGACTCTTTGACCTCTGTTCCCGGGGTATAGTGGGGCTGTCTGCCATCGCTGAGGGGATTCAGACAACTGGCAATGTTCCTGATTGGAGTCCTTTTACTTGTGGTTACTACCGGGAAAGAGTATGAGGGTTCAGATGAACTGGCCAGGTTCTTCTGTTTCCTCACTATATTCATGGCTAGCCTTTTGCCCATAATTCGGTCCTTGTCTATATCCTGTATAGTTTTCACCAAAATTGCTGGTACTTCATTCTTAGGCGCCTGTTCACCAGCAGTTGCACTACTGATGGGTCGATAAGACCTATTCTTACATCAGTAGGTTTCATGCCAATTCTATTTTTAACTGCCTGGGCTGTTCCCAACCATTTCTATTCCTCTGCAGTTTCTGGGGGGCTTCCTGTGGCTGGATTTAGATGTAAACCTCTCGTTTTTTGAATTAAAGACTTCATTTCCACAGCTTATTTGCCAACCAGTATAGCAGTTTAATCTCTCTTTTCCTAAGGTACCACTGAAGGTTACTTGTTTGGGTGCTCTTGATTAATTTTTCAAATTTTAGATCAGCCAATCTTTCAATTCGTTTACTGAAAAATTTCAGCATTTGTTTGAATTTTAGTTGCCTTATATTGAGTTTCTTTCCTCTGTGCCATTAACCAGCTCTTAAGTTGGCATCGGGCACTGAGTTCGTCCTACTTCCGCACCCTTAGGGAGGGTGGTGTTTTCGGACCCAGGCTTTCCCCGCTCCTATCATCGAGGAGTCCGGTAATCACCTGGTAACTCGATATAAGTTTTCAGCCAGATTACATGCAAGCCTTATGTAAATTGGGGAAAGTTAACATAAAATGATCCTCTCCCCAGCCTTGTTCCAGATCCTGCCGACTACGCCAGCTGTCGCGAGCAGAGAGTTTACACTCAGAATCCGGAACAAAAGAGTCAGGCCAAGAGCAAGTGGTACAATTAACAAGAGAGGTTTATTAGCAATACAAAGGCAACTACAACAAAAGGGCAGCAGCTAAGGCTCCAAGGCCAAGCCACCAATACCATTTCATTACACTCTTAAAACTATCTTAATTCTAATAGGAGTAGCATTTAGCATCTTATAATATCAATGTTCTGGGAGTTTATGCCATTAGGGTATACGACCTGATATCGCGAAGTTCTGTCGAACAGGTTCGCTGCTGCGACTTGATTCAGTTCTCGGGTTGTTTTCTGACAGCGTGTCTGTCTGCTCTGTCCTGGGAGAGCGCCCGTCGGCTGGTAGCATTTTAGGTAATCATGGTGACAGCGAGAGAGAGAGCGAGCGAGCGAAGAGAGCTGGCTGCTTCTTCTCAGGGTTTTTATACTTACTTAACCTTATCCTCTCTAATTCACACATCTAGCTTTCTGTGGCACTCTTATCACCAACTTGCAGTCCTGGCTGCTCCTAGGTCAGAACTTACTACTAAGGTTTTATCTATCACTCACACATCTGGTCAGACGTCAGCTTTTTGGGCTGTCAGCTATTTTCTACGCTGGGCCTTGAAACAAGCCCTGACATGTAGCTGCTTCCTACACTGGGCTTTGAAACAAGCCCTGACATGTTTATTACACCCGCCAAGACTGCTTCCACCTGAGACAAAGCTTAATCTTTCCTACAGGTAGGCTTAAGATTTTTTTTTGGAGGAAAGTGTGTATTTTCTCTTACAGAAAGTCAAGGCAGAAGATTGAGACAGAAACCACAAAGGCACACTAATTACTGGCTTACTCCCTGACTTATGTTTAACTTCTTTTCTTCTTCTTTTTTAAAATTTAATTTTATTAATTTATTCAGATTACCACTCAATTGTTAGCCCATCACTTGTATCCTCCCATTACTCTCTCCCTCTCCTTTCATCCTATTCCCCTCCCGTAGGTCTAAGACCAAGGGGGACCTCTTCCCCCACTATATGGTCAAAGGCTATCAAGTCTCATCTTAGTAGTCTGCTTATTCTTTCTTTGAGTTTTAATTGATTCCAATATAGTAAATTTGACATCAAAGATAAGCCATCATACTTGCA
The DNA here is from genome assembly GCF_964271855.1 of Acomys minous. Taxonomy (NCBI): domain Eukaryota; kingdom Metazoa; phylum Chordata; class Mammalia; order Rodentia; family Muridae; genus Acomys; species Acomys minous. The sequence goes on from NC_140483.1 coordinate 79,627,501, forward strand.
TTTCACTAACAGGTAAATGGTCTTAGTGAAAGCATGGTTATTCCCAATCATTTTCCAAGTCAAAATTCAGTATCTAAACCAATAAATGGTGTATGTAACTTGTATGTGGTTTGGAATTTAAATGCTGTCTCTATACCATCTCTTATCCCCTATGAAGTCACAGAGAGAAATTGTCCACCCTAGTTTGGCTTATAGACATACTTCTGTAGATATTTTTAATTGGATTAATTGAAGGAGGCAAATCCACCCTGTGTGTTGCAAGGACAACTTAGTGGCCTAGACCTTGGATTGAATGAGAAGGTAATAGGGGCTGAAACATAGTGAACATCAAGTTATTGCATTCTATTCTTGATTTTTGAAACAAAGTGAGTAAAGCATTTCAAGTGCCTGCTGCCTCAACTTTCCTAAAATCATCAACTGTACAACTGTGAGTTTGACAAATCCTTTCTCCCTTAAGTTACTTTTTTGCCAGTTTATTTTAGCACAGCAAGAGGAATGGAACTAAGCAAGTTGCTAAAAAGTCAAAAGTAGGAACTCCAGTAAGATAAAGTCATTAATGAAGCCATTTTATCATTTTAAAAAGCCTTGAGATTTTGATTAAAACAATAATTGTCTCTTCCAAGATCAGACGGTAAAGCAATATTTTTGAAGTTTCACAGAAATTATCACACCCATTCATTGAACTTTTCAATTATAATTAATTACATTTTTGAGGCATTATTGGGTGTCCTCTAACTAATGGTGTAGCTGATGATGACAGGAGACTTCTACTTTTCCTGCCTATACATTAGAGAAGAGATTACAGAGCTGCAAACATCAGGCCTGCTTTCTGCAATACTGGCCAACAAAGAAGGGCTACCATGCAGGTAGCAAACATTATACCACCTGAAATGCATCCACAGACCCTGGATTTTTTCCTTTTAAAATTATTAAATATTTCAATATCAGAAGATAAAAATCAACAGAAACTGTCCAGATCTAAGCCAGCCATTGAGTAAAAGGACTACAAATATGGTCTAATGGTGTTTACAATTGTTGCAGAAGTTGAAGAAAATGGAGGAAGCACACAAAAAGTTCTTTTTAGTATATTCTACATGCATGCTTTTACCCATCTTCTTGGAGAGACTAAATTGTAAGTGCTACATCCATAATTTGATTCTGACAGTTGAAAAATAGTGAAGTCTTACTAGTAATAAGAAATCCACATTAAAAGTTGTTAAAACTAATTTCAATCCTAGAACAGAACATAATGTTTAAGTTTTCAAGAGAAAAGAGCCATATTAATAAATTTTAATTTTAATACATGCCTCATAGGATTATTCAGGAATCTAATTTGCATTCAAATACAGCTGCACATTGATAAAGACAATGATAATGATGTTAATAACACCACCTGGTACTAGAATTAATTACATTTGCAATAACTTATAAATTAGTATGCACATGGATTTGTCATAGTACAATGTCCCATTAAGAAAATGACACACCTGAAACCACCTAAATACATCACTGTAAGGATAGGAAACAAAATCAACAGATCTTCATAATAGCAGCTAAAGACAGAGCATGGCAATATGAGTTTGAATTCAAAAGAATAATAATAGATATCATTTTCCTTTAGATTTGAAAGAAATTCACTGAATATTAATTGCCTTACTAGCATACTTTCAAAGAATATCACTCACACTCTTCAATATGTTACCCATATGATTATTTAATTAAACTAATAATATTGGTACATAATAGCAACAAGATTAACATGGGCATAATTTATATTTTGTTCATATTTGAATGTTCAGGTATGAGCCTAAATGTTATCAGTACAAGAGATAAAAAAGTAAACTGGTCACTCTAGTTCATGATTGTGTGTGTATGTGTGTGTGTGTGTGTGTGTGTGTGTGTGTGTGTGTGTGTGTGTGTGTATGTGTGTGTTTGTGTGTATAGAATATCTATGTATGTGCATGCCTTTGCATTTTTCTATTCATGAATACATGGAGGCAGAGTTCAATGCAATGTCAAGTTTTACTTACATTTAAAATAAGGTATTAACTCTTTAAACATTTTATACATTATAATTTCACATCATATTTTTACACTATATTTTGCTTCTCTTCCAGCTCTTGTCATATCCACCCTCTTCCATACCAACCCAACAATGTGTTCATTTTAAAAATGTGGTCAATTTTTGTTGTCCATATATTCTTAGGGCATGTGGTATTCCCTGGAGCATGGTTGACCTACAACAGCCACACTCTTAAGGAAAACTAAGTTTTGTTCTGAACCTGGAATTCCCCCATTTTGGCTAGGCAGACTGGTTTATGAATCTACAGAATCCAACTATCCAAAACTCTTTATCTTAGAGTTATAGCATCTTTGCCTGAGTTTTTATCAGTGCTTAGTATCTGAATTCAGGTTCTGATTTATGCATAGCAAGCATGTTACTCACTCCATCATCTTACTAGCATTCATTTCTGTATATTTTTAAGATAAACTGTTAATGTGTTGATATAAGTATCTATGTGTCTACTATCTATCTATCATCTGTCTATCTATCTATCTATCTATCTATCTATCTGTCTATGTATCTATATATTTATGTATGTATCTATCCTATCTATCTATGTGTCTATCTATCTATTTATCTATTTATCATATTTCTATCCACCCATCTATTTATTCACTTTATATCATAGTTCTAACCCCTTACCTCCCTCTCCTCATATCACAGTTTCACCCTTCCTCTCTCTCTTATCCCTCCTTCTCCTCCATATTCCTCAGAAGATGGGAGCACCCTATTCCCATCCACCCAGGCTCATCAAGTCTATCAGGCCTGAGCACACATACATAAATACATAGTCTTACCCTGTGGCCTAACAAGGCAGTCACACCAGGGGGAAGTAACTGAATCCCTGGCAATAGAGTCCATGTCAGAGAGAACTCCGGTTCCCCTTACTAGAAGACCCACATAAAGTCTAAAATGGTTATCAGCTATATCTTTGTAGAGGTCTAGGTCCTGTCCATACAAAGTCCTTTCTTGCTACTCCAACCTAAAAAGGTCACACTGGGCCCTGGTTGATTGGCTCTGTTGGTATTCTTGTGTAGCTCTTGTCATCTCCAGGTATTTTCATTTTGCCTCACCTTTTCTACAAGATTCATTACACATCACCCAATATTTGGATGTGAGTTTCATTATCTTTATAGAGATACTGCTGAGTGAATCCTCTCAGAGAATGATTCTGTTTGACTCCTATCCACAAGCACAGCAGAGTGTCATTAATTGTCAGGGTTGATTCTCTCCTATGTGGTGTGTCTTGGGTTTTGCCAGGCATTGGTTGGGCCTTTCCTCAATCTCTCTTATATCTGCACAATATTTATCCTTGCAAGTCTTATAGGAAGGGTGAATTCTGAGTAGAATTTGTTTTGGTGGTGTTTAATTTCTTGAGTTCTATACATATTTCAGATATTAGACCTTTGTCAGATATAGGGTTGGTGAAGATCTTTTCCCAGTCTGTAGGCTGTAACGTTGTTCTGTTAACAGTGTCCCCTGCCTTACAGAAACTTCTCAGACTCATGAGGTCCCATTTATTAATTGTTGACCTTAAGGTCTTGGTGTTCTTTTTAGGAACTTGCCTCCTGTGCCAATGTATTCCAGGCTCTTCTCCACTTTCTCTTTGAACTGATTTACTATCTCTGCTTTTATGTTGAGCTCTTTGATCCACTTGGACTTGAGTTTTGTGCATGCTGACAATTATGCATCCAATCGCTTTTTTTTTTTTTTTACATGTAGACATCCGGTTAGACAAGCCATATTTCTTGAAGATGCTATCCTTTTTCCACTGAATAGATTTAGATTCTCTGTCAAAACTCAAGTGACCATATGTGTGTGGGTTCATTTCTGTGTCTTTGATTTGATTCCACTGATGAACCAGCCTATCGCTGTGCCAGTACCATGCTGTTTTAATTAATGTGGCTTTATAGTATACCTTGAGATCAGGTATGTAGGTTCCTCCAGAACATCTTTTATTGCACAATATTGTTTTAGATATTCTGGGCTTTTTTGTTTTTCCATATGAAGTTCAGAATTGAACGTTCAATGGCTTTAAAACTTGTGTAAGTATTTCGATAGGGATTGCATTGAATCTGTAGATTGCTTTTGGTAAGATGACCATTTTTACTATGTTAATTCTCTCAATCCATGAGCAAGGAAGATCATTCCATCTTCTCATGTCATCTTCAATCTCTTTCTTCAGAGTTTTGAAATTTTTTTCAAACAAGTCCTTCACTTACTTGGTTAGAGTAATTTCTAAATATTTTATGTTGTTTGTTGCTAACGTGAAGGGCTTAATTTTGCTAATTTATTCCTCTGCATGACTTTCATTTGCATATAGGAAGCCTACTGCCTTTTTTTGAGTTAATTTTGTATCCAGCCAATTTGGTGAAGGTGTTTATTAGCTGTAAGGTTTCTCTGGTGGAATTTTTGGGGGTCACTTATGTACAGTATCATATCATCTGCAAATAGGGATAATTTGACTTCTTCCTTTCCCATTTGGATACCCTTGACCTTCTTTTCTTCTCTTATTGCTCTGGCTAGAACTTTGAGTAGTATATTGAAGAGATATGAAGAGAGTGGGCAGCCTTTCCTTATTCCCGATTTTAGAGGAATTTCCTTGAGTCTCTCCATTTAATTTGATTTTGGAGATTGGCTTGCTGTATATAGCATTTATTATGTTGAGGTATGTGCCTTGTATCCCTTATCTCTCCTAAACTTTAAACATGAATGGGTGTTGGATTTTATCAAATGCTTTCTCTGCATCTAAGGAGATGATTATGTGTTTTTCTTATTCCCATTGTTTAGATGGTGGATTACATTGATGGATTTCTGTATATTAAAACATCTCTGCATGCCTGAAATAAAGCCTACCTGGTCATGGTGAATGACATCTTTGAATGTTCTTGTATTCGTTTTGCAAATATTTTATTGAATATTTTTGCATCAATGTACATAAGAGAAATTGTTGGGTCTTTGTGAGGTTTAGGTATCAATGAGACTATGGACTCATAGAATGAATTTGGTAAAATTCCATCCGTTTCTATCTTTTGGTGTAGCTTGAAGGGTATCAGTATTAGCACATCCTTGGAGGTCTGGTAGAAGTCTGCACTGAAACCATCTGGCCCTGGGCTTTTTTTGGTAGGGAAACTATCAATGATTTCTTCTATTTCTATAAAGGAATGGGACTATTTAGCTTGTCTATCTGTTATTCACTCAATTTTGGCAAGTGAAAATGATCAAGAAAATCATCTATTTTCCTTAGATTTTCAAATTTTTTGGCATATATGCCTTCAAAGTAGGAACTTATGATTTTTTGTATTTCTTCTGTGTCTTCTTTTATTTCTCCCTTCTGATTTCTAATTTTCTTGGTTTGGATACAATCTCTCTGCCTTTTAGTTAGCTTGGCTAATAGTTTTTCTGTTTTGATGATTTTCTCAAAGAACCAGCTCTTGGTTTTGTTGATCCTTTGGACTATTTTCTTAGTTTCTAATTCATATTTTCAGCCCAGAGTTTGATTATTTCCATATGTCTACTCCTCTTGGGTGTTTCTCCTTTTTTTTTTCTTTTTTTTTTTTTTAGAGTTTCTAGCTGTGTCATTAAGTTGCTTATGTGGACTCTTTTCAACTTCTTTTTAAATGCACTTAATGTTATGAATTTTCTTTTTAGCACTGCTTTCTATATATCCCACAAATTTGAGTACATTGTGCCTTCATTTTAATTGAATTTCAAGAAATCTTGTATTTTTTCTTTATTTCTTCCCTGACCCAGATATCATTAGAGAGTTGTTCAGTTTCCATGTATGTGTAGACTTTTTCTTATTTCTGTTGTTGTTGAAGTATACCCTAAGGCCATGGTGATCTGATAGGATACAAGGTATTATTTCAATCCTCTTGTATCTGTTGAGGCTTTTTTTGTGAACTACTATGGGATCAATTTTGGTTCCATGGGGTGCAGAGAAGAAGGTATATTTCTTTTTATTTGGGTGAAAGGTTCTGTATATATCTGTTAGATCCATTTGATTCATGGCATTGGTTAATGATGTTATTTCTCAGCTTAGTTTCTGTTTCAATGACCTGTCCATCAGTGAAAGTGGGGTGTTGAGATCTCCCACTACTATTGTCAATGTATCAATGTGTGGTTTAAGCTTCATTAGTAGATCTTTACAAATGTTGGTACCCTTATATTGGGAGCATAGATGTTCAGAATTGTGATGTGTTCTTGGTTGACTTTACCTTTGATAAGTATGAAGCGTCCTTCCTCATCCCTTTTGATTAATTTTGGTTGAAAGTTTATTTTTTTAAATATTAAAATGGCCATCCTTGCTTGCTTCTTGTGACCATTTGCTTGGATTTTTTTTCAGCCTTTTAACGTGATGTAATGTCTATCTTTATGGGTAAAATATGTTTCTTGAATGCAAAAGAATTTTGGATCTTGTTTATGCATCCATTCAGTTAGTCTGTGTCTTTTTACTTGAGAATTGTGATGGTTGATGTTAAGATATATTAATGACCAGTTACTGTTAAGAATCTTAATTTTGATGTTGGTTCCATTAAAGTGTTTGTGTGGTTCTGTTTTTGCGATGGTGTACTTATCTATTTCCTGTGTAGTTTTGGTTGTAGTTTGTTTCTTTGGAGTATAGTTTTTCTTGTATTACCTTCTGTAAAGCTGGATTTATAGATAGGTATTGTTTGAATTTGTTTTTGTCATGGAATATTTTGTTTTTTTCGTCAATGGTTATTGATAGTTTTGCTGGGTAAAGTAGTCTGGTCTGGTTTCTGTGATCTCTCAGGGTTTGAGGATCTCTATCCAGGCCCTTCTGGCTTTTATGGTCTCTGCTAAAAAGTCACGTGTAATTCTTATAGGTTTGCCATTAAATGTTGTTTGGCCCCTTTCCCTTGGAGCTTTTAATATTTTTTCTTTGTCTGTATATTTTGTGTTTTGATTATTATGTGATGGGAAGTTTTTCTCTTCTGATCTATTCTACTTTTTGTTCTGTAGGCCTCTTGTATATATATTGGCATCTCTTTCTTTAGATTGGTGAAGTTTTCTACTATGATTTTGTTGAGAATATATGCTGGGCCTTGGATTCTGGCATCTTCTCTTTCCTCAATGCCTATTATCCTCAGATTTCTTCTTTTCATGGTGGTCTTGGATTCTTGGATGTTTTGTGTCAGGATTTTTCCAGATTTAGCATTTTCTTTAATGGTTGCTACAAGATCTATGATTGTATCTTCTAGTCTTGAGATTTGTTCCTCCATGTCTTGGATTGTGTTAGACAGGCTCGCCTCTGTGTTGCTTACTTTCCTTCCTGAGCTCTCACATTCCCGTTTTTCTTCTGTCTGTGTGTTTATCATTGAATCTGTTTTCATCTTCAGAACTTGAACTGTTTTATTAATTTATTTAATCTGATTGTTTGTATATTCCTGAGTTTCATCCAATGCTTCTTTATAGGCCTTTAGATCTTGAACAGTTTTATTGATTTCCTTCGTCTGGTTGTTTGTGTTTTCCTGAATTTTTTCCAGTGCCTCTCTATAGGCCTCTTTTATGTCTTCCACCTGTTTGGCTGCATCTTCTTGCATTTGATTATGAATTTTATTTGTTTCCTCCATTACCATCCTCATTACTAAGGATTTGAGGTAATTTTCTTGTAATTCCATTGTGTTTGAGTTCTATGGGTTGTTTTCTTTGGGATAGCTGAAATCTGGAGATGCTATATTGTTTTAGGGTTCTTTGTGTATGATTTTATTCTGTCGTTTAGTCATCTTGCCTTCTATCTTTTTGGCAGGTAGCTTCCAGAGTTCGGTGGAGCAAGTCTGACGGTAAATTCTCCTGTTTTTCTTGATTTCCCTAGGCTGGAAGCTCTGATCCTTCACTGGTCTGGATGGCAGGAGGCTAGCCCTGTAGTTTGGGTCTCTCACAAGCAGTCATCACCAGCACTACTGTACTTGTCCAGCGTTTCTGAATGTTCTCTAGGTCAGGCCAAAGTGTCAACAGTCTTCTGGGTCCCCTTGTGGCACCAGAGCTCTCCAGGAACTGAAATAGGTAGGGCAGAGGGGGTCTAATGGCCACTCTACTCCCCCTCTCCCAGATATTTCCTTAGTCCTGGAGCTCTGATGCTCTGCTAGTCTGTGGTTCCCGGTAGAATTTAGGGACCCAGACCATTCACAGTGTCTAGATTGGTGCCACAGGGCCCAAAATTACACACACACTAAGTCCAATTAGTGCCTATTGACCCATCCTGAGCATTGAGACCAGTTCGCTTCGCTGGATCCTATTAGCACTGAGTCCAACCAGAGTCAAAGGACCAAACAGCACACTGAGCTCACAGAGTTCAGCCATAGTCTCAGTTCCCAGCCACACACTGAGTCCAGCCAGAGACTCAAGGCTTTGAACACTCACCAAACTCAGCTAGAGTCTCTGGGCCCAAACTGTCCCCCAATTTCAGCTAGGTTTTTTGGGGACAAATTGTACCCTACGTTCAGCCAGGGACTCTATGCCCAAACTGGGCTTTCAATTTAGCTAGGGACTCTGCACCAATTCAGCTAGTGCCTCTGGGCTCAAACTGTGCACCCAATTCAGCTATGGACTTTGCACCCAAACCATGGGCCCAATTCAGCTATAGATTCTGGCCCAAACTATGAGCCTAATTCAGCTAGAGAATCTGGGCTCAAACTGCACACTGAGTCCAGCCAGAGTCTTACGTCCAGGACCACGTGTCAAGTTCAGCTAGGGACTCTGCGTCCAAACTGTGCACCAATTCAGCTATAGACTCTGTGCCCAAACTGCATACACAATTCAGCTAAGGACTCTGAGCTCTAACCATGCGCCCAATCAGCTAGGAAATCTGGACCCAAACCGTTCGCCAATTAGAGCTTGGGTCTCAGGAGCTGAACCACTCACTGAGTTCAGCTAGAATGGTGGGGCTCAAATCTTGCACTGAGTCCCCTCTCCCACAGCAATTCCCACCAGTCACTATGCCAATCACCACGGCCGGAGGGTTCTCAGCTGCAAATCTCAGCCGACCTGCTGCTGCTGTGGTACAAGAACATCTGTACTCCTTCCATTTGCAAAGGTATGCAGGTTTTCTGTATTTTGATCCTTTTGAACTGTGGAGTATGCCTGCTGTAGTAATGTTGGGAGCTTGGTGTTCCTGGTTAAAAATTCCGTGAAATTCCCTGAATCATTTACTGGAGCTTCTAAATACAGTCCACACTGCTCACCACCATCTTGGATCTCCCTGAAAAGCTTTTGTAAGGATAAGGATGCTGTCAATTGAATGAAACAATAGTCTTAAGACAGGTAAAAGATTTTGACCAAATTTGCATCTAACAAAGGGCTAGTATCAAAAATACATAAAGAACTCAAAACACTAAACACTAACAAAAAATAATCCAATTAAAATTAGGATGCTGAACTCAACAGCAATAAGTGTTTATTGTTCCCTATGTCACTCACATCCAAAAAGAAGAAGCATATATAGAATAATATAACTGGGTCATTCATAAAATTAAAACTTGAGTTTTAGGCCAGAGAAATTGATGATACAAGTAGGCAATCCATGCTGATAACAAAGGATGTGCCTTGTGCTGAAGATTTTGTGTCCCTTATGAGACTTCCATATCCATTACCACTGTCTCAAAGACACAAAGTGTTTCCTAGTATCATGTTCCAATCATGAAGACCACATTCATGATGGATGAGACAGACTGGATCATGGATGGGAAGCAGGAGTACAACACAAGGCTTTAGGGACTATCCACTGCTATTTACATCTATGGCTTTTTGCTCCAATTACCTTATCTGGTTATTTGCTTTTTGAACTCAGCAGGAGCAAGAACAGGAAAGTGTGTATATTTGTATGCCAGAAGCATTACTTCTTTATGCAATGAATTTTGAGGCTAGTGGTCAGGAGAATGAGAACTGTTTCTGATTATGTTTGAAACACCAGGACTCTGCCTATGAAGTGTGGGGGTGAGTGCTTTTAAATACACACAATCTAAAGAAATACTTGAGGAAAGGGCCCCTTGGCACACCTATGGGAGATGGTCTTCATTATTGAAATTTATGTTGGAACATTCATCTTAATAATGGGTAGAACCATTTTTCAGGAGATCTTCAACCATATAAAAGTTGTAAAAAAGCTGAATACTAGCATGCATGCATTAATTCATTGTTGGTTTGCTGCTGTTAAGTTAAAGTATGGCATAATAATGTATTTTATTAGTCTTATAATTATTAAGGCAATATCCTCTATCCTGCTCTCACAATCAAATAAGACACAGACACATGATAAATTTTAGAATAGCCTTATTTCACCCGAGGAATCTCAGATGATACCTTGTAATCTATTTTTACCTCAAAAGCCCACATACTAGGGCATCTGTTTTAATCATTTATGTCTAGGCTACCTCCCATCCTTAATTCCAGAAATATTTGCTTTTCTCTACACTTGCTAATCCCACCATGTTTTCCTGTATATGCTAACCATTTGCAGTGGTTCTTCCCTTCCTTCTTCAGATACATTTCAATTTCTCCCCTCATCCTTCTATTTCCCCAAACCCCATGATCTTTTACCATGCCTATATTCTTCCACCAGCCTTGCCCAGGTATTGACTTTTTATTTGTCAAATAGCAATAATTTCTTAGGCAAGTTGTACACAATCTGGTCATCTGGGAAGCAACTAGATATTAGGAGCCAGTAATTAACATCAGAATACATGTGACCAGACCAAGCCCCAACACTCTGTGTTCTTGACTATGGATATTATATGATTAGCTCTTTCAAATTCCAGCTGACTTGACTTTCCCTATAATAACAGGCCTGTAACTATAAGTCAAATAAATCCATTCTATCATAATTTTTGGAAAGAAAACTGAGACAAAAGCCCTGGATAAAATGTGTGTTTGTGTGTGCGTGCGCACGCATGTGTGTGTGCCTGGGAGCGCGTGAGTGCCCCCTAGGTGGGGGTTTTAAAAACAGGGTTTATCTACAAAGCTTGGTTAAAACTTATTACATAGCTAAATATTACATGTAACTAATGTTCTTCCACCTTCAGTGTACTGGGGATTACAGGCTTGTACCATTGTATATTTTTGCATGCTTGAAAACAATTGGAAGGGTTTGTTCATGCAAGTCAATCCATCTACCAAAGGCACTATATTCTTAGTGCCATAGTTTTTCTTTCTATGGATAATATCCACAACCAGGAATAGAACGTGGGTGGGTAAATCGTGCAATCTTTTATGTCAGGAAAGAAAAGGAAAATGTACTTACAGAAGTGTTCTGTGCTGCCAGAGTACAGGATATAGACCCACTTAGCATCTTATTTGTCTCTGAAGCTATCTTAGTCTGTGGGCATCTAATCCCAGTTTGCCCATGAGAACATATAAATATTGAATTTATAAATGTGATATTAGACAATTAAGAAATACTAAATATGGGGTTGGAGAGATGGTATTTGCTCCTCTTCCAGATGACTTGAGTCCAGTTTCCAACTCCTGTGATTGGACACTCAAAACAATCTCTATCACCAGGTTTAGGAAATCTAATAATTTCTTTTGTCTTCTGCAGGAACCTGCATTTAAATGCACACACTTACACACAGATACACACAATTAAATATTATTTAAAAGTAATTGAATCTTTAAAAAAGAGACATTATATTGAAGTCTCTTCATGACTGTTTTGACTGTAAGTCCAAAGACTTCAAAACCATAATAACAATTTATCAATTATGTATTTTGATCAGGGTAATTAATCATGGAGGTAGATTAGAATACAACTGGAAGCCATCTTTTCCATGTTTTAAGAGTCAGTAAGTGCCAGAGAGGACAGCATCTATCAGTTGATGTGAATAACCCTAAAACACTAACAGAAGATCATGCCCAGGAATTACAAGAGTCAGATTCAAGATTTCAATTTCCAATCTATGCTGTTTTCATGTCTTTTAAAGCTGCAGTGGAAAATACAATTCTGAGATAAATTAAGGTGCCTATTCAATATTTTTTTTCCACAAGAGACTCGATGAGTAATGTGTAGTTAAAGAGAATACAGGTTTCATCATAACTGCATTCAATTAAAAAATAACTAACAAAAATTCCAGCAATACATACATATTGACATGGAAGGATATTACTATAGGCAGTGAATAAAGGAATGAGTAAATAGTACAAAATAACAAATTAATCTATACAAGTTCTAAGACTTTTGAAATGTCATTAATATTTTTATCTTCTATCTAATGCTTTTACTTTGTAGCTTTCCTTCAAATGTCTCAATACATCTATGAGTTAGTGATAGCAAAAAGTCCAGCTATAGGCTATTACCACTGTAGACCCTTAAAGCCCCAAGAAAATTTGTTTAACTGGAACCTTGATTCATAATTCACATGCCAAGAAATAACCAAGCCCAGGATAATAATTTGAGTAATTTGTGTTTTTGTTTCTGTTGTTCTTCCTAAAATATATTCAAGGGTTTATTTTTCATGCATAGATTTTCAGATCTTTGATCTCAACACATAAAATTTTAAACAGCTCATTCATTTCTAATGGAAAAAAGCCTAAACTATGCACATAAAATAAGCATAAATTTATACACAAAATTATATTCTATGTAGATTTCAAGACATATTGTAATTTCAAAGGCCTGACATAAAAAAATGTTTAGTATGTGTGTGAGGTTTGCATGCCAGTAAGTGTGTATACTTGCATATGAATATATGCATAAATGTGTGTGTGTGTGCATGGGTATGCACACTCACAAATGCCACCGTACACTGTGTCGCCTTTTTTATGTGAGTCCCTTCCAGCCCAGCTAATGGTACTGCTGTTATTTCTGCATATTCCATGATCATTGGCTCCTAATTTTTCAGATATTTTCCTCCCCCCTCTCCTTCTCAACAATGCCAGGACTACAAATGTGTTTCATTGAATCTAGATTTTTATGTAGGTACGAGACATTTAACCTGGGTTTTCAGGCTTACACAGCTAGATCATTAACCTGCTTAGCCATCTGCTCAGCTCTGTTTTTCTTTTTTTCTTTTTTAGTTTATCTGGTCATTATTGCAAATGAGAAGTTTCAAAAGAAAAATACACTATAAAAATAAGAACATGAGTTGAATATTTCATGCATCTGTCATAATTTGCTTTCAGTCACTCTGATAAACAACATGACCAAAAGTAGCTCAGGGAAGAAAAGGTTTATTTCAACTTATAGCTTGCAGTGAAGCTTTAAAGGGAGTCAGGAAAAAACTCTAGGAATAAAGCCTGAAGGAAATAACTGAAGCACAAATCAAGAAAGAGGTAGCTTGTTCTCTATGGTTTGTTCCAGCTGATTTCTTATATAACTCAAGATCAACTGCTCATGAGTGGCGCCACCAAAAATGGTTTGAGCCCTCCTACATCAACCACTAATTTGAAAAAAAAATGACCCACATTTATGCTCACAGGGCAATCTGATGGAAGAAATTCTTCTACTGAGCTTCCTTCTCCCCATTTGAATCTAGTTTGTGTCAAGTTGACAAAATCTAATTATCACACAAAACAAGAATAAAATAATTCTATTGTTACAACACAACTCAATTAATCAACAATATTCTTTTTAACACATCTATGTAGCTAATAAAAAAATTATCTTCCATTCAAGTTGCTTTCTTAATTAGTTTTAAGGTAAGATTTTAGAATTTTTACAGAGGAATCATTTGAAATAAGAAAACTTAAATTGTTGGGAAAGTAGTTCTGCAGGTTTGAATACTAATGGACTCCATAGGCTCATATATTTATATGCTTGATCATTACTCAGTGGAGCTTCTTGAGAGGAACTACGTAATTTGTCCTTGTTGATGAAAGTGCATCACTGGGTGCTCATTTTGTGTTTTAAAAATTCCAAGCCGGACACAGTTTCTTCCCTTCATAGTGCCTCTGTATCTGGATGTAGAATTCACATCTACCTCCAGCACTATGTCTGCCTGTATGCTTCCATGCCATGCCATGCTCTCTACCATTTTTTATCGTGATGATAATGGACCTCTGAAACACATACTAATTATTGGCCCCTAAGATCTGGTCCCCGCTCAGAGAAGCATATGCTCAAGTATGCCTGCCCTGGTTGTATAAACCTTGCTCTACCAATTTAAAGTTGATTGGTTAATGAAATGCTGAGTGAGGATGGGAAGGGAGCTCCTCACTTCTGAGGAATATGGGAGAGGGATGTAGGAGAGGGAAGCAGGTTGGGACTGGGAAGTTTGGAGCAATGGGGATATGACTAAGATATAAAGTGAATAAATAGTTAATTGCTTAATTTGAGGATTTGATAGAAGAGAAGGGGGTAGATTTTTGAGTTAGCAAGTGTAGCTAGACCTTGGAAAAGAAAGAAAATATGTAGGAGAGGAGGGGATGGACAGATTTCACCGAGGGTAATAACTCAAGTAAATGGGACCTTGAAGATAAAATAATAGTGTGATAATAGACTAGTTACTATGTTCACTTCTGTGCTTATTTTTAATGAGTCATAGACTCAACATGTGGTTCTTTAGGAAATTATTTATTAATAATTAAATGAGGTTTTGCTAAATATATTACTGAATAGGCATTAATAATATTCATCTACAAATAATACCCAATGTAGGGCTCACATCCATGACCCTGAGATTAAGATTCTCATTTCTCTACCAATTAAACTATTTCACGAAGTTTGGTAAAATGAAATATGTGCACCATGGTATAGTCAAACATTCAATATTTCAATGGGCAACAGACTTAAATTCTGAAAAAGCTGATTCTGTTATTGTGAATTTATTAGAAGCATTACAGGTATATGTAGACCTATACAAATTAAGACTGACAATGTTACAGCATATGTCGCTAATAAAATGAAACAATTTTAAACATATTTTCATATAAAACATATCACAGCTATGCTGCATAATCCTACAAGACAAGCAGCTATTGAATGAAAAAATCATACTTTAAGGGTGATGTTTAACAAACATAGGGGGTGTATCAAAGACCCCCAGAGACAGATTACATAATGAATTATTGACCTTAAATTTCTTAAGTGCTAATGAACAACACACAATTTCTGCAAAGACATATTGGACTATAGAAAAAACTGTTGACTTATTTCACTCTAACCTCACAATGGAGAAGTGAGAATGTACTACACTGGGGGAAGGGAATTAGTGGTTGTTCATAGAGGAGAACAAAAATTATGGATTTTCTCAAAACTGATAAAAATTAGATATGACAGAGAAGACCCCCTGAAGATCTTGGCCTCACAAAAGAAGAGAGAAATCAAGAAGGCCAAACAGAACAAGTAACATAAATTGCTGATTCCTCCACATATGAACTACTCTGAGACTGAATAAGACATAAAAATGTATCCAACCAAATCTTTAAATATATATGGTCAATAAATCCTTGAATACAATATCCTAAAAAATTATTGTGCCATTCGTTTAGATAGTGTATATAAATTAAATTATAGTATAGTTTACAATCCAGGTTGGCTTTTGGAAACATTTATTTCTTCTGCTCATACAAAGAGCAGAACATTATCCTTAATTAATCTTTGCATCCTACCCATATCATACATTTATAATTTTAGGACTGTATAATGCTTTGTGAAATTATATGTTTTTACAACAAAAGAAGTGGACATGAGTAACTCACATCATACATGACAGGATGCATCCTCCAGGATGCTGAGACACTGACACATCCTTTCCACCACCATGAGTATTCCAGCTTTACTGCTCATCAAAGCCTACTCCAAGTAGTTCTTTGAATACAGCTCCTGATCTCAATTGGGCCAACATTTCAGACTGTACCAAAGAAGACTTCTATTAAACCTGAGATTTCTCAACATTTAGAAGGCAAACCACAGGGGCTATTGTTGACATTCATAAGCATTGTTTCTAGTTTTTTTAATTTTTTAGATTTTTATATTATTTTATTGGAATATACATTTATATTGTTGCACATAAGTAGAAAAATTACAAAGAGCAAGAAGAATCATGAAACAATCATAGATCATATGAATGTTACAGTTAAGGTGTTTTGCCTAATTGCATTTGGCATCCTTATAGAAGACATCTTTCCTATATTGGTG
Source organism: Acomys minous (assembly GCF_964271855.1). NCBI lineage: Eukaryota > Metazoa > Chordata > Mammalia > Rodentia > Muridae > Acomys > Acomys minous. The sequence goes on from NC_140483.1 coordinate 79,643,658, forward strand.
AGTCTAAAATTCTGAAACAGAATCACTATCTATCACATCTCATTTCTGCCAATTCAAAACTTCTATCAAGAACTAAAAACATGGTTCAAGATCAGAAGAACTATAAAGCGACAATGGAAGAAACTCAGGAATATACAAAAAATCAGATGAAAGAAATCAAAAAATCTCTTCAAGATATGAAGATGAAAATGGATTCAATGATAAACACACAGACAGAAGAAAAACGAGAACGTGAGACCTGAGAGAAGAAGGCGAATGACAAAATGCTGAGCTTTTCTAACAGATTCCAAGAGATGGAAGAACGAATCTCAAGTCTAGAAGATACAATCACAGATCTTGAAGCAACCATTAAAGAAAATGCCTAATCTGGAAAACTCCTGACACAAAACATCCAAGAAATTAAGGACACCATGAAAAGAAGAAATCTGAGGATAATAGGCATTGAAGAAAGAGAAGATATCAGACTCCAAGGCCCAGAAACTATTCTCAACAAAATCATAGAGGAAAATTTCCCCAATCTAAAGAAAGAGATGCCTATAAACAGACAAGAGGCCTACAGAACACCAAATAGAATTGACCAGAAAAAAACAACTGCCCAACACATAATAATGAAAACACAAAACATACAGAACAAAGAAAAAATATTAAAAGCTGCAAGGGAAAAGGGCCAAATAACATTTAATGGCAAACCTATCAGAATTACACCCGACTTCTCAGCAGAGACCATCAAAGCCAGAAGGGCCTCGACAGAGATCCTGCAAACCCTAAGAGACCACAGAGGCCAGGCCAGACTACTTTACCCAGCAAAACTATCAATAACCATTGATGGAGAAAACAAAATATTCCATGACAAAAACAAATTTAAACAGTACCTATCCACAAATCCAGCTTTACAGAAGGTACTAGAAGGAAAACTCCATCCCAAAGGGTCAAGCTACAACCAAAACTACTCAGGAAATAGATAAATATACCATGGCAAAAACACAACTACACAAACATTCGACTGGAACCAACATCAAAATTAAGACTCTTAACAGTCACTGGTCATTAATATCTCTCAACATCAATGGTCTCAATTCTACAATAAAAAGACACAGACTAACTGAATGGGTATATAAACAAGATCCAAAATTCTTCTACATTCAAGAAACACATCTCACCCATAATGATAGGCATTACCTCAGGATAAAATGTTGGAAAAAAGATTCCAAGCAAATGGTCACAAGAAGCAAGTAGGCCTAGCCATTTTAATATCGAACAAAATAGACTTTCAACCAAAATGAATCAAAAGGGATGAGGACAGACACTTCATACTCATCAAAGGCAAAGTAAACTAAGATAACATCACAATTCTAAACATCTATGCTCCCAATACAAGGGTACCCACATTTGTTAAAGATCTGCTAAAAAGGCTTAAACCACAAATCAATCCCCACACAATAATAGTGTGAGACTTCAACACCCCACTCTCACTGAAGGAAAAGTCATTGAAACAGAAATTAAGCCGAGAAATAACATCATTAACCAATGCCATGGGTCAAATGGATCTAACAGATATCTATAGAACCTTTCACCCAAACAAGAAAGAATATACCTTCTTCTCTGCACCCCATGGAACCTTCTCCAAAATTGATCGCATCGTAGGTCACAAGGAAAGCTTCAACAGGTACAAGAGGATTGAAATAATACCTTGTATCCTATCAGATCACCATGGGCTTAGGCTGCAATTCAACAACAACTGAAATAACAAAAAGCCTATACGTATGTGGAAACTAAACAACTTTTTGCTAAATGACACTTGTTTCAGGGAAGAAATAAAGAAAGAAATCAAGGAGTTTCTGAAATTCAATGAAAATGAAGGAACAACATATCCAAATTTATGGGATACATTGAAAGCAGTGCTAAGAGGAAAATTTATAGCACTAAGTGCCTTTAAAAAGAAATTGGAAGCATCACACATAAGCAACTTAATGACACAACTGGAAGCACTAGAAAAAAAAGAAACAGAAACACCCAAAAGGAGTAGACGTCTGGAAATAATCAAACTCAGGGGTGAAATTAACAAATTAGAAGCTAAGAAAACGGTCCAAAGGATCCAACAAAACCAAGAGAGGGTTGTTTGAGAAAATGAACAAGATAGACAGACCAATAGCCAAACTAACTAAAAGGCAGAGAGACAGTATTGAAATCAACAAAATCAGAAGTGGAAAGCGAGACATAACAACAGACACTGAAGAAATACAAAGAATCATAAGATCCTACTTTGAAGGCATATATGCCACAAAATTTGAAAATCTAAGGGAAATAGATGATTTTCTTGATCAATTTTACTTGCCAAAGTTGAGTGAAGAACAGATAAACAAGCTATATAGTCCCATTTCCCCTACAGAATTTGAAGCAATCATTGATAGTCTCCCAACCAAAAAAAGCCCAGGGCCAGATGGTTTCAGTGCAGAATTCTACCAGACCTTCAAGGGCAAGCTAATCCCGATACTCTTCAAGCTACTCCAAAAGATAGAAAAGGATGGAACATTACCAAATTTATTCTATGAGGCCATAGTCTCATTGATGTCTAAACTTCACAAAGACTCAACACAGAAAGAGAATTTCAGACAAGTTTCTCTTATGAAGATCTATGCAAAACTACCAAATAAAGTACTTGCAAAACTAATATAAGAACATATCAAAGATACCATTCATCATGCCCAAGTAGGTTTCATTCCAGGCATGCAGGGATGGTTTAATATATGGAAATCCATCAATGTAATCCACCATATAAACAACTGAAAATAAAAAAAACCACATGATCATCTTTTTGGATGCAGAGAAAGCATTTGATAAAATCCAAACACCCTATTCATGTTTTAAGTTTTAGAGTGATCGGAGATACAAGGCACTTTCCTCAACATAATAAAGGCTACATACAGCAAGCCAATAGCCAAAATCAAAGTAAATGGTGAGATACTCAAGGAAATTTCTCTAAAATTAGGAACAAGGCAAGGATGCCCACTCTCTCCATATCTTTTCAATATAGTACTCGAAGTTCTAGCCAGAGCAATAAGACCATAAAAGGAGATCAAAAGTATCCAAATGGGAAAGGAGGAAGTCAAATTATCCCTATTTGCAGATGATATGATAGTGTACATAAGTGCCCCTCAAAATTCCACCAGAGAATTCCTACAGCTAATAAGCACCTTCAGCAAATTGGCTGGATAGAAAATTAACTCAAAAAAGTCTGTAGCCTTCCTATTCACAAATGGCAAGCTTGCAGAGGAAGAAATTAGGAAAACCACACCCTTCACATTAGCCACAAGCAATATAAAATATTTAGAAGTTACTGTAACTAAGCAAGTGAAGGCCTTGTGTGAAAAAAATTCAAAACTCTGAAGAAAGAAATTGAAGATGACATAAGAAGATGGAATAATCTTCCTTGCTCATGGATCGGGAGAATTAACATAGTAAAAATGGCCATACTACCAAAAGCAATCTACAGATTCAATGCAATCCCTATTAAAATACCTACACAAATTTTTAAAGACATTGAAAGTTCAATTCTGAACTTCATATGGAAAAATCAAAAACCCAGAATAGCTAAAACAATCTTGTACAATAAAAGGTGCTCCAGAGGAGTCTTCATACCTAATCTCAAACTGTACTATAATGCAATCGTAATTAAAACAGCATGGTCCTGGCACAGCCACAGGCTGGTAGATCAGTGGAATCGAATCGAAGACCCAGATATGAATTCACACACATATGGTCACTTGATTTTCGACAAAGAAGCCAAATACATTCGATGGAAAAAGGATAGAATCTTCAACAAATGGTGCTGGTCTAACTGGATATCTATGTGTAAAAAAATGCAACTGGACCCATATTTGTCACCTTGTCCAAAACTCAAATCCAAGTGGATTAAAGACCTCAACATAAAACCAGAGACACTAAGTCACTTAGAAGAAAAAGTGGGGAAGAGCCTGGAACATATTGGCATAGGAGACAACTTCCTGAACAGAACACCAACAGCCCAGGCATTAATGTCAACAATTAATACATGAGACCTCATGAGGCTGAGAAGCTTCTGTAAGTCAGGAGACAGTGTCAAGAGAACAAAGCGAAAGTCTATAGACTGGGAAATGATCTTCACCAACCCTACATCTGACAAAGGTCTAATATCCAAAATATATAAAGAACTCAAGAAAGTAAACACCACCAAACCAAATAACCCAATTGAGAAATGGGGCTTGGAACTAAACAGAGAATTCTCAACAGAGGAATATCAAATGGCTGAGAAACACTTAAAGAAATGTTCAACCTCCTTAACAAGGAAATGCAAATCAAAACAACTCTGAGATTCCATCTTACACCCATCAGAATGGCTAAGATAAAAAATTCAAGCAACACCACATGCTGGCAAGGATGTGGGGAGAGAGGAACTCTCCTTCATTGCTGGTTGGAATGCAAACTAGTACATTCACTTTGGAAATCTATCTGGTGCTAACTCAGAAAACTGGGAATAGGGCTTCCTCAAGACCCAGCTATTCCACTCCTTGGAATATACCCAGAAGATGCTCTAGCACACAACAAGAAATTTTGCTCAACCATGTTCATAGCAGCCTTATTCATAATAGCCAGAACATGAAAACACCCTAAGTGTCCCTCAATAGAAGAATGGATAAAGAAACTGTGGTATGTATACACTATGGAATACTCTTCAGCTATTAAAAACAAGGAATTCCTGAAATTGTGGATAAATGGATTGAGCTAGAAATGATCATAATGAGTGAGTTAACCCAGAAGCAGAAAGACTCAAATGGTATATACTCACTTATATCTGCATATTAGCCCAAGAGGCATGTCCCGTGAAAGCCTTCACTTACCTGGAAACTGAGACAGAGGACAGGACATTCTATTGGGACTCTAGATGAGAGAAGCATGGGAGAATGGCAAAATAGAAGGACCCAGAGGGTCCTAGAAACCTACAAGTAGAACAATATGATAGGCAGATTTGGGCCATGGGGTCCCGCTCAAACAAACGCACCAGCCAAGTACAATACAGGCCATAAAACTTTAAACCCCTACCCAGATCTAACCAATGGTCAGAACATTCTCCACAGTAGAGTGGAGAGTGGGATATGACTTTTTCACATACTCTGGTGCCTCAAGTTTGACGATGTCCCCTGGAGGGGAGACCTGGTGGCACTCAGAGGAAGGACAGGAGGTTACTAAGAAGAGACTTGATACCCTATGTGCATATACAGGGGTATGTAATCTCCCTCAGGATCAGTCATATGGGAGGGGAATAAGGGGAAAATGGGCGGGAGGGAAGAATGGGAGGATACAAGAGATGGGATAACCATTGAGATGTAACAAGAATAAATTAATAAAAAAAAGGAAAAAAAGAAGTTATTAGAAATGACAAAAAAAAAAAAAAAGAACTAAAAACATTTTAACCCCTGAACAGTTAATATTATTTGTGAGACTAAACTCTCTGTTCTTCAACCCCATCAGAGACTTGAAAGAACTGAAACTTATTCATTTCAGTGAATAAGAAGTGCAGGTTAACAGCTTCCAAAATGAGAAGGAAAAGAAAAAATGACATAGACAGTTTTCTGCCTGAACAGTCACCCAAAACTTTATATCTTTGGACCGTCATCTTCAGCTATATGGCCCAATATATCTGACTGATACATTTGTGAGGCAGGAACAATTGAGGACTTGATTACCCTGTCTTGTCAGAGTTTGGCCTTCGACTCTGCTTGTATCCATGCTTGCCCATTTTTAGGCAGGATTATGTCAAAGGCAAAAATGATTACATTTTGCCCAGTGGCTGGTTTGCCACTTTTGAAGCCATTCCTGGAAAGTGCTATTGAAGGCTGATGAGTATAATTAAGTAATAGAAGCTAATTGTTAATTGATCAAATTATGTCATGTTAACTACCAGCCTATTTTTAGTCACAAGAATATACATCCTATGCTTGACAGGTAGATATGATCCTATAGATAGATAAGGTAAAATAGATTCTTCAAATCCTCAGAGATCTACAGAATATGGCATTTAAGAAGCTTTTAATATCTTAAAGATTCTTTGACAACAAGACAGGTTAACTTCTGACACTCAACCTCAAGAAGATGATGAGGATAAAAGATCCTCTTTATGGAGATGTCCTCATGTATGTTTCCAATTTTTATTTGGGCCTCCAAAAAGGCTATGGATGCTTATTGTGATTGAGAGTTGGTTATAAGTTATTATTTGTCTTATTCAGAGAGAGAATGAAGTTAAATTCAGGGATTTCTCTCTTTTCTTCTTTTTTGTATCTTATTTTCTTTCTTAGGTATGGAGATAGAGGTTGAAAAGAGAAGAGAAAGACAGAAAATATACAGAGATGATAGGACAAAAGGTAGATTATTGATTCTACTCCTCAACTTAAGGCTTTAAATGTTACTCTCAAAAAGGTTAATTTTAATTCATTTGTATACATTTTTGTATATTGATGCAAAAATAATTTGATTTTTGATATATTGGTATAGAATTCAAATTTAATGTTATATTTGACATTATATATGCATTTTATTTAGACAGAAAGGAGAAACTGTGAGGTTGGTCGGTGCCATGTATTTTAATGCTAATTTCTGGCCCCTAGGGCCTAACAGTACATTCTCAAGTATACCTGTACATGTGTTAACCTTGTTCCACGTAATATAAAGTTGATTGTTTAATAAAGTGTTTAAGCTTGGAATTTAGCAGAAAAAAATCAGTGGAGTTTTGAGGTTCCTCGACCAGAGGTTGTGGAGGGAGCAGAAGGTGAAATGGAGGAGGGCATGAATGGATTCCAGAGATATAAATCAAGTACCTGGGACTTGAATGGAAGAAAGAAAAATAATGATGGGATAATAGATTAGTAATTATGTTTACTTCTGTGCTTAATTAATAAGGAATCATAGATCAATGTGTGGTTATTTGGGGGAAATTATTGATTAATGAATAAATAAGGCTTTGTTAAATATACGACTTAATATTAATTGTTAATATTTATCAGCAATCTGGGCATCCACATTTTCCATCACCATTTGCTTGTCACATAACATTCCCTCTAGCGTGTGCGTTTGTCTTCTGTGGAAAATATAGGATGCCTATAATTATTGCTACACATGTTTTTATCTTCTACTTTGTGTCACAGCACCTACTCTTTTTATTATTGTATCTCTATAATACCCCATAATATTTGGGCTGTAAATCCCTCCATAGCTGCCTCTCTCATGATATCTTTTGTTTTCCAGTATTTTCTTTGCTTCCACATGAATTTTTGGGTATTTTTGTTTTTGTAAAACCTATTATTTGGGTCTTTATTTAAAGTGCTTTCAATTGTTGTTACGTTTGGTAAAATTGTTGTTTTCCAAATATCATTTCTACTAATCATGAGCATCAGAAGACGTTTTACCTTCTAATGTCTTCTACCATTAGAGTTTCTCTTAATGTTTTCCTCAACTCAACTTTTCACTGTAGAGCTATTTTGTTTCCTTTATTATTTTTATTCATATATATGGTATTGTGAATTGGGTTGTTTCCACAATCATTTTTTCTGCGTGAGACTAATATCTACAATCCTGCACAAGAATCAGTTCCAAATGGATCAAGGACCACAGTGGACAACCTTGAGCATTGTAACTGCTGGAAGGAAATATAGGCAGTACCATAGAAGATACAGGTGTGGGAAAGGAGAGTCTGACTGGGATTCCATTTGCTCATACTTAAGTCCAACAATTGACAAACAGGATCCTATTAAATGAAAAAAATTTATTAGCAAAAGAAACACCAACTGAGTAAATGGAATGCAGACAGAGTGAGAGAGAAACATTGCAAACTATATACTTGCCGTAGGATTAATATCCAGAAATATAAACTACAACAACAGCAAAATAGAATCAAGAAAACAAATGATCCAATTAAAAAATAGGCTATCAATCTGAACATAAAGATTTTTTAAAAGAAAATATAAAACTGGGTGTGAGAGAATTAAATACTGGTTAACATCCTTAGACATTAGAGAAATGCAAATTAAAATTATTCTTAGACATCCTTTCAATTCAGGAAGAATGAGCAGCATGAAGAAAATAGCTAAAACGTGATATTGGTAAGAATATTCATAAATAACTGCCCTCCTTCCTTGTTGGGATATATGCTAACTAGGTGCAGCCACTATGGAAATTGGTGTGGAGAATTCTCAAAAAATTAGGAATAAATCTGCCTCATGACCTAACTATGCTACTTTTTGTCCTATACTCCCAATTTTATATAGTATTACACATATACTTGTTTAGAAGTGCTCATTTCCTCTTCTTTAATAGTTGCTAGGAAATAGAAACAACCTAGGTGTCCTTCAGCCAATGAACAGATATTGAAAATGTGAAACATATACAAAATGAAATTCAATTCCTCTATAAAGAAATATGAAATCATGAGAGTTTGCAGCTAAAAGTATGAAACTTAAAAAGATTAAGCTGAGTCAGATAACACAGAGTGAAAGAGACAAGCAATATTTAACATCTCTTATCTACAACCCCAGGTCTGAATTTTTACATTTCTGCATATAACCTGAACAAAGCGAAAAACACAGAAAAACAGAAGTAGACTTTATGGGAGAGGGAGCAAAGAGGACATACAGAGAAAGAAGGATGAAGGAGAGAGAAATAATACTACCAGATGTTTCAAAACTCACAGGGACGCTTTTATTTCACCAGCTTCTTTAAAAATACATATATAAGTATTTATGCATACATATATAACTTAAATATAAATATACAGTTTAAATGCATATATAGTATTTTATATATGTGAATGCTTTACATATATATGAATATATGTGCACACACATGTATGTATGTGTGTATGTATGTATGTACATGACATATATTGGAATTATGTCACTTTTGATGAGTACTCCTGTCAACAGCCATAATCTATCTAACTAAATCTCTAGTGGGAAACATTTGTACAGAGACGTCCAAAGGAAAACAATGTCATTGCCTTTAGTTTCCTGCCATACTTTGAAGTCAAGCCCTTTTCTTGTTGAAGGTATCACACACTGGAACTGGAGATATGTCTCACATGGTAAAAACCCTTACTTCTCTTTTAGAGGACTTGATTTCATTTACTGCCAGTCATGTTTGGTATCTCACAATAGCATTTAACTCATGAAATGTCTTATTCTTAGGCCTCTCAGCATAACTCCATTCATGTACACACCTACCTCAGCACATCCACATATATACATATTTGAAATAAAAAAAATCAAAATATACTTTGGACACAGGATTTGAAGGAATTGAGCTGGAATTTGGTGGCAAACTTTTCAATGAAAACTGGCTATGATAGAGCCAGAAGCAGCTATGCAATGTACCACAGAATAATAAAAACAAAGGAGTTCTACTCAGCTACAAAGCAGATGATCAACAATGACTATCCCAGTGAGATATCCTCAACGATGTAGCAGTGACACTTGTATCTTAGTGATAACCCACAGTTGTCTAATTGTACATTAATCATTATCAAAAAGAGAGAATTCATGCCTGGTATTGTTAAGTGAGCCAACTATTCATAGAAAGAGGACATAGATTCTACAGGAGAACAGACTACTGCCATTTTTTCTAAATGAACATAATTTCTAAATCTTTTCAAAATATTATACTTCTGCCCATATATAACTGTAGTATTCATGTTTCATTAAAGAGGCTTCTTTTTGCACTATCCACAATTGGTCAAAATTGAGGAAATATGTGACTCTGGGTGCTCAGCTACATAATGGCTTGCTCTCTTTCCCCAGCAGAACTAATCCCTCAAGGTCATCCCTGGTGCTACAATCTAACTCCCATTGAAGCCTCCCTTCCCCCATCCATGTCTCTTGTGAATCACATGGATCATCTCCTCCTGGCCTCCTATGCTCCACTTGTCTCTGTATCCTAGACCCCAAATCAGGTGGACACTCCTTGGCCAACCACAGGCCATGCATGCCAAAAGAACATCTAGGTTGCCTATGAATCTTCTCTGTTTTTGTTTGTTTGTTTGTTATTTGCTTGTTTATCCAGAAGACCTAGTTTGTCACAGGCTCATTCCTAGAATTTCAACAGATCATTAGCAGTAGCCTCCATTCCTTATTTCACATGTCCAGTGGATCCAAGGGACCATTCTCTTATGACCTCCCTCTTAAAACTCATAGCTTCATCATACCCTCCAACACAACAACTCATGCCTGTGAACATAAGAGCCAAAAGACCAGTAAAACAGGCAATATACAGCCAATATACTCTGTGAATACCCAGAGAAGAAAGAGAAACCAAGGAACAAAAAGCCATCCAACAAAGACAAACCAATTAATCAGCACATAGACTAATAATTCTCCAAAGACTAAATGTCTAGAAGCCAGCTTAAGAACTCAATAACAGCCTATGTGTCCCCTGGAGCCAAGCTATCCTAACACAGAAGGCCTTGAATATTCCAACAGGGCTCAAGCACAAAGTAGAGACCTTAAAATCAATTACAGGAAGAAAACAGAGGTCCTTAAAACAGGAAAAAAGAATTCCTTAAAGAAATTAAGGGAAAAAATAACCAAACAATTTTAGGACATGAAAAAAATCCTTTACAGAAAGTAAGGATAAAATAAACAGTTGTATGAAGTGAAGAAATCCCTTAAAGAAAGTAAGGAAAAAATAAATGATAATATGAAGTGAATAAATCTCTTAAATAAAGCCAGAAAAACACATACACACACATAGGGGGAGAGAGAGAGAGAGAGAGAGAGAGAGAGAGAGAGAGAGAGAGAGAGAGAGAGAGAGAGAGAGAGAGATTTGGAAATAAAAAAGTTACAAATTTGAAAAAGAACTACTGAAGTAAGCTGCAGCAACAGATACAAGAAGAGGGAAAAAAAGAATTTCTGGCATTGAAGATATGATAGAAGAAAGGAATATATTGGGCAAGAAACATGTTGTTTCAAAAAATTTCCCAACAAACACATCAAAGCAATATGAGACCTCAGCATAATAGCAACCGTAAAAATAAGAAAAATGGAGGAGAGAGTAGATGCTCCTTCTTCTACAGATCAAAGGCCTAGAAAATATTTTCAACAGAATCATAGAAGAAAAGATTTCTAACACAAAGGAAAGCCTGTAAAGGTACAAGAAGCATACAAAACATTAAATAGATTGAAGACAGTAAAGAAAGTAAACTTGTCACATAATAATCAAAACATCAAACATACAAAACAAGGAGAGAATTTTAAAAACTGCAAGGGAAAAAGGTCAAGTAACATCTATCTATCAGAAGAATTTTGAATTAAACTACAGCTGTAGTCTTTGCTATTCTGTCTTCTATGGAAGTTGTGCTTTCTGTCTTTCCATAAGTGCATTAATCATTTGATTTTACTCTCTGAATCTTCCTTCATGGAAAACTTATCTCACATTCAATAATATGGTAGTTATGAGAGCCTAACCATGATAAAAAATTGCTGTTTCATGTTCCTTGGGGGTTAGATGCAAAGAATGATTTCTAAGTTCCAGTCATGGTTCATTATTCCCTGCAGTTCTCAATGCTATCCTCTGATAAGTCACTCTTTTAAAATAAGATATAGGCCATCTTCCAGCTGTGGAAAGACTCTGCGTATTACCCCTTCATGGATGTTTGGGGGCCAAAAGCAAGTTCACTTGCACCAGTGTTTGTTCTTTTAATCAATCCTGTCAAAAACCTGGAGGGTCTTTGCATACCTGATGGCCTACTTTTGAGACAAAATGCAATGTTTCATTTTCTGTACTTAGTCCTCATTGTGCTTTAGGCATGGTAGGATATTAGGAAAGTATCATCATTAAAAGTCATAAAAACCTAGTACTAGAGATAGTTCAGAGCACCAGAAGACTCAGAAAAGCCAAGCATAGCACCATGCATCTGAAATTACTGTCCTCAGGAGACAGACAAAGGACTCCTAGAGCATGTTGACAAGGCAGTTTAGCTGAACTGATACATTCCTGTCCATGAATAACTAAACACAGCAGAGATAGTTAAAGGAAGTATCCTAATGGGAAATTTCATCCTCTGAATGCACATCCAGGCTTCTAAGTCCTTCCTCCCACAAATGCATGCTTATACAAAGAAAAAAGAACATGAGATGGAAGAACTTGTGTCACTTCATCATCTGCATGTAACCTTCACTGATATTATTAAAGATAAATAGAGACACTAGGGAGAGTGCAACACATCCGATATGGAGATATTGTAGATGTGTGGGGAAAGAATGGAAGGGGAGAGGGGCACTTCAGCAGGACAGAAAAACAGAAAGAGATACAGAGAGAGTGAGTACACATGCACGAGAGAGGGAGAGACAGAGAGGGGGGGGGGATACAGACAGAGACAGAGAAAAGAGATACAGACAATAAAAAGACAAGAGGGCAGGTTGACCATTTTACAGTCTGGCATACACTAGCTGGTTGCTAGGCAACCTAGGGGCAGGATCACGGATAGCTTGTAAAGTAACATTCCTCATTTTGCCTATAATTAAAAAAATAAGGACTGGCGATTTGTGGCGAGGTGGTAATGAGAATGATGGACTGCTTTTTATGCAAAAAAGTTAAAATATGCAAATATGGGTTCATTCAAAGCAGCTCTTGGCTGTCATGCAATATGGTGGGGGAAGAGCAAGAGCAAACAAAATGTCCAGATTTTATAGTGACTGGGGAAGAAATGTCCCTGACCTAGAAAGTTAAGGATAGAGGGCAGGGTATGCTTAGCCATGTTTTCAGAAGAGAAGGACTGAGTGGTGCTGGGACAGCTGGGAGGTGTTTGTACTGTCTGAAACACATCAATCGAGGCATTTGTTGATAATAGGAGGATAAAAGAGGAAGAAATGCGGGTCAAAAGTCTGTAATGTTGGTCAAGCCTGGGAAGAGCAGGGTATTGTATTTGCTATCCAGGATCTGAAAACATCTGCAACAAGGAGGGACAATGCAGGTCCAGCTGGTATAATCTGTGAGGTTGGACAAGAGCACCTGTAGCTGTTTTTTTTAAATATATTTTATTAATTTATTCATATTACAATTAAATTGTTATCGTATCCCTTGTATCCCCCCATTCTTCCCTCCCTCCCATTTTCCCTGTACTCCCTTCCCTTATGATTGTGACTGAGGGGGACCTCCTCTCCCTGTATATTCTCATAGGGTATCAAGTCTCTTCTTGGTAGCCTGCTATCCTTTCTCTGAGTGCCACCAGGCCTCCCCATCCAGGGGTCATAGTCAAATATGGGGCACCAAAGTTCATGTGAAAGTCAGACCCACTCTCCACTCAACTGAGAAGAATGTCCTCTCCACTGGGTGGATCTGGGTAGAGGTTGGATCTGGACACTAGCCCAAAGGGCATGTCCCATGAAAGTCTTCACTTATCAGGTAAGTAGGACAGAGGGGAGGATGTCCTATTGGAATTCTAGGTGAGAGAAGCACGGGAGAAAGGGGAAATAAAAGGATCCAGAGGATCCAAGAAACCTACACGAAGAACATTATGAAAGGTGGGTCTGGGCCCAGGGGTCCTACTCAAACTATGGCACCAGCCAAAGACAATACATGTATCTATTTTGGTGATGTATTTGCTGTAGGAGATCTGGCAGGATATTTGAACATATATACAGACAGAAGACAAAATTCAGTAGGTTAGGGAGAAAATTTCCTTTAAGTGTACATTTGAAATGTTTGGGAGAATGAGTAGAGATGAAAGTTTTAGAAGAAAGAAAAGAAAAGTTTGAGATTAGGGAACCTCTTTCCATTTACCCAGTTGCTGGCAATAGTTAAAAACTCATTTTGACTTGGCATGGTGGTGCACACTTTTAATCTTGGTACTTGGGAGGCAGATGCAGGTTGATCACTGTGAATTTGAGGCCAGACTGGTTTACAAAGTGAGTCCTGGACAGCTCAGGCTACACAGAGAAACCCTGTCTCAAAAAAAAAAACAAAAAGAAAAAAATAAGTTCACATTTTGTAAATATCCAAGTTTGTTTGCAGATGCCTATAAGGTTAACAACCATTAATGCAGATGTAAGGGTTTGAAATTCTCCAGAAGGCATCCCACAGAAGAGCCTGGAGGACAGAAAATGCACTATTTCCAAGGGGGGTGGTGGTGGGAGTCAGTGACCCATCAGGTTATCCCAATAGCAAGGATTGCTGTGAAAGTTGGTGTAATCTGTTCCAGGAATTCATCAGTGCTAGTCAGAGACCAAGGGCATAGCTCAAACAAGAAAGAGCTAGTAACAGCTTACTTAGAACTATGATTGTCAGTAGTAGAAAACACACATACACACACATACACACACACACACACACACATACACACACACACACACACACACACACACACACACACACACACACACACACACACACACAAATGTGCCAGAGAGAAATATCACCCAAAGGGAAAGATCCTAACTGAAGATTAGTGAAAAGGACCACCCACAGTCCTTGAGGTTGACTTTGGGGTACTTCCACTCCCAGCGAACCAGAGAGATCCTGGCAGTCACTTGGACAAAGGGAAGGATTTATTCTGACTAAGAAGTGGGAACTCACCAATCAGCAGGTTTTGGGGGCAAAAAGGTGACAATTGGGAAAAGGAAGAGGAATTCCATCCTCTGAAATAGGCAGTTGGTGAGAAATTTAGAGTATTTATTGAAAGTGCTTATTTGGGTTCCATTTTGCCTGAGAGATTGATTTCCTGTAGTTTACAAGAATCCTTCTAAATGTACATAATGTGATAAAATTTATGCATTTTATCATCACCATTATTTCCAATTTGTTTTCAAAAAATCACATTGTAAAAGAGGCAACAGACATAAAAAAGTCCCTCTATTAAGAACTCTGGATATATAAGTCTAACATAATGAAAAATATTTTAAGTATATATGTAAAAGACAAAACAAAGGAAATTAAAATCTTGAACTTGTACCTATGATAATGGATCATATAGTAGAATGTTTTACCATAGTTAGATTAATAAATCAGAGATTGGCAGATTAATGTCAAATCTCTCAATAGTTAATACAATAATAGCATAGCAACAGGAAGAAATATGAAGCATTTCTATCAATTTTAGATACCGTAAATGATCTTTTAGACCCTCTACCATTCATACTTTGCTTTTACCAACCTTAAAATAGCTTCATAGACCCACAAATATTTTCATAGAACATTTATTTTTAATTTAAGCTTCTTTTTTTGTATGTGATTATTTGCCATGAGACATAGGTAAAATTTCTGGCAGCAATCACTGTCTTTTACATCAACAATCGTAAAAGGCTGCAACTGAATATGATTTTTGAGTCTGATTACATGGTAGACTGTATCTAAACCTGATATTTGTAGATCAAAGAGTGAAGCTTAAGACCTGGCCTACTGCATATGAAGAGGACTGAGTAGGCATCTGAAGCCTGTTTACCTTTAACATAAGGTCTATGAGGAGGACAACCCTGTTTTCCTTTATAATAAGAGATCTGATATCTAGTAGATTTTAACTAGCTAAGGAATTGACTAATTAAATGAAGCAGTGATTACTTTGGCTAAGGAGCTAAATTCTGGTTCTCTATCTATAAGCTATCATTAGCTGTGGGAAGGATTGTAAACTTTGTCACAGATGAAAGCAGTCTTGGTGGCTTTGCCCTTGGACACACCATGGATACTCCCTGAGGTTAACCTTGAGATAGGCTGGGTGGAGCCATCCTGGGCCTGGAATTCAGGAAGCAGTCCTGGGGACTCCACGGTAGATTTTTGTGTTTCTAATTGACCCTCAATGGAAGGAGGAGACCAGCTCTTGCACATGAGAGTTGGACAGGCAGAGAGGAGAAGAGGGGCAGCAGGTTCAGACCGAGCTCGAGTGCATGTGGATCAGGAAAGGGTTCAGCAAACAGGGTGGACCACTGTGGAGGCCAAAGACACCTAGGGACCCGTCCCATGGAACAGATACCAGAAGGTTCACTCTTGTTTCCCTTTAAATTTTTTTCCTCTTATATAAGATATTTGGGTTGTATAATAAAGTTTAATTGTTAAGAAACAGTGCCAACAATTAGCTTAGCCATCAATGTGATCAGAGACCTGAGAAGAATACATTATAACTAAGTGAATCTATGTATCAATCAAAATCCCATAAATGACTAGTCATTCATAGTCCACTACCTAGAGAGATGTCACAAGTTCCTGCGTTTTACATTGCTCCATGGACCGTGGCATTCAGGCCTCCAGGCTCAGAGAACAAGAGACTCTTTCTGTGGAAGAACATGAGAGAGTCTGATGTTAACTTGTTATCAGCAACATGCTACAGTAGCTCCACAGTCCACAAATCATGCTGGACCCTAACAGAGGGTGAGGCATTGAGGGCAGTCTTTCCTAGTGGTTATCATACCACATTCCAGGATAAAACTCATATGTCTTTATGGCCCAAGTCTTATTGGAGACGTTGGGGAACTATTGCTATGATTTGGATATCTCTCTTTATCACAGTAAATGTATACATGTTAAATGCCATATTCAGAAGACCTCTGAGAAACTTGAGGGTTGGCATATTTTAGTTAAGCAATGTAGTTTACACTACACCTTGCAAACATAAAACTCAATGTTATGATCTGTGATTATGCTATATTTTGTAGACAAGTGTCTAAGAATCATGTCTAATTTAAATAGGTCTAAATCTTAAATAAAGCTTAATCCTGCCCTCAAAAAAAGTCTAAAGTTTATCGTAATCATTAAAGTCCAATATGTTACATTTTAGCCATGTCAACTTGGAGCTTTAAAAACATACATACAACCATGAAGAGAGGGAAGAACAGTTTCCTATCTGAATTAGATTATTGAAAGTTTATAGCTTATAAAATTCTAAAGCTATATTATTGATTAATAACATCATATTCTGAAAACAAGGATAAACATATATCTTTTTTTTAATTAACTTTTTCAGATTACAACTCAATTGTTATTCTATCACTTGTATCCACCTATTCCTCCCTCAATCCCATGTCCACCCTATTCCCCTCCCCTAGGTCTATGTCTGAAGGGGATGTCCTCCCCCACTATATGATCATAGGCTATCAAGTCTCATCTTGGTAGCCTGCTTATTCTTTCTTTGAGTGCTACCGGGGCTCCCTGCCAAGGGGAGGTCATCAAGTATAGAGCACCACAGTTTGTATCAAAGTTAATCCCTGCTCTCCACTCAATTGTAAAGAATATCCTGTCCATGGGCTTGATCTGAGTAGGGGTTAGATATTTACTACTCGTATTGTCCTTGGTTAGTGCAATAGTTTGAGCAGATACCCGTGGGCCCTGATCCATCTTTTACAATGTTCTCCTTTTAAGTATTTAAAATCCTCTAGGTAATTTTATTTCCCCATATCCTATATTTATCTTACATAGAGTCCCAGTGTGATGTCCTCACATCTGTCCCAATCTCCTGGTAAGTGAGGACTTTCATGGGATATGCCTTTTGAGCTAGTGCCCAATTATAAGTGAGTATATACCATGTGAGTATTTCTGTTCCTGGGTTATCTCACTCAGTGTGATTGTTTCTAATTCCCTCCACTTGTCCACAAATTTTGGGATTGCCTTTTTTTTGTATAGCTGAGTAGTATTCTATAGTGTAAATGTACCATAGTTTCTTTATCCATTCTTCAACTAAGGGACATTATGGCTCTTTCCAGGATCTGGCTATTATGAATAAGGCTACTATGAACATGGTTGAGCATATGTCCCTGTTGTGTGGTAGAGCATTTTCTGGGTATATTCCAAGGAGTGGAATAGCTGGTTCTTGAGGAAGCCCTATTCCCAATTTTCTGGGAAAGTGCCAGATAGTTTTCCAAAGTGGTTGTACAAGTTTGCATTCCCAACAGCAATGAAGGAATGTTCCTCTTTCTCTACATTCTTGCCAGCATGTGGTGTCACTTGAGTTTTTGAACTTAGCCATTATTATGTGTGTAAAATGGAATCTCAGAGTCATTTTGATTTGCATTTCTCTGATGTCTAGAGATGCGGAACATTTATTTAAATGTTTCTCAGCCATTCAATATTCCTCTGTTGAGAATTCTCTGTTTAGTGTTGAGCCCCATTTCTTAATTTGGATATTTGGTTTGGTGATGTTTAATTTCTTGAGTTCTTTATATATTTTGGATGTTAGAACTTTCTCAGATATAGGGTTGGGGAAGATCTTTTCCCAGTCTGTAGGTTGTCACTTTGTGATAAACATATTTCTAAGGCAGTGATTTTTAAAGTTTTGAAAATGAAGGTAGGGTATAATAACCAAATACTGACATTGTAAACAAATGAATGTTTCTAGAATTAGTATATCATTTTTTCCAGGCCTGACAATATAGCAGAACATTGTATCACAATTCCAAAACTGTATTTAAATTTATTATATCAAACCCATTCACCAGGAAGCCTACAGGTGAAACCAGAGCAGTGTATGAAGGGACAAACAGCATTCATTCCAAGAGATAGTGAATCCATAGGTAGTTACACATACATTTTAATTTATCTTGTTTATATGAATGGACTTTTATAGCCTTAAACTAAAAACCATTTTGAACAAAAGTTGAATCACATACATAAAATATGTTCTAACAGTAAATTTAATGTCCATGAAAGTCCATGCCAATGTAAAATGAGAGTTGTTGTTTTCTTAGTCTAAAAGGAGATATAATGTTTTGGAGAGTAGAAAATAAATCAGGGAGAAGGGATTCTTATTAAGCATTTAAATGTACTTATTCTACAGACAGTCTGAAAGGTTTGAAGACTATCATCTATAAAGTACTACTTAGCTAAATATATTGTTTTTAGTTACCCATCCTAAGCTGAACCTTGAAAACATAAAACCAGAAACTAGGAAAATATTAATCCTGTAATTAACTACATCATTACAGAGTGAACAGTAGAAGCTTAAAAGACAGTAGGTGCACTGGGAGTTCAGCAAGGAATAGAAGGGGACATGCAGCCCTCAGAAAAAAATGACAGCTTAGCCACAACTTTCCCAAAACTAATTTGGCTATTAGTCTTGTGATTGCATTCAGTCAAGATGGCAACAAAGACCTGATTCCACCCCATTATCCCCAAATCAACAAGGCAGGTAGCCATATATTTTGTGTGGCTGGGGCTACTAGCACATCTAGACCAATCCAGGCCAGTAGGCAGTGGTGTGCATGGGGGTGTAGGCAGTGGTGTGCATGGGGGTGGGAGAACGTAATCTGGCCACAAGGAGCAGGTAACTACTTATTTCACAATATTAACAGAAGATAGGCTGTGAGCTTGTGAACTTAAGCAGATGAAAGTGGTGGTGGATTGGAAAGAAAGCCCTGGTCTATGATACCAGGAAAGAAAGGAAAATCTGCTGTACACAGGAAAAGCTATAGGATTCAATAGAATTCAGTTGTACCCACCCACTACCAGAGGAGTCCAGGGTGTTTTCTCTTCTAAACGTTAACATAAAAAGTAAATAGAATGTGATGCAATACATCTAATATAGAGTGCTTTATTGTACAATAATGGAGATAAAAATAAGGGGGGATAGGCACTCCAGGCAGACAAAGAGAAAGACATGGAAAGGAGGGGAGAGAGAGAGAGAGAGACAGAGAGAGAGAGACAGAGAGAGACAGAGAGAGACAGAGAGAGACAGAGAGACAGAGAGACAGAGAGACAGAGAGACAGAGACAGAGACAGAGACAGAGAGACAGAGAGAAATTGAGAGTATTAAAGAGACAAAGTTGCAGATTGGCCCTTTAATAGTCTGAAATGCACCTGAAAGCTCTAAGTATTGACATCAGAGTTGGCTAGAAAACCTAGAGGCTGGCTTGTGAATGACTTGTAAAACAACAATGTTCTTTCTGAGACTGCTTCAGTTTTGTTTTTTGATTTGGTACTTATCTTGAGGCTGTTCCTTATGCTGAGAATATTTTGTTATATGGAATTATTGAAAATTATGATTTTATATTTTCATTTTAGAAACACTTGGGAATTTTAATTTTAAATGGAAATATCTGTCAATTGTAACACAGTAATTTGATATAAGTGTGAAATGTGTAATGACCAAATCCTTAAACTTTATATTTTGTTCTGTTGGTTTTTTATTTCATTGTTTAAATTTATTTTTCTTCATTAATTAATTTATTTAATCCATTTAGAGGATGATTATACCATAATCCCTCCTCCCTTCATAGTTCCACCTACACAAAAAGCCCCCATTACCCCTAAATTTCTCCTGAGAGAATAGAGCACCCATGGGTACAATCCACCGGGGCACATCAAGTCACATTAGGACTAGATGCATCCTCTCTCAGTCAGGCCAGACAATGTAGCCCAGTTAAGGGAAAGGAATCCAAATCAGGCAATATAGCCCCTACTTCAGTTGATAGTGGACATGATGACTAAGCTGCACATCTGCTATATATGTGTAGCGGGTCTAGTTCCAGCCCATGATTGATCTTTGTTTGGTGGTTCAGCCTTTGGGTGTCCCCAGAGACCTTAGTTAGTGGAATCTGTTGGTCTTCTTGTGTCCTTGATGCCTCAACTTCCTTCAATCCATTCAGTGGGAGAAGATTCACTTAGTCCTCTTGTGACTTGATATGCCTGGTTGGTTTGGCACCCATGGCAGTCCTCTTATTCTCTGAGGAGAAGGGGAGAGGTAATGTTAGAGGGGTCAGGGAGTAACACTAGGAGGAGAGAAGGGAGGGGTTATGATCAAGGAGTCTTCCACAAGACTTCTTGAGCTCAGCCTGGCCTAATGTTTGGCTGTGGCTCTCTGTATCTCTTTCCATCAGCTGCTGGGTGAAGCGTTGCAAAAGACAGTTATGATAGACTTTGCAAATGTAGCTAATTATTATTAATAATGCAAATGTTTGACTCTCTTCCGTGGGTTGTGTCACAAGTTGGGTCAGTCATTTGTTGGCCATTCCTTCAATCTCTGCTCCATCTTTATCCCTATACTTCCTTCAGGCAAGAAAAATTTGGGGTTGAAGGTTTTATGGATGGGTTGTTCCCCACCCTCTCTTGGAACTACCACTTGGCTACAGGCAGTGACAACTTCAAGCTACATATTCCATACTGCTAGAAATCTCATCTCGGGTCACCCCATAGACTCCTAGGAGCCTCACCTCTCCAAGAGTTCCCCCTGACACTGAGATTTCCATTATTTCTCCCAATCCTTCTCCCAACCCTTAAACTTAAATCTTCAATAAATATACAATTCTAGTATATAATTAGGAGGTACACTATAGTATTTATACACCTTTGTAGTGTTGTGACTACTGGGGCTGATCAGCATTTTTAGATTTGGTAGTACTTAGTTTTTGGGGTTTTGAGTTTTTCTCCTACTTTTTGTGTGTGATGAGTACTAGGTCTCAGTCATATTCTCTTATTATCTTAGGACCCACCAGATTACCTTATTTTAACTTCCCTTACTAAAGGCCCTGCTTCCAAATATAGAGATTCAGCAAGTGAAAATGAAGGATTAGAGTTAAAATTATTTCCATAATAACTTTATCAGTATTTACAAAAATACCAGTTTACTTAGAGGCTTGTTGTTTCATGCACTGATATTATGTGCAAGTCACACTTAGATGGATTTGTTTTATTTTCTTTTAATAGTGTTTTGACCTGGATTTCTGTCCAACAGGAATTATCTCCTCTGCTCTGCTCTGCTCTCCTCTTCTTTTCTCTTCTATTTTCATATTTCTCTTCTATCCTCTTTCATTATTTCTTACCTTCATTGTAGGACTAGAGATGGAATGCAAGGACTCACACATCCTAGATAGGAATTCTAACTCTGATCTATACATTCAGTTTTGGATTCTCTCTATAGATTTTAAAACACACTCATCTAATTAATCATCACTTAACAATACAACTATACATTATAATTGGCATTGTTTTACATATACACACATATAAACACACACAAACACAGAACACATACATGGCAGATTCATGGAAATAAACTTTCTTATCTAGCAATATAATCACCATTTGGTTAAACATGTTCATTATCTTCAATATTACCACATAATTTATTGAAGATGTACTTCAGGTGGATAATAAGTACATATTACAGAGTAGGCCTTAAAAATATGAGATCATTTCCTGAAACAAAACACTAACACAGAACTAGCATTATTCATTTTTTCTTAAGGCTTATAGTTCACCAACGTCCTTTTTTGTTTTGTTTTGTTTTTTTTGTTTTTCAAGACAGGGTTTTTTTTTTTGTGTAGCCTTGGCTGTCCTAGACTCGCTTTGTAGACCAGGCTGGCCTTGAACTCACAGCAATCCACCTGCCTCCTCCTCCTGATTGCTGGAATCAAAGGCGTGTGCCACCACACCTGGCCTAGCATTATTCTTCACTAATAAATAGACTAATTTCTCCTGAAAATTAGGAACAGGAAAGATATTCCTTCTTGATGCTTTGATTTTGTATTAAATGACAGCCTACGTCAATGTAATGTGCAAGACAAACAAAAGACAGTGTACTGGAAGGGAAGAATAAATTCCATATTCACAGAAAATAAGACACACACAAAACCTCACACAAATTATTAAATTTCATTAAATGCTGTATCAAAAAGCTTTGTCAACAAATGGTGTATTATATGAGGAGCCTACATAATCAAAAAGCAAAATGTAAAATATTATTATAGATGCCAGATTTTTATATATACTGTGTATTGATTATATTCTTCCTTCAGTTCATACCTTTTCTCATACAATAATATTTCATTCCTCCCTCTTGCCCATTTGCCTCACTAGAAAGTTTTGTTCTATTTAATAACATATATGTACATTATTTTTGTATTTATATGAAATTACACATAATAAATATTTCAATTTTATATACTTACACAAATTCTAAGAAACATATATAAGAGAACTAATATATGTCTTCCTGACATTTGCTTAATTTGCTTAATTTGATTTTCTCCAATGTATCCATTTTCCTGCAAAAAGCACAGTTTTGCATTTTATGTATAAACCACTTCAACAATTATGGATGGACATAAACTTTATTTCCACAGTTCAGCTCATGTAAAGACTGCTGCAGTGGTGAGCAGGATCCTCTCCTAAGTGTCAGTTGTGTATCGGAAATGTTATCACTTCTTTAAAGGCCTTTTCCATGTTTTCATGGGTTTCTCCCTAACATTTCCATCCATGCCATTTGTGTCTGTGTCTGTATCTTCACTAATACCACAATGTGATACAGTTGTTTTAGTGTCATCTGGAAAATGGAAACATGCTTAATTTAATAATGTCATTCTTTTTCAACATTATTATAGTCACTCTCCTTCCTATGATTTTCTCATGATTGTTAGAATCTGTTTGCTTTTCTATATATTTTGCTATATTTCTATAAATCTCGGCTTGGCATTTGACAGAAATTTTATTAATTATATAAATCAATTTGGACACCTTCCTATATTTACTCTATTGGATTTTAAATCAAGGAATCATTTGGGTCCTCATTAATTTCTGTCTTTATTGGCTGCATTTATCAATGTTTTATATAAAATCAAGTCAGTTATTTCTTGTGGATTTCCATCTTTTGAGCTAATAATAGTAATTCATGAAAGAAAAATATCCAGCCTCACTACACTTTAATAGATCCAAACATTTCTCTATCTAACCTATTATAAGAGTGTGACATTACACTATAGTGGTAGCATTTTTTTTAACAAACACAAATTGCATTTATCCTAAGACCCAGAGTGGCAAAGCTTTGTGATAAGACACCATGTATATTTCCAGTGTATTTTTGTCTCAGCATTTCTTGGAGGATCACCCAATTCTATATTTGTGTATGCACTACAATAACAATCATTGTATGTTTTAATAAATTTATATTTTAAAAGAATAAATGCATATCCTTGATATAAAAAAATCAAAATTCACTCTAGTTTATGAAGCTTACACATTAGCTTATATAAATTTTGAAATCACTAAAAAGTAAAAAAAAAAAACAATTGTTTTGTATTAAAAATTGATGGAAAATGTAAAGATATATCCATATATTGCAGTACTACTAAATAATAAGAGAGAATATCCCACATAGACAAAGTGTTATGAAGAGCCAATAAATCTGGTCTCCAGGATTACATACTGTGTGACTCATGACCTTGAGAACTCAAACTCTAATAATAGCAGTATAAACCAGGTATTAGAAGATGGTGAGTTTGTGACCCTCAGAGAACAAATAGATCTTAATTGATAAATAAGACATTTTCTTTAATATGATGACACATACTAGGTGTACTAAAGATCTATAGAACTGTATAAGCAAAAAGTACTAAAAACTAATTTAAGATTAAAAATAAATACAAGGCCATGACATTCAGGCCAGATTAAAACTGAAGAAGTGTAGACCCTCTTTTCAAAGTGACTAGTGATAAAAAGCATGTATGCATCTTCAATCTAACACAATCATGTAAGATACCTGCATGCACATGTGTTTCCTACCTCACATGACAAGACTCAATTTGTTATATAGTTTGTGATCATTTTACTTCTGTTTCACAATCTTCCAGCTCATTTTGTATCAATGATGAAGAACACTGGTGGAGGCGAGAAAGCAAGAAATTCCATTTCCTCACCACCTTTGCCTCAGTCCAAAGTTATAGACTTTTATTATGACACTGGAACAAATTTTGTTGTATAAAAACCTGTGCATCAAGAATGAAGTGAACCAAAGAACATTTTCAAGTAAAAAGGAAATATAAGTGTACAATTTAGCCAAAATCAGATATAAACACATAATATCTTTGCTTTTAAATACACTTTAGAAAGTAAATCTCGATTGTTTAAAATTGTAAATGTGATACTGTTATGGGGAGATTTTATTTCTGTTTGTGAATATTAATATAATATAATGTTTGTAATGGAAGTACCAACATGAATTAGTAACCATAACTTTTAATAGCGCTTGACAAATGCAGTGGAACTAACAACATCTGACTACAAAACTAGTAAGGAGATAGTTCATCTGTAAAGCAATTTTGTTAAAATTATAAGGACCTTAGAACAAACCCTGGGAACCAAGTACAAAGGCAGGCATACTAGGGAGCATTTGTAATTCTGGAGATGGAGAGGCATAGACAGGAAGATCTTTGAGGTCTCTAGTAAAGCAGTCTCTCCTAAACACCTATTCTGTGAGTCTTAGGTCCTAGTAAAAGACTCTGGAAAAAGGAAAAAGAGTGAAAGATCCCAAAGAACAACACTTGAGCTTGGCCTCTTGATAAGAATGCATGTGTAGCCAAACACATGCACTAGCATATGAACAATCTACACACCCATATATACATGTACAAATTCACACCCACATTTACATATATACAAAAATAATTTAATAAAGTTGAAAAGTTCTACCTGCATTCCAGATGACATGTGTTTTTCCTTGTAGGTCGACATATAAATAAATGTTTAGATAAATAAAATACAAAATGTTAAATTGTGAATGATGACACACACTTGTGATCCCATCACTTCAGGAAATGAGCAGAAGAACTACAAATTACATGCCAGCCTACATCATGTTAAAAGGAATGGTTTAAGAAAAAAGTAAGACAACAACAAAAACTGGCTGAAGAAACTCTCATACTTGGCCTTCAAATACTAAATATGCAAAGTCCTGGTAGACTCTTAAGGGATAAACAAGTCAGGGAAAGAGGGGAAAAAAAAGAAACAACTAAAGTTCTAAGTTGAATGCTTCTGCCAAATCATATAAGCAGCCTTATAGTGAAAGCAAATAATTGACAGGTTATTTGGGGGGCAACTTCACGGTTGCCTTCTCCACTAAGTTACTGATGTCAAATAACTCTTTGAAGATATATTTGGATGTGGAAGTGAACTCTGTGTATGTCATTGTTGTCTGATGAAGAAAAGGCATGAAACAGAAATGGAACTGAAGCATAAATACTGAATGGTTTAAGAAAGAACATGTATTTTATTTGTCTTTCTTACATATCTTTTTGACAACTAAGCTAACGCTGACATTGACTGAGAGGAGCTGAGGTGTGAGTGAAACAATGTCTAAATATGAAAATGAGTGGCAATTGTGCCAATGTGCTATGTTAAATGACATGGAGACAATTACTGTGGGCATAAAAAGATGCAGGGCTCAGGGTAGGTTCTGTGCCATATTTCTCACCAAACATCATTAAAATGCCTGGACATGCAGACACTATATACCTGGACTCTTAGATCACATGCATGTGATCTTAGATCATTGATTTTACTCTATCTTCCGACAACTCATACTTGTTTCTACAAATGGTTATCTGCAGGAATGCTGGATAATGAATGGATCATGGGTTTTTATCTCTCCTGATTATTTATTTTAGGTAAATATGCATGGACTCTGCCTAGTAGATAATCTGGGCATGGAGGCTGCAGGGTAATCATCAGTCTATGCCTTCATAGGATTTCACTAAACCTTTTTTTGAATGTCTCAAACAATGTTTGGTCCCCTAGTAATTGCTTTTTGCACACTAAAACAAATAAATTCTGTTTTGAGGAAAAATCTCTTGTGTTTGGGTTTAAGGGACTGGGGAAAAAAACTGAAATTTACTAGAGTAGCACATTCCCTTAATCAAAGAGCCATCACTTTGGTCCCAACCTAGACTCTCTGTAAGGCCTTTGTTACTGAAGAAACCTAGAAGGAGAAGATAGAATCATTCTTTATTTTTTCAAAAAGAAAAGGAGATAACATTTTTTTCTGAAGTGATTTTTGTTTACCAACCAATTTATTTTGTAGAACAAAAAGAGGCTTACTACCTGTGCTTGGTGTGTGTGTGTGTGTGTGTGTGTGTGTGTGTGTGTGTGTGTGTGTGACGTGCAGCATGCCTTATCACACTCACTGATTCTGGCTTTCCTGTGTACAGAGATTAGTTCCCATGGTAGGTAGAGAAATTATGTGATTTGATAATTATTAGAAAAACATTCATGGGAATGAAACAAAATGAATGCCATCAGCAGCCCAGAGGCATACACAGACTGCCCGGGCTGCACTAGGAACTAGCAGATCCATTAAAAACTGACAATGGAGAGAGTGAAGAAAGAATTATGAAATTATCTTTTATATATAAAACCTAAGAAAGAGCATCAAGCCAAGCCCCAGGCTCCAAATAAATTAGAGTGGTCCTAATGAAATGAAGGCAGTGGAGCACAAGGGAAATTGAATTTTGCTTCCCTGACTGCTCCTGTTTGTGTGCCTCTCTGGTAATTGAACATTTTTGGGGCTCAT
The DNA here is from genome assembly GCF_964271855.1 of Acomys minous. Taxonomy (NCBI): domain Eukaryota; kingdom Metazoa; phylum Chordata; class Mammalia; order Rodentia; family Muridae; genus Acomys; species Acomys minous. The sequence goes on from NC_140483.1 coordinate 79,670,932, forward strand.
TTGAGGTTTATGGCTGTCATAATGGCCAGTTGCAAGGCCTTCCCATTCAATATGGTCAGAGTCACTTTGGAAATTTGTGACTTGGTGCCCATTCTGTAATTCCTTTCTAGTTCTTCCCACTATTGCTTCCTTTTCAAGGTTCTCTTCCTCCAAGAACACTCGCCTAGAAAATCAGAAAATCAGGGGGAAGGACTCCAGAAGTTCAAGACTGACAGCATGTGGCTAAAGAAAAGTTCTTGATAAGAAAGTAAAAACTAAGGCAGAAAGAGAAAACAGTCAGGATGTTCCAAAACAATGAGAAAGAAAAAGAGCTGTAATCAGTTATTCCTGGCAGGGACAACAGACCCATTTCTAGGAGGCTCTCCCTTTCAGTAGGTGTCATCACCTCAGGTTCTGTGGTAACATTTGTCACACAGACTCCACTGGAAGTGCTGTGACATTGATTTTTTGCTTGTTTGTTTCTTTCTTTTCTATTTGTTTATATGGTGGATTAGGTTGATGGATGTTCATATGTTGAAGCAACCCTGCATCTCAGGAATGAAGCCTACTTGATTCTGGGAGATGATCTTTTGATGTGTTCCATAAATATTCATTAGAGATGTGTTCTTGGTTTCAGTGTTTTATTGAGTATTTTCCATAAATATACGTTAGGGATTTTTTCTGCAATGCTTTCTTTTTGTTGAATCTTTGTCAGCAATACTCTCTGTTTGTTGAATCTTTGTGTTGTTTAGGTAGTAATATGTTTGTGGCTTAATAAAATGAATATACCAATGCTTCTTATGTTTCTATTTTGAGGAATATTACTCTTAGCTTATGACTTAATATCTAGTAGAATTCCATGCTAAAACTATCTGGCCTGGCCTTTTGATTTTGTTGGAATATTTTACTGGCTGCTTCTACTTCACTAGGGGTTAAAAGTCTATTTAGATTGTTTACCTTATTTTTAATTAACTTTGATGAGTGTTATCAATTAATAGAATAGTCCATTTCCTTTTGATTTTCCAGTTTTTGAAATAAGACCTAATTATTCTTATGATATCCTTAGTGCCTGTTGTTATGTTTCCTTTGTAATTTTTTATACTTCCTCTCAGCATTTTAGTTAGTTTGCCTTAAGCTTTGTCTATCTTGTGGACTTCTACAAAGAACCAACTCTTTGTTTTGTGATTCCTTCTATCATTTTCACTGATTTTATTTTATTTTATTGATTTCAGCCAAAAGTTTGCTCATTGTCTTCCTTCTACTCATCTTTGGTGTGTTTGCTCCTTTTTCTCCAGAGCTTTCAAATATGCTGTTAAGTCAATAGGATAAGATTTCACTAATTACTTTATGAAGGCACTTAATGCTCTGAACTTTGCTGTTAATATTGCTTTGATTGTTTCTCATAAATTTGGGTATGTTGTGCCTCCATTTTAATTGAATTATAGAAGCTCATTTATTTATTTATTTATTCATTGACCCAATGGTCATTCAGTAAAAACCTGCTTAGTTTCCAAGAGTTTTTCTACTTTCTGTTATTCCTGTTGTGGGTAAAGTCTAGCTTTAATCCATGTTGGTCTGATATAATACAGGGCTTTTCTCCAGATTTTATTATATATGTTGAGACTGCTTTGTGAATTAGTTGATAGTCAACTATAAAAAAGGTTAGATATCCTGCAGAGGAGAAGGTGTATTCTTTTGTGTTTGAGTCAAATATTCTGTAGATCTGGATGACTTGTCCATTGGTTACAACGATGTTTTGAAATCTTCCACTATTATTGAGTTATAAGGTTTTTAAATAGATATTTATTTTTAATAGACATTCAGAATTGAGACATCATCTTGGTGGATTTCCCTTTGGATGATTGTAGGTGTCATTCTTCAACCCTTTTGATAAATTTTGATTGAAAGTCTATTTGTTTAGACAATAGAATCAATAAGCCAGCTTGCTTCTTTTATCTATTTTCTGGGAAAGTCCTTTTCTAACCCTTTTACTCTGAAGTAAAGTTGATATATTTTTCTTGTCTGCAACAGAACGATAATTACTCTTTTTGCAAGCATTCTGTTAGCCTGCCGATTTTTATTGGAGAACTGAGTCCACTGGTGTTGAGAAATATTAATTACCAATCATTATCTTGTCATTTTAATGTTGGTGGTAGTAGAAGTGATAGTAGTAGTAGTAGTAGAAGTAGTAGTAGTAGTAGTAGTAGTAGTAGTAGTAGTAGTAGTATGTGTTTGTGTTTGTGTGTGTGTTTGTGTGTATGTGTGTGTCCTTCCCTCTACTTTTTTGGATTTGCTTTTGTGAATTTATGTATTTTCTGTGACTGCTTGGATATTGTTAATCTGCATGTATTGGAGATTTTCTTCTAGTATCTTCTGTAGAGATGGATTTCTGAATAGTTATTCTTTAAATTTACCTCTGCAATGGAACACATTATTTACCTCATTTATGTTAAATGCAAGGTTGCTGGATATATTAGTCTGGGCTTGCATTTGTGGTCTCTTAGTGTCTTCAAAGCATCTGCCATAGTCTGTTAAGAAGACAGGTGTAATTTAAATTAGTCTGCCTTTATATATTACTTGGCCCTTTCCCCTGAAGCTCTTTATATTATCAATTTGTTCTAAACATTTCGTGTCTTTATTACTATGCATTATGTATAAGACATTATTTTCTTGTTCAATCTATTTAGTGTTGTATAAGCATCTTTTATGTTACAATATAATACTTGATGTTCTATATAGAACAATAAAAAACAAAAATAGATCAAGAGGGTCCACATCAGAAAGGAAAAATTCAAAGTATTGCTTTTTGCAGACAACATGATAGTATGCATCTATGATGCCAACAATTCCACCAGAGAATTCCTACAGGTGAGAAACATCTTCAGCAAAGTAAACAGATAAAAAATTAATACAAAAAAGTAACCCTGCTGTATACAAATGACAAATAAGTGGAAAAAGAAATCAGAAAGACTACACCATTCACAATAGCCACAAATAATATACATTATCTTGGTGTAACTCTAATCAAGCAAGTGAAAGTTATATATGAAGGAAACTTCAAGTCTCTGAAGAAAGAAATTGAAAAACATATCAGAAAATGAAAAGATCTCTCATGCTCATGAATCAGTAGGATCAACATAGCCAAAAATGGCCATTTTACCAAACACAATTTACAGGTTCAACGTAATTTTTTTCAAAATACCTATACAATCCTTTATATACCAGAAAAGATCAATTCTCTTCTTCATATGGAAAAACAAAACTCCAGTATCTGAAACAATCCTTTAAAATAAAAGATCTTCCAGAGAAATATGTATCCCTGATATCAACCTGTACTATAGAGCAACAGTAATAAAATCTGTATAGTACTGGCATTGAAATAAGTTGGTTGACCAAGGAAATAAAATCAAAGACAGAAATAAACCCACACACCTATGGATGTTTGACTTTTGACAAGGAAGACACAACCATAAAATGGGAGAAAGTAATACTTTCAACAAATGTTGCTGGTCTAATGGGATGTCTACATGTAGACAAAAATGGAAATACATCCATATTTATCACCTTTCACTAATCTTAATTGCATGTGGATTAAGGACCTCAACATAAAAGCAGACACACTAAATCTGTTATTAGAACTCATTGACACAGGAGATAATTTTCCTGGAGAGAAGGCCAACAGATCAGCCTCTAAGAAAAGCAATAATTGGGACCTCATGGAACTGAAAACATTCTGTAAAGCAAACAACACTTGTCAACTTAAAAAAAAAACAAATCCACATCCCTGGGTCCCTTCAGGCCATTGTGCAGTCTCCAAAGTCTAGGAGCTTGCTCCTCTTGTTGGCTGCATCTGCAGTCTGTGTATCAAACTGAACTGAATTCTCTAAAACATCAGTGTCTGAGTTTTCTAGCCCAGAACACAACCCTTGGTCTGCAACAAGTGGATCATACCTCAGTTCACCTGGACAATCCACAGAAAGTTCTAGGGTCCATGCAGGCATGTGCATGGTCTACAAGGATGACAGGGTGCACAGCATCTGAGCTCTATCTATGTCACCAATGAACATGTGGGCTTCAAAAATACCAGCATCTGCATCTTCTACCACAGAGGAGATTGCACAGTATGGAACACAAGTAGATATGACCTCACATTGTGCTACCAATTCACAGAAAGTTCTTGGGCACAAATAGGCACTGGCATAAGCCAAAGGTCTACCCATTTGTCTGGTAGAAGACACAGCACATGTGTTCTGTTTCACATAATGAGCTCTGTGCTACAAAACACTAATGTCTGTCTTCCTGTCAAGTGGAGACACAACAGTATGGAACACAGGTAGATCTTACCAGAGGCTATCCAGCTGGACCACTGAAAATTACCAGTTTTGAGCTTAGGTAACCTGCCTGACTCACCTGAAGAGTTCCCTGATCTCCAAAGGTGAGGGGTCTCAACCTATAGCCATTTACTGAAAAACTCCTCTCAGCAGCCAATGAAGGACAGCAGAAAATGTCACCCTACTCCAGAGACAGCAAGATGGTTAAAGGGTAGTGTGAAATGCAACAAAAGACAAAATATAGCATCTCTAGAACACAGTTATCCTAACCCAATTTCCAGTGGAAACTCTAAAACACCAGAAACATAAGACAATTACCTCAAATTATTCCTAATAAAGATGATAACTGAAGGAACAAATGAAATCCATAAAGAAATACAATAAGATATAGCTAAACAGACCAGGGCCCTTAAAGAGGCCATGAAAGAGGCATATAGAAAGGAAATAAAGAAATCACTGGAATAAATTCAGGAAAATGCAAACAACCTGGAAAAGGAAATCAATAAAATGGTTCAAGATCTGAAGATAAAATGGAAACCATAATAAAAGCACAAACTGTAGAAAGCCTTTAGAGGGAAACTTAGAGAATAAAATAGGAACTCTGGAGGTAAGCATCACCATCACCATCAGAATACAAGAGGAGGAAGGAATATATAGTGTAGAATTTACAATGGAAGAATTTGATGCAACCATCAAAGAACATGTCAAATCTAAATAATGCCAAATACGAATCTTCCAAGAAATGAGGAGCAATCATGAGAGGACAGAACTCAAAGATAATAGGAATTGTGGAAAGAGAAGATGTCTGGTTTTGAGGTCCAGAAAATAGTTTCAACAAAATCATAGAAGAAAAATTCCCCAAATTAAGAATGAGATGCTGTAGACATACGAAAATCATACAGAACACGAAATAGAGTAGACCAGAAAAGAAAAACTTCCGACCACATAAAAATAAAAATTTGGAATGTACAGAACAAAGAAATTATATTAAAATCACCAAGTTTAAAAACAAAATGACATAAGCAAACCTATCAGAATCACATGAAACTTTTCAGCAGAAAATCCTGGACAGATGTATTGAAAACTCTAAGATACCAGAGAAATTTTCACCCAAACACATGATTATATGTTATTCTCAGCACCTCAAGGAACCATCTCCAAAAATGACTATATAGTATGTCACAAAGCAAGCCTCAATAGGTACAAGAAGATTGAAATAACCACCATGGACTAAAACTGGACCTCTAAAAACAACAGAAATAACAAAATGCCTACACATATTGAAACTGAACAACTCTCTATACGATAACTGTGTCAAAGAAAATAAATAAATAGGCAACTTCCTAAAATTCAATGAAAATGAACATCCACTACACCCAAATTTATGGGACACATTGAAAGCAATGTTAAGAGGAATGCTCCAAGCACCCAGTGAAATCATAATAAAGTTGGACACACATTTAAGCAACTTAACAGCACAACTGGAAGTCCTACAAAAAAAAACAGACACACTCAATAGGAGTAGACAAATGGAAATTATCAAACTCAGGTTTAAAATCAATAAATTAGAAACAAAGAGAACAATTCAAAGAATTGATTTAGCCAAGATTTGGTTCTTTGAGAAAGTCAACAAAATAGACAAACCCTTAGCCCATTTAACTAAAAGGCAGTGAAATACTATCAAAATCAACAAACTCAGAAATGAAAAAAAACAGAAACAAAGACACCAAGGACAGCCAAAGAATCATCATGTCTTGCTTCAAAAGCCTGTATACCACAAACTTTAAAGATTTAAATTAAATGGAAATTTTTCTGTATAGATTACACTTACCAAATTTGAATAAAGATCAGGTAAACAAGTTAAATAATCCCATACCTTTTACATACATAGAAAAAGTCATCAACAATCATGCAACAACAACAAAAATGACAACACCAACAACTAAAAGCACAGGGCAAGATGGTTTCATCACAGAATTTTATCAGTCCTTCAAAGAATGGCTAATATCAATACTATTCAAACTACTCCACAAAAGAGAAATGCAAGGAAGATTACCAAACTCACTCTGTGAAGCCATACTCACCTTAAAACCTAAACCACGCAAAGACACAGCAAAGAAAGAGTATTTAAGACCATTTTTTCTCATGAATATTGATAAAAATGTACTCAACAAAATACTTGTAAACAGAATTCAAGAACATATAAAAGATATCATTCACCTTGACCAAGTAGGCTTCATCCCAGGCATGCATGGGTGGTTCAATATATAGAAATCTACCAACATAATTCATCATATAATTAAACTGAAAGAAAAGAAAACCATATGACCATCTCCTTAGATGCTGAAAAAACATTTGACAAAATTCAACACTCATTCATATTTAAAGTCTTTGAGAAAGTATGGATACAAGTGACATACCTAAATATAATGAATGGCATATACACCAAACCTCCAAATTCAAATTAAATGGAGAGAAACTCAAAGAAATTTCGCTAAAGTCAGTGACTAGACAAGGCTGACCACTCTCCCCATATCAATTCAATTATGACTTTCAAATTCTATATAGAGCAGTAAGACAACAAAAGGAGATCAAGGTGTTACTCATTAGAAAGAAGGAAGTCAAAGTACTGCTTTTTGCAGATGATATGATAGTGTACATAAGTAAACCCCAAAATAAGACCAGAACACTCAACAGCTAATAAACACCTTTGGCAATGTAGCCAGATACAAGATTAATTTGAAAAAATCAGTAGCTCTCATATATAAATGACAATTGGCCTTCACAAAAGCCATAAATAATATAAAGTATCTTGGTGTAACACCTATCAAGCTGTTGACAGACTTATATGAAAAATAATTTTATGTCTTTAAAGAAAGACTTTTAAGAAGAAAGAGAAGATGGAATGATCTCCCATGCTCATGGATCCAGAGGATCAATATAGTAAAAATTACTATCTTATCCAAAACAATCTACCAATTCAATGCAATCCATATCAAAATACCTATACAATTCTTTATTGCCCTTGAAAGAACAATTCTCAACTTCATATGAAAAAAAAAAATCCCCAAATAGCTAAAGCAATCTTGCACAATAAAAGATCTTCCAGTGGAATCTCCATCTCTGATATCAAACTGTACTATAGAGCAACAGTAATAACAGTGGTAGTGGTATAGAAATAGGTTGGTTGATCAATGGAAAAAATTGAAGAGCAAGAAATAAACCTACACTCCTATGGACAGTTGATTTCAATAAAGAAGCCAAAACCATACAATGGAAAAAAACATAGCACCTTCAACAAATGGTGCTGGTCTAATTGGCTGAATTATCTTTGAAATAATAAAATCATCTTTAAGTACAATATTTTGTTTGATCCTGAGGTTTATGAAGACCATATCTAGCTATTTTACCCTGTCCAATCTCCCTGTATTTCCTCAATAGAGTAGTTTAAGTCCTAACAAAAGCAATAAGACAACTAAACAAGATCAAGGGGATACAAATAGGAAAGAAAGAAGTCAAACTATTACTACTGAAGGATGAGAGGATGGTATGATAGTATACATGAGTAATCCCAAAAATTCTATCAAGAGGCAACATTTTTTAATGTAGAATATATAGGTTGTTCTAGAATAGAAAGAATTAGAGGACAAAAGTGCACAGTTTGAAAATGTTAGAGGAAATCTTAAAATATCTGTGAAAATATTTATGCAGAGACTTATTTACTAATTGCAGAAAGGATTATAAGCTCTGTCACAGGTGAAAGCAGTATTGGCAGGCTTTGCCCTTGGACACACCACAGATACTCCCTGAGATTAACCTTGAGATAGACTGGGCAGGCCCTGGGTGGGCCTGGAATTCAGGAAGCAGACCAGTGGTCTCCACCTGGATTATTGTATTTCTAATAGACCCTCAATGGGATGAGGAGACTGGCACTTGCACTTGAGACAGGCAGAGAGGACAGCACGAGAGGAGGCAGCAGGTTTGGACCCAAGCTAGAGTGCACTTGGATCGGGAAACGGATCAGTGAACAGGCCAGACCAGCACACAGGCCAGAGACACCTAGGGACCTGTCCCATGGAACGGATACTGGAATGTTCACTCCTGTTTCTCTTTAACATTTTTTCCTCTTGTGTAAGATAGTTGGGTTGTATAATAAAATTTAATTGTTAAGAAATGGAGACAACAAGTGGCCCCCAACATAGGGCTCAAACCCATGACCCTGAGATAAAGAGTACCATGCTTTACCGTCTGAGGCTGAAACCCTATGTAGCTAACATTCCCATAAATCTATGGGGAAGAAATCTCTTACAACAATCGGGGACTCAGATTAATATTCCTGCAATTACAGAGATAAATAATGTTGAAACTAGGGGTGAATTGTTACGTGCTTCTGGGGAAGAAATTATTGTAAGTGATCAGGAGCAACCACAAGCTATGCCCACTGTCCAACCTCAGAAATTTTTAGGTTTAGCATCTCAAAATTTATAAAAGGAGCCACTGCTGTGATACTAACAGCCTTGCCCCTAAAATGGATTTCAAACAGACCTGTATGGCAGGAGCAATGTCCCTTAACAAAAAATAAAAAAATAAAAAAAGTGCAGACACTTCACTGTTTAAGGAAAGAGCAACTGGAAGCTCAACACATCGAAGAATCTTCCAGTCCGTGGAATTTCCCTGTGTTTGTGGTAAGAAAAAAATCAGGTGGATTGAGAATGATAACAGATTTGAAGGCCATAAACAAGGTTATTCAACCCAAGGGTTTGCTTCAGCCTGAAATCCCTTTGCCTTCCTTGTTACCTAGGTCTTGGCATATAATTAAAATTGATTTAAAAGATAATTTTTTAACCATACCTCTGCATGAGAAGGACAGAGTAATGTTTGCTTTCTCGGTACCTACTCTGAATAGTAATTCTCCAATGAAGAGATATCATTGGAAGGTACTTCCACAGGGAATACTGAATAGCCAATTTTATGCCAGTATTTTGTGCAACAACCTTTAGAAATAATTCGTAGGCATTTTTTTCAATCTATCATTTACCATTACATGGACAATATTCTGCTAGCTGATTCTGATCCTAATGTTTAAAAAAATGTTTCAGGAAACACAAAGAATTCTGCCATGCTGGGGATTACAGATTGCTGTTGAAAAAATACAAAGAGGAGATTCAGTTACCTATTTAGATTATAAGTTAACTGAACAAAAAGTTCAACCACAAAAGGTACTGATCCGTAGAGATCAATTGCAAACTCTTAATGACTTTCAAAAATTATTGGGAGATATTAACTAATTAAGGTCTACAATCGGGTAAGCTACCTATGAGTTAAGTAACTTGTTTCAAACATTAAAAGGGGATTCATATTTAAGCAGTCCAAGGATGTAACCACTAAAGAAAAAAAAAGGAATTAATTCTGGTAGAACAAAAACTTCAAAAGGCATTTGTGAATATAATTGATCCTGAATATGGTTGCATTCTGGTTATTTGCCTTCAAAACATCCTCCTACTGGGCTTCTTATGCAAAGAGAAGACAGAATCATAGAGTGGATATTTCTGACAAATAAACAAAGCAAAAAATAAAAAACAAACATAGAGAAAATTTCTGAATTGATTACAAAGGGAAGAATAAGGTTGCGCTAAATGTCAGGAAAGGACCTGGTGGAAATTGTAGTGCCTCTTACTGATTCTGAGATTATGTAATCATGGGTAATTAATGAAGATTGGCAAAGAGCTTGTAGTAACTATTTGGGAGACATTAACAACAGATACCCAAAAAACAAATGTATACAGTTCATATAAAGAACTAATTGGATCCTTCCAAGTATTGTAAAGAGGTCACCAATCTCAGGGACACCTACCTTCTTCATTAATGCAATAAATCAGGTATGGCTGGTTATAAGTCTGATAAAATGACTACGGTGATTAAAAGCCCATTTACATCAGTTTAAAAAATCAGAATTGTAGTCAATCCTTATGGTATTGTTAAATTTTCCTAAATCTATTAATATAATTGCTGACTCTCAATATGCTAAAAGAGTTGTTTTGCATACAGAAACAGCTGAATTTACTCCTGATAACTCAGAATTAACTATATTATTTATAGAACTACAACAAGTCATCAGAAACAGAAATTGTCCCTTGTATATTACTCATATTCAATCCCATGCAGGTTTACCAGGTCCATTGGCACAAGGAAATAAAGAAATCAACAAATTATTGATAGATAATGTATATGAAGCCTCAAAATTTCATGAAAATCATCATATCAATGGTAAGGGGTTGAAGAAAAGATTCTATATCTGTTGACAACAAGCCAGAGAAATAATTAATACGTTTTCTGCATGTTTCTTATATAGTCAAATACCATTACCTGCTGGAATTAATCCTAGAGGTAACAAAAAAAAATGACAGATGGATGTGCTTCATTTTACAGAATTTAGAAAAATGAGGTATGTGCATCATACCATAGATACATATTCAGGTTTTCAATGGACAACTGCCTTAAGTTCTGAAAGGGCTGACTGTGTGATTACTCATTTACTGGAAATAATGGTATTTATGGCAATACCTGGGCAAATTAAGACTGACAATGCTCCTACATATGTGTCCCTTAAGATGAAAAACTTCTTTATGTATTATAATAAGGGGAAAATGGGAGGGAGGGAAGAATGGGAGGATACAAGGGATGGGATAACCATTGAGATGTAACAAGAATAAATTAATAAAATAAAAAAAATGAAAAAAAAACATGTTACTGGCATACCTCACAAACCCACAGGACAAGCTGTTGTGGAAAGAGCTAACCGTACCTTAAAAGAAGTACGTATTAAACAAAGGGGAAGGGTAAAGACACATCAGGGACTGATTAAATAATGCTTTGTTGACTCTAAACTTTCTTAATGTTAATGATGAATGGATGTCAGCTACAGAGAGACATTGGGTGATAAAAAAATACTAAAGAACTGGGACAACCAATATTCTATAAAGATTTATTGCCTATGAAAGGAAAACCTGCAGTAGTTTTGAGATGGAGTCATGAGTATGCATATGTTTCCACAGGGAGTGAAAAAATATGCCTACCAGCAAAACATATAAAAGATTAGAACTGTACATATAGCAAGTCAATCTTAAGAGCCACCTGGTTCTTACAACTTGACATTGTTTCATACAGCTTGTAGAACTAATGCCCTCTTCTGGCCTGTTGGTGTACATACAGAGAGAGCCCTGCATTATATACAAAAAACAAGACAACACAGAAGACAAAACAGACAGCCTGGTGATATAAACCCAAACACATACCTCTGGCACCTCGAGCAAGGTGCCTCAACTTTTGTCTCCATAAAAAATTATATATGTATTAACATACCTATACTAATGATTTCAAAAGTTTGCTTACCTTCAGAACAAAAAACAGGACAATGATGAAGATCAAACTTCTGCCTCTGCCGTTACTGTTTTCTCCAAAAATTGCATGCATATTAACAATAAAACAGCTAGCCAAAAGGATCAATCCTAAAAAGACTGGATGAAAACAGATACAGCTAGCTTTCCCAGTGATTGGCCAATACATTATCTTTCTAGGGTACCCAAAAATGGTTTTCTCCTAAACATAAAGTAATTTTGAGAACATGATACTCCCATTCCCAGTAGGTGGTGTGTATGTTTTTGGTGGGTTACAAATGCTCAATTTTGCCTAAGGGACTTAGTTACAATTAATAAAATTTCATTTGAGGATTTCTTTCTTCTAGCTTTCTTTTCCATCTAATATTAAGGAAAAGGGGGGAAGGAAGAGAGGATACAGGTTTATAAAATGAAAGGTAGATTATTGAATCTACTAACTTCAAAAATATTACCTGGGTATTGTAGATTGCTGAAAATGTAAGATTTTGATTGATAAAAATTTATGACTATTTTATTCAGCTTTTGCTTCACATTTATAAAAACTTAAATTTTATATTACTATTCATTTTTGCCTTATGTATTGTATATTATATGTTGACAAAATATTTTATATTGTATGTAAAAAAAATTAAGATCATTTTGTTCAATGTATATTTAATGTATTTATTATTCATGTGCTACTCATTCAAAAAGGTAATGTCTTATGAAAACTAACTATTTATCATCTGATCAAAAAGATCAGAGATAAAAGTTGGTATTTAGTTACCTATAAATCTTACCAGATACTAACTTATTTTGTCATAGAGCAGGTTTGTTTAATTTCTTGTATATGTATTCAAAGAAATAGATTGATAACTGTAAGAATAGATAGGGAGTTGGTCTTCAAACTCTTCAGAGATCCCCAGCATATGACATTTAATGACAGAGAGAGAGAGAGACATCCACTCCTGGCTGCACCTCCATATACATCATTGAAGATGAGGGCATCAAGAGACGAGGGTGACACAATGGTCACTGGACTGAAGAACTGCTCTTATCTCTACTGCTGATGACAGGCTGACTGTCCACTGTGATCAACAGTGATGCTGGAAAGTTGACTGTCCAACTTTGAAGAAACTAGATGGACCAGACTATCAGAATTCCTGCTTCAAAAAGCAGATTGTTGCATGATTTGGGCTGATAAGGCTGGAGACTGATTGCTCCAAAGAGGGGGAGAATTCTGTAACTGTCCAAGCTGTCTGCTCTCTCTGTCCTATCCACACTTGAAAGTTGCCTGCCAGCACTTCCTTTATTAGATAGAATTTCCTTCTTGGGTCTCTCATGGGAATAAAAACTAAGTAGACACAGTGTTACTAGAAACTTTAGTTTAAAAATTAAAAACACATTTATAGATTGATAATTATAATTTTTCATAAAGAGAATTTATAAAACATTAGACAATAAGAAAGGGCTCTCTTTGGTAGGATAGTGGAATACTTTCTCCCAGGTTAACAAATATAAAAGGAATTGGTTATGTATTTGATACCTGATGATTCTGTATATATGTATATTTGTGTATGAAGTTCTTAGTTAATTTTTAAAAAGAAAAGAGCAATATGTGGAAAGGACGGTAAGCTTTGTCACAGATGAAAGCATTCTTGGCGAGCTTTGCCCTTGGATACACCACGGATATTCCCTGAGATTAACCTTGAGATATACTGGGTGGAGCCATCCTGGGTGGGACTGGAATTCAGGAAGCAGACAGGGGGATTCCACCTGGATTATTGTGTTTCTACTAGACCCTCGATGCGAGGAAAAGACTTGCCCTTGCACGTGAAAGACAGACAGGCAGAGAGTATTAGAGGAGCCAGCAGGTTTGGACATGAGCTTGAGTGCACATGGATCAGGGAAAGGATCAGCCAACAGGCTGGACCAGCGCACAGGTTAGAGACACCTAGGGACCCGTCCCATGGAATGGATACCAGAAGGTCCACTTTAGTTTCCATTTAACCTTTTTTCCCTCTTGTGTAAGATAGTTGAGTTGTATAATAAAATTTAATTGTTAAGACACAGAGCCAATGGTGAATATTATAGGAAAGGTTTTATATGATTATGAAGAACTGGGCACTAATATCAAAAGCACACTGAATATAAAAACAATACATGGAGAGACTGGTTAAATGGCTTTGGGGGTAAAAGCACTTAATGTACAAGCTAACAACTTGCATCTAATCCCGGTAATGCAGAGTGGATAGAAAGATCCAATTCTGAAATGTTCCCAGGCTCCATAAATGCACTAAGGCACAGACATGGTTGCAAACACACAACACACACACACACACACACACACATGCATCCAAATAATAATAATAATAATAATAATAATAATAATAATAATAATAATAATAATAATAATAATGTAAAATTAGGTCTTCCTTAAAACATTATCTCTTCCACGTTGTGATATTATATATATTAGAGTTTATTTCTCAGAAGAGACACCAGGACCATGGCAACTCCTATGAAAGAAATATATAATTAGGGCTAGCTTACAGGTACAGAGGTTTATTCCATTGTTTTCATGGCAACATGCAGGCAGACATTGTACTGGAGAAGGAGTTGAAAGTTCTATATCCAGGTCTGTACAGAGTAGGAATTGAGTAAGACACACTTGCTTCAACAAGGCCACCACCACCTAAAAAGGGCCATGCCTCTTAATAGTACATTCCCTATGTACCCATAGGGACCATAATCATTCACACTATAATGCTCTGTATAGTAAAGTGACGTTGTTTATATGTGGTTTGATGTTGTTTATGTGTGTGTATGTGTGTGTCTGTATGCGCACACGCATGCATGAGTGTGTGTTTGCAATGAATTCAGGAAAAACCTCTAGTTTCTGCCATAGCATCAACTTTGAGATATGGTATCCTGTTCTTCATTTCTGCCTGTGTCATAATAACTAGCCCTTCAGCTTTCAGGAAACCCCATCTTTGCATCCTATCTTCTGGTGAGAGTGAAGAAAAATGTTCTACCATCCGCATTCCTATAAGGCTTCTAGGGAGAAAGACTTAGGTCACTAGACTTGCAGAGTAAGCTTTCTAGTCCCTGAGCCATTTCATATGCTCAGGGAATTCAAAGTTTTAACATTCTATATAAATAGCCAAAGAAAAAAGATTGTGTCTTTCTTCAGAATAACTTTCTGAGGTTCATATTGCTTTATAAAAACAAGACCATTTATGTAATTGAATCCTCTTCATAAAAACTGAAGGTATTTTACAAAGATGAACCTAAGTGTACTTGATAGTCTTTGAAGTCTGCAAATAGTTACTCTTTTTAACTAAATTAGCCAATAATAGCATTACTAGCATACATAATTTAAATTCACTCCAGAATAATGGTTTCCTTAAACTTCTCAGTGATGATGTATTTACCCAACTACATTGTATCTTATTTACAAAAATATAACTGAATTCTGAAAAGAAGTATGCTTAATTTTATAAACAGATTCATAAGATGGTCAAATAGCAATTTTGAGACTTCTGTAATCTTTGAAGTTTCCACTACTCAAAGATTTCCATTCCATTACTTACAATGCAAGCTTCAAGATGATAGGAAATTTACACTTAAAGTAATGAGGTTATGTTCAATTGTAAAAAGTTATAATACACACTACCCCAAACACTTAAAGAATACAATAATTACTGGCATCTTTTAGTTAATACCTCTATGGCATGGCACGGCATCTTTCTCTATTTTTCACTTTGTTTGAAACATGGTTTTGGTATGCAAACTCATCTGGTTTCAAACTATCAATATTCCCTCCTCAGCCTTCCAAGTCCTGGGACTACAGGCCTTTGAGATGGTGTCCCAAATGCATTTATGTCCAAAACTGCTTTTATGAGACCAAATAGACAGTTGTCTGAAGATAAGGGCTCAATATTTTAATGATCCTTTGTGTTTCTGCTCTTGCAATGGTTAATACGGTTATAAATTTAACTGTATATAAAAGTCACCTAGAAGCCAAACCTCTAGGTAAATCTATATCCACTGTATCTCACTTTCCTTTAAAGGATACATATCTTCAGATGTTAGATTTCAAGCCTTAAAATATGTTAGAAAGAAAGTCATCATTATCCTCAGTCTACACAGTCAACCTGGCTCTCTGTGGCTCAGCAACCTGGTTGTAACTTCATTCAAATGTATATAAACACTTTAATGTGTGTGCAAATATATTCATCCATATTTATATGTCTAGGTTATTTGTACTGTCTTTAATATCCATACCTAAACACAGAAACAAGTTCCAGAATAATGATGCTATTCCTGTTAACCATTTTAGAGCAGACTTCTGAGTCATAACAAATATAGTACAAGTCTTTACAAAGACTCAATTGTAAGGGATATGGATCAAGGATTATTAAGACGTTGGATTAATTTCAAAGCACTTCAAAAAATATAAAAGTAAAAAAGGAAGGTAAATTTTCATCACTGAAAGAACCAGAGTAAAATAAAAATACAAGAATAAAATACTTACTTAGCTCTTATAAGAGACTTTGAGTAAGTCACTTACAAATGCTATGTGTTCCAAAACTTTAAAAAATATCATTTTTTCAGCTAAAGTGTAACTTGACTTTCATGTGAATCTTGTACATGGTTTATGACAGTATTAAGCCTCGGGTTTTGTTTTTGTTAATATTGAATTCTGTGCTGGCTGGTTTTATGTCAAATTATTTCAAGCATGAGTCATTTGTGAAGAGACACATCATTTCAAAAAATATCCCCACACCATTGTCCTGAGGGCTAGCCTGTGGTACATTGTCTTAAGTAGTATTTGATTTGGGAAGAATGGTACCATCCCTGGGTATCTGGCCCTGGGTGCAGTAGCAAAGCAATCTGAGAAAGGTGTGAGGAACAAAGAGCAATTCTCCATTGCTCTGCATCAGCACCCATTTTCAGCTTACTGCCTTTGTTCCATGACTGACTTCCCTGGATGATAGACTAGAAGCTGTAAAGTAAATTCAACTATTTCCTCCATGGATTACTTTTAGTCATGTCATCTTATCACAACAGTAGAAACCTTAAGTAAAACATGCCCAAGAAATAATACAGTATATTTTGACTTTTTTTATGCAAAGCATATTTTGATGTTTACCATAAAGGGTGTTTCTAGGCTGAGGGCATTTTGGTACTTTACTAATTATAAGAAATACTTTATCCATTCATAAAATAGTCTTTATTTCTTCTAGTTTTCATGCTTTATGTTTTGATTTGAATATGCAATGTCCCCCAAAGACTTATGTATTTAAACACTTGGTACTACTCATTGTTACTGTACTAGAAGTTTGTAGAATTATCAGGTGGTAGAGCATTTTTGGAGGAAATAGGTTATAAGAGATGGGTTTGGGGTTTTGTAGCCCTTGTCACCTCCTTTCTGCTCTCCAAGACAGCAGATACAACGTGAACAGCTACTTCATGCTCATAACCTCCCATCAGGAGTGGGATTGCATCCTTTCCCACACAGTAAGCAAGACAAGTTCTCTTTTGTGTAAGTTATCTCTTGTCATGGTTGAGATCCTATACAGTAAAACATAGTAAATGTTTGATATATTTTTTCATTAAGTCACAAAATATACAAAGTAGCAACTTTTTTCCCAGTGCTATGTTTATTTTTAAACAGTACTACTTACATACATTTTAAACAAGTTGTTAAAGGGAACATTACATTAAACATAGAAAAATAAAAGTGAAATCACTGTTATTTTGATAGATATTGTAAAGCATGAGACCAGCCTTGGTTTGATATATTTACATTTTGAGTCATCCCAATGCTTAACAGTTGAATCTTGAAAAAGAATCATCCAGAGGATATAATTTTGGGAAGGAGAAGATATGTTATTTCTGAGGGAGAAGTGCATGCTGGAGACACCTCCTCATACATTTGTACACTGGGAAAGCTTAGGAATGGAGCCCAGACAGGAGAGGGTCAGACTCATAAAATAAGAAGACAACTCCATAAGTTTGTATGATAGTTCCTTAGCTGAGCACAGGGGTTTATTGTGACATGTAAGGGTCTCAGTAATTATGGGGAACTTATCCAGGGAAAGCTTGCCATGAACATGTGCAGCACATACTGCCTTCATATCCTCAGGCTCCTGTACTCAGATATAGCTCTGATGCCTAAGCTACAAATTCATCACACTGGGAATTAGAGTGCCCAAAACTGTCTTAAGTTCTAGTTTGAAAAAAGAAAGATATGTAAGTCAAATACAAGTGCAAAAGCACAGTGAGCGTGCCAGATTCAAAACTGACTATCTTCCTAATCAACCAAACCAGATAGCCCTGTTGACTGGACAGAATTCTGATTCACTAAGTATCATAAAAAGTAGCTTGAGTGCTGCAGGACACACACTCACATTTTGTCTCACACAAAATTCTTGTTTTTATTCCTGGCTCTTATTTGCATTTAGAAATCTTAAGCAGAGTTCTTGTACACTGTATATTACACATATAAAGACTACCTCTCAAACTGCCAAAGTCTCAAATTTTTCAACTTGAAAATTATACAGCCTAGAGCTGAAGAGATAGCCCAGTAAGAGTGTCTGCTGTATTAGTATGATGGTCCATAGTTGGAACACCATCACTCACATAAAAAGCTGAGCATGCCTATAAGTACCTGTGGGGATGAGACAGCAGACTCTTTGGTGCCTACTGGCTTCCAGCCTAGTTCAATGTTCGATGACATACTGTGCCTCAAGGGAATCAGTGGGGAAGGATACAGCAGGACATATCTCTTCCTCTTCCTCTTCCTCTCTCTCTCTCTCTCTCTCTCTCTCTCTCTCTCTCTCTCTCTCTCACACACACACACACACACACACACACACACCTATTCCCCTTTTTAGATCACTGCGTGAGTTTTCTACCTAATCTAATTATGGAATCTATGAGAGGCTTTAGAGTGTCATTAAGAAAATTTCTTATATACATGGAAATTCAAACTGTATCTGTGGACAGATAGAGTTAAAAGATAATGAGAAATGCTCTGAGGATAAAGATATCTCATCTGAGGGCTTGTACATGTGTGTGGGAGTGTGTATCTCTGTGAGTGTATCTCTGTGTGTATTTGTGTGTGTGTGTGTGTGTATGTATGTTTGTGTGTGTATGTGTGTGTGTCTCTCTATGTGTGGGACTATAGAGTAGAAGGCATCTGTGGACTATGCTGACTTCCAGCAAGCTATCTCAGTGCATCAATAATACAGCCTCTATGACTTTATAATCACACTAGCTAGAAATGTGACCCCAGTACCAGTCACAGAAGTGAATTTCCTCAAAACTTCCATGGCAACATCCCTGAAAGTTACAGTTTAGCAGAAGGAAAACAAAGGCGTGGTAAGCTGGCTCACCCAGTAAAGAGCTTGATATACAAGTGCTAAGCATCCATTAAAAGCTTTGTAACCATAGCAGTCTGCCTATGATTCCATCGTGTTTAAGCAAGATGGCTGTACACACTGCATGTGGGTACATTTATAGTCCCTGATTCTGTGTATATATGGTGGAGGTTGACTAAGAAAAACACTGAACTTCAGCTTTAGGCCTGTAAACACATGTGAGAGCATACAAACTTGAACACATGCACACTTCACATATCCATATGCAAAAAAGTAAATAATCATAAAGGAAAGAAAAATGTCATGTGGACATAGGTATGGAATATTGATATATACAAGGAAACTTAAAGTTAACTACTAGATATTAAAAAACAACCTGACAGTCTCAAAAAGATGGGAAGCAGATTATTGAAATGTTCTACTGCAGATAGGAGTGAGTTACAGAGTGCTAACAAGTGTGAGTTTTGAGAACACTTGCCTCAACTTCTCCCTTTATCTAGGTTAACCATAAGTCTGGGGATATTCTCCTGGTATACTCTTTGGGTGTTCCTTACATGTTGACCAGATATGTTTGAAATTATAATTAATTATTATTAAATAATCATTTATTTGTCATTTGAAGACTCAAAGGAACACTTTCCATTTTCAGGGTACAGAAAAACCATATTGATATAGAGCCATTTGTTGTTCTGACCGCAAGATTTCCCATCTATGCTATCTCTGTCTATATTCTCTGAAGGAAACGTTTCTGAAAGAAATGTTGTATATACCATTTAGCAACCACTTTAGAATTAACTCAAAAATATTTTTCTAGAAGTTAATTCATGGGAAGAATATAGAAGAATTTGGAGATACAATGTAAGTATTGGAGAGCATAGAATTCTGTAAGCAGAGCTTACCTGTCCATTCTAATGGGAGTAAAGTGAAGCATACATTGTTTATATTTGTAGACACTCAGTGCACACTAATGGGGTATCATATGTAAATAAAGACTCTTTCATGAATTAGACCAGCAAACACACAAACTAAATGAAAGCAAGTGTCCTCCAGTATGAGTATAAAGTATGAGTGACATTGTTCTACTTTAAAATTTCATAAAGTTGATGGAAGAGATATCTTGACAGTTAAACTTGTTTGCTATTCTAACAAAGGACTGGAGATTGGCTCTTATCACCCATATCAGGTAACTCACATACACCAGTATCTCCAGTTCCAGGGTATCAGATGTCTTTTTCTGACACTTATGGATGTGTACACATGCATACACATGCACAGGTACAAATGCACATGCACACACATGCAAAAAATAAAATAAAACAAATCTTTTTTAAGTTGTAAAGGAAAGAAATGACAGAATTCCCAAAAGTAAACAGATATTCTTTCAATCCATGAATTTTTTTCAAATATTTAGAACAAAATGTTGAGCTTCATAAAAGTATACTTATAAAATAGCCAAACATTGGAATTTAAAAAATCTCACTGTGCATTAGGAATGAAAGATCAAGGAGAATTCAGCCTCTGATATATTATTGCAGAGCAAATGTCTCAGAACAAGTACATCTCATGTACATGGTGGCAGATTTGAAAGAGCCTCATTCTCCAGTTTTTTTTGCGATATACCCATTATGACTCCTCTGTGAAGAGCAAACCATCTCATAAAATCCATACAATTGTATTATAGTCCTGAGTGTTATTGAAATATTAATATTGAGCTTTTCATCCTGATGGGCTGAATGACAAGGCTGGTGAATAACTGAAAATCAGTGGTCCTCCCTGGGCAGCAGGATTTTCCCATGTACTCTATATTTGAGTTCATCTTTTACATCTTCCTATTTTTCTAAAAATGATTGAAACACCTTGCTTTTTGTTAAAAAAATCTAGAGGAGTGAACTGTAAAATGAGGATTTCTTGAGGAATAGCCTCAAGCTGAGAATCTATAAGAATGCTTGGCCTGCATCTACTGTGGGTTTTAGGCAGGTTGAAGAAACTGGGGACTTACCATGAGATAAGGCACTCATTGATCCTGGAAGAACCATAAGATTTGATATGGGAGTGTAGAAAAATGGAAACATCACTGCAGAATCTCGTACAGATTTAGGAACTGGTAGCGACTATATCTGGCTTAAAAATCTGCCACTTTTCTTATGATGCAAATGACCACAGCATCATATGATGATTGTGTACTAAGCTCACACACACATGTAATGACATGTGAGGAAGTTCTGCCATATCATAAACACTTGACAGAAAATTTTAAGTTAATATTACTTTCTGCTGCTATTGTAATAATATTATTCAATATTGATGTATATAAATTTAGTAATGTAAATTCTTATATGTTATGCTATGTTTATTAGTTTCTAAATATAAAACATACACATATTCTAATACTATAAATATATTTGTATGGGTATACATATGTGTGTACTTAAGAGAAGACATTCTGTTTCATTTTGCACTATTCTGGTAAACACTTTATTTTTAGATATTGGATTGCCAAATATCACTTGTAAGTGGTGACTATGGACTGGAGAGATGTCATCTGGGAAAATGCTAGCTGTATAAATATGAAGATATGATTTCAAGCCAGAGTATGGTCATGTACACACTTGGCATCCCAATTCAGAAACCGGATTAGAGACAGGAGTACTGCAACTTGCTGGCCACAGCATTGTGAATTGGAAAACTCTAGGTTTGGTGAAAGATCTGTTATGGAAAATAAGGTGGATAGCTACTAAGGATGACTTTGATATTGACCTCTGCTCTTTACACACATGGATACACAAAAATGCATGTGTTCCTGTACACAAATAAACTTACACAAAAATGAAGAAGTTTTTGTATTCAAGACCAGAGATGAAAGGAGTTCTCCTAAGAGAATGAGATATGGCTGGTCTGAGTTCTTCCTGACAAGCACTGAGGATCATGGAAGAAAGATTTGTTTCAAGATGCTAAAGTGCAGGTTCTTCACCAGTAGACCCTATCCTACCAAAGCTTTCCTTTCAATCATCCTTGAAGTATCTTCACACCATAGTGGAAGAAGTATTAGTATTTCACATAAATTCAAACACATTATTTAAGTGTTTGTTACTGTGTTGATGTGTAGAAGATTGGTTGGATTTATTGCAGTGTATGGAGAAAGCATCTCAATCATTAAAGATTTTTAAGTTTTTATGACTTGAAATGAAAATTCAAGAGGACCAACATGAAGTGAGCATATAGAAATTTTCTTTCTAAAATACATCCTTTTTTCATGAGACCATCATTCAGGTGGCAAGTGTATGTTGTAGCATATGCTACAAACTCAATATTTGATGTCATCACATACCATTATTAATGAACTCTTTACTATACACATTCCAAGTCTTAAAATAACTACCAGGAAGACAGGAAGATGTGTTTACTTTACATACATGTGAATATGATTTCTGATTCCTACAATACACATTAAAAATCTTGGTGTGGCCACAGAAGCCTGTCATTGCAGTGGTAGTAGCATTGGAGGCAGTAAGAGGTGGATCCCTCGAGCTTACATTGTAAAATTCTAGCACATCAAGACACCCAGTTTCAAGAAATAGTTGGTATGTTCCAGAGGAATGACACCTGAGATTGTGCCCTGACCTCCACATGTATATGAGCTCATGTGAATCCACATTCATGTTCACACACATAATTTAAAAATCCAAACATGTTGACTACTTATACAACTGTTCCATGGGCATGATGATAGATTCCAAATGCCTCAGATGTGAAAGATTCAGTGGACTCAGCTCAGTTGGTGAAGTACTTGCTGTGAGACTTGTTTAAAGTCTCAGAACACACATGTAAAAAGCAAAAAGTGGTGTTGTGCAGATCTGGGGAGACAAGACATGCAGATGTCTGGGGCCTGTTCCATGAATGAAACCAAGTCTTGGAGCCTGACAGAGGAATTTACTATCCAATATTTGTAAAGACTCTGGAAAAGTATGCAATTTACTTTCTCTCCTGAGTCCCAGGCCTTGATTTCTAGAGCAACTGAGTCAGCATCCTGGTCTTATGGCATCTGAGTAAACATGCTGTAATGGCCTTTTGTGGGGATAAAACCTCTGGTTTCCTTTGGTCATTTTCCTGGTGGACAACAGAAATATTAGTGGTATCCCATACATTCTAAACTTTTCAGTTACTCTTGCTTTGGGAAAGTTTCAGGTTTGTGTTTGGACTCTATCTACACTTAGACTCTTACTTATTATCACAATATAAAATCCCTTGGCTCTGCCCAGGACTTTGTGTCTGGCAGGCCAGCCTCTTGAAATGAGTGAGGCCCAAATGCCTTCAAAGAGAACTTTTTTCCTTGATTTACTCCTTCCTGCCTGCCTTATATGTAACGGGAAGAATATGAAATCATCTCCTATCTAATAGTATAATAGATGGCAGTCAGTTGACCACTCATAGCTCACAGGTTGAAGTTCTTTGAAGTGTATTGTTGTGACACTTTCCACTGTGCTTCTCTCTCTCTCTCTCTCTCTCTCTCTCTCTCTCTCTGTGTGTGTGTGTGTGTGTGTGTGTGTGTGTGTGTGTATGAGAGCAGCAGTGTGCTTATAGAAGCCATAGATCAAACTTATGTGTTGCTTTGTTGGAACACCACCCGCCTTTACTGAAACAGTGTTTCTCACTGTATTGGAACTCTATAATCAAGCCTGGCTATAAGGAGAGTAAGCCACAATGAACTCTCTGTCTTTGACTCTGGAAATCTGGAATTATAAGCCTATAGCCACAGACTGGCTTTTTACATGCCTGGGTATTGAAATTAACACCTTATGCTTGCAAGGCAGCAAACACTTCAGTTACTGAGCTATCCCTCCAGCTGAAAAATATCTGTTGTTAGCATGGAAAATGCTCACGCTTTATTTCTTATTCCCATAAGACTAGAACAAACTGTATATTCTAAAATACTTAATGCCTTTCATCCTCACATTTAATACTACTGTAGTGTGATTGAGAAATGTCCCTTACATGATCATGTATTTGAAAACTTGGACCCTAGTTGATGACAGTGTTTGGGGAGGTTACAGAACATTCTAGGGACAGATCCTTACTGAAGGAAGTAGATCATCAGAGGCAGATAGCCACTCTTCTTCCTCCTCTACTTCTTCTTCTTCTTTTTCTTCTTCTTCTTCTTCTCTTCTTCTTCTTCTTCTTCTTCTTCTTCTTCTTCTTCTTCTTCTTCTCTCTCTCTCTCTCTCTCTCTCTCTCTCTCTCTCTCTCTCTCTCTCTGTACCTGTGTATGTCTGAGATGTGATTGGCCAGTTTCCTGTTCCTGTCACCCTGTCCCATGGATAAAGAAGTTTTACTCCTCTGGATCTGTAAGCCAAAATGAAGACTTTCTTTCTTAAGTTACCTTTGTCCACATTCACACAGATAATGAAATCCAAACACAACAATAAGTAGCTGAGACATACTATCAGAAGAAGTAAATCTTACATACTGAAACAACCAAGGAAAATTATATTTTCTTTGATATGTTTACTTGTTCCTTAGAGCCTTACTCAGCCCTTGTCATGGCTGGTAGCTAATTCCCTTGAGGACACTGGTGAGCCCCAGCTATATAGATAATCTTCTTTATGAGGAAGTGATGATATATCAGGAAAAGTGTGTATACAATACTGTATCTTATTCTTGTTCTTTTTCAATGTACCTCAGCATACAATTTACATATGTATACACCTTACACATACACAGAGTGCCTGCCAGGCCATTGCCAGTAGAGATGGTAATATGAGCAAAGTACTATATAATTGGAGAAACAGACAATCTTATGTTATGAGGACACAAGAGAGACCATTTCCCATATTGGTAATATTCAATCAGCAATTTGATTTCCAGAGATGGAAAAGTCATTCCAAAGCTTCAAATTTAAAGAGTAAAAAAGAGAGATAAAGGAACTGATGACAAAAAATGGAAAATCCACAGTCCTTTAGAGGCCAAAAACAAATAGTAACGACAAAGAAAGAAAAGAATAAAAATGTTAGATATCTACTGAGAGACCAGCTAGTTCCGATAGTATGCCATGTCATGGTTTCAAGCAATAGAAAGAAGGACACAATGTGGCTTTTTAGGTAAACACACCTGCTAACATGCATCTCAACCTGAGTTCAAGCCCTGTAGTCCACCCAATGGAACTGACTCACAGAACATTTCTTCTGATGTGTATATTGGACAGAGATACATACATACACACACACACACACACACACACACACACACACACACACACACACCACAAACATGCACACACTATTTCTCCTTTTAACCAAAAAAGTTTAATAATAAATAATAAGAGACACAGAAAGGCCAAAGAACTTGCCATGTGGCCCAGTGGAGCATCACTGAGCTATCATGTAAGTGGCTGTGTACTCTACTTATGTGTGTTTGTAGGGGGATTTACGTAGAAGGAATTGAAAGGAGAGGAAAAAGGAAGGGAAAGGGGAAGGCAATGAGAAGAGAGGACAAGGAAGTTCAGGACCAAGGTTATATAGGATATGGAGACTGAGAAATGGATAGAGAGAGAGAAAAAAAAAAGAAACTGGAAGTGACATTTCTGAGTGTAGTTCTGTAATAACAAAAGAAGAAAGAAATTTGTGTGCAGAAGAACAAGGACCCATGCTGCCAGAGTCCCAAAGACTTCAAGAGAAGTCAGAAAATTCTAGTTTTCAAGTACATCTGCTTTTCTGCAAAATAGTGAAAGAACAGAATATGCTTAAATACAGAGGACAACAGGAGCACATAGAGATGAAAATATGAGAGTTGGAATGGAAAGAATGCTGTCAAAGAAAGACCTGATGTAGTGCAATTAAATAAGCCATGTGGGTCTAGGGGCAATTGGGACATCACTTATTTTGTTATTAAGTAGAGGACATTGGACACTCTGGGCACGGTGGCTCCTGCCTTTAGTCCAAGCAATTGTGATGCAGAGACTGGTGGTTCTCTCTGAGTTCTAGCCTGATATTTATAAGAAGTTCCAAGCCAATCATGGCTATAAATTGAGATACTATGGGAAAGATGGAGGTGGGGCAAGGAGACAAAAGAAGAAAATTTTAAAATAATTGTTTTAATGTAAACACTTCACACTCTTGGTGCTTGGAAATTCCAAATATTAAGAAAGCCTGCTGCTATTGCAGGAGACTCCCAGGTCATGTCACAGGTTTCATGACTGTTGGTTCCTGTAACATGACCTCAAGAAGATCTGACTCATTTGGCTTCCACAGGCACCTACACTCACATGTACACACACAGACACACATATTTATACATAATTTAAGACTTTTAATTTAAGTCCTATATATAAATAGGGCTAAAGAGATGGCTCAGTAGTTAAGAGTATTTTGTGCTCTTGCATAGGTCCTGGGCCCAGCTCCTAGTTTCCTACATGATAGTTCAATACCATCTTTAAGTCCAGATTCAGTGATCCAATGTCATCTTCTCATCTGGCAGGGAACCAAGAATATGCATACATGTAGTCAAACATGCATATACATGAAATAAGTAAACATTGGTAATCAAAACAAAACAATAATAAAGTATGAATTAATTAATAGTGACTAACAGGTCAATGACATTGGTTTGAAAATAACCTGTTTTCTCAGAAAGACTAAAGTAAAGATTAAGAAGGGCACCTGAAAATGTGTCAGTCTATCTAGTATCCATTTATTTTCAAGGCACATTATGTCTCTAACTTCCCTGGCTCAGGAGTCCACATATATGGAAGTGTAAAGGTGAACATTAAGTCACACATCCAGCAGAAGGCAGAGATAATGACACAATCACATTTCTCTTTTTAAAACAGTTTTGATGGTAGATTCAGAAGGCTGCATTTTGCAGATGGTTCAATAGGAGAAAACTGGAGTAAATTCCAAATCTAAGATGACCTAGCTAGTTCAGAGACAGCGCGGAACAAGGAAAGGAGAATGGAGTGCATGGCTATGTCTACCAGTAACAACAGAGTAGTAACACCCCACCATTTCCTCAATCCCAGGGGAAATCTACTGTTTTGCAGGCAAGCTGTATGAGATAAAACAAGTGTGTAATTGCAATTTTACCCTTTTCTCTGCTTTTCCATTTTCATGAGATGCCACAATTCATTATTTGCATTGATATGTACAGAAGGATGGTAATGTCTCATTGTTATTCATTTATTCAGTCCTTTGTAATCTATATTTAATGGAGTACCAGACTGTGGCATAATAAACCCTTTAGAAAGACAGTGGCTACAGATACAGGGGTTATTGCTTAAATAACCTGTACTTATTTTTCATTAAAAAAAAAAAAACTAAAAGAGCCAAGCATAATTCAAACAAGCAAATGAATCTAACATTGCACAGCTTGAACAATGATAGTGTGAGCTAGTTCTATGCCAGATCCTGAGTGGCTGTAAACAAAGAAAGGAGTTCACCTAACACCTCAAAAATTGCTACATGAAGTTCTTTTAAGTGCACTGTGAAATATGGATGCCAAAACAAATTACAACATTCTGCTTTGTTGCATCCTAACTAGTCCTTTAATTGTCTTGAAGTGCAGTGAAAGGAGCCTTCACCTCAAGGCAGCCTATGTGCTCAAGAGTCCAGAAAGGTTTTCTCCCCAGATGAGCACTGCTGCTAAATGTGCAAAGTTTCCTGAGAGTATAAGAAGGCAGGAGCCAAAGTTAATGTCACAAAGAGTCACCTTAGCCCCACAGTAGCATAGTGCACATGGTTCTCCAGATGTGTCCTACAGAGAAATACAGAACTGCCAAAACTTGTACATATACAGAGAAATTAAAAAATATAACTGTAGCATTCTGAGATTTTAAGTAAATATATTTATTAAATTACAAACATTGTCCTTTTTTTTCCTCGAAATATTTCTTCTAAATTCATTAGGGGTTAATTCTTCCAATGAGATACTGGTGATAGTGGGGGATATGTTTCAAGCTGGAGAGATGGTTCAGCAGATAAGAGCACTTGCTACATGAGGTGAAGCTGAGTTCAGCTCCACAGAACCCAAACAAAAAGCCAGGTACAGGCACATACCATCTAGGCTTGTAACCTCAACCATTTTGAGGCAAGATTACTGTGTTGAAGAAATAAGGCAGAGAATGATAGATCAGTATATTTAATACCCTTCTTCATTTACTGCATGCATGCATCGGTACATACAGCCACACAGCCCCAAGTACACATGACATTCACACATTCTCTCTCTCTCTCTCTCTCTCTCTCTCTCTCTCTCTCTCTCTCTCTCTCTCTCACACACACACACACACACACACACACACACACACACACAAACACACACAAATAAAAACAAAAGTAAATGGATTATATAATAAATTTGAGACTTTTCTGTTTAACATAGTTGGTAGAATTAAACGTACTGAATTTTGTATATTACATAGTTAAAAGCAGGACCAAGGTTTTTATGTCACACCTGGATTCAAAGTTCATTAGAGGCCAACATGGACCACATGAGATCCTGTTTCAAAAAAAATAACTACAAGAAAATGATTATCACCTGCTAAAATTAAAAAAAATATATGGATGTCATTTTCCAAGGTATCAAAAAATCAAAAGCCTGGCTTGAGATTTCTCATCCTGAAGAAATGATATGAAATAATGCATTTTTACAAAAGTGGTGTGATGTGATAGGCATTAATGATAAATAGATATTTCGAATTTTATGTCCAACTTTGTTTATGAGATTCCATTCAATTTTTTAAATCAATACTGCCATTGATTGCATTTTTATTTGCAAGAATTTAGTAGGTATGGGAATGTTTTACTATAAGGGTTCTCTGGCTGCTCATTTCCTTTAAGTACCACCATTTTTTTTGACATGGCATATCAATAATGCACAATATTGTATCACAAAAAATAGACTTTATTTGGTTAAGAACAATGCTGCCAATAAATGACTTTATTTCTGTGATCGTAATTATTTGTGTGTTATAGTCTGAAGAGAAAGATGGAAATGTTTAATTAGCAATTTCATTAGCCAATGCTAGGGATATGCATTTTTAGATATTGGCAATGGCTTAAGAGTCTTCACTTATGTATGATTAAAGACCTCTCATAATAATCAAACAAAAGCCTCCAAATGCTTCTAATTCAATGATAATTTTCAACCAAAATTATAACTTACATGTCACTTATATTTATTACATAGATTTATTGAATATTCTTTATTTTTATATTATCTATAAAATGTATATAATATGTAAAATAATAAATATAAATATTTATATTACTTAATATAAGTGGATGTTACCTTTATATATAACTTCAATATACTATATCATTCTTTAAAAATAAGGAAGTAATACTTTATTGTGTCCCTAAATGTATGAGGCAGAGATAGGATAGCCAAAGCTTGGCTTTTTCTATAGCAGAAGGCTGAAGATTCAGTATAAAGATGCTTGATTACAGGAAGAAAAATGGCAAGATCTAGTATGGAAAACACCTGACCAACAAATGAACAAATGCCTCCCAGCTGATCATGTACCCAAAACATGTTTATGTGTTTGTTACTAGCACACTCGAGGTTTTCTTTTCTGGATATTTATTCTCATTAATAAAAGAAAATAAAAATGGACTCTGAAGGAAGCTCATGGACTGTCTTATTAGAGTCTGAGTGACAAACAAGAGGGTAAGTTAGCTATAAATCTAGGCAGCAGGTGGGAAGAGAAAGGTAGATAAGCTAAGAAAATCATGCACTCTATGTTAGGATACAGGAAATCAGGGGGTTCGACAGTGGGGGTTAGCAGGCACCTACAAGGCATGGGGAGTTTAAAATATCATGGAAATATAGTTTATTAAGATAGAGAAAAGTGCTCTGAATACTAGGTGTGATTCATTGAGCTGAGGGGAAGAGCTCAGAAATCACTGGGCGACTGGGTGTGACCATTTAAAAGACATTTAAAGTGGCACTGTGGCCACACCACCATGCCCATTGCATGTGCTGTTTCTTAGATAAAACCAAAGTAAGAAGGAGCTTTCATGCAAACTCTTTATATGCAAAAGGACTTCTTTTCTTTTAATTTTGATGTTGTACTTTCCAGCACACTCTCCTGTCACACTTTGTTTTGCTTTCTACATGGAATCTGTACTACTATCTCTAATTTAGGCACAATCCTCACAAGGGTAGTCTCAGTCAATACTGAGGGGAGATAATCCAAGAATCTATTGATCCTACAATAAGGAGTCTAGAAAGTAATTTCTTCTTCCTCCTCCTTATCCTCAGCTTCTCTTCCTCCTCCTCCTCCTCCTCCTCCTCCTTCTTCTTTCTCTCATTATCCTCCTTATTTTATTCTCTATTCTTACATCTCTTCCTCCGTCTTCCCCTCTACTCCATTTTGGAGTTCTGTGCTAAATGACTCTATGGAGTTTGGGTGTGTGGAGGACAGGACAGAAGTTGACATCAAGTTATCTTCCCTGTTTGCTGTCCAATCTTATTTTTTGTAGCCCAGTTTTATCACTGGACCCAGAGTTCACTATTTTAATGGTACCCAATAGGCAGCAAACTCTCAAGATCCATCTCTCTCTATCTCTGATTTAAATTTTATGTACATTGTCAGTATCTGAATGCAAGTTTTCATAGCAAGAAATTTATAAATTTAATCATCTTCCCAACCCAGAAAAATGTTTATTTTTACTCCAAAGAAGCTACTATACATTTAATCATCACCAAAACTATGTGAGCCATTTTCAGGGTTTTATTTCTATTTTACAGAGAATAAGACTGGGATACTGAAAGGTTATGTGAATTTCACAAACCGTAGTGTTTAAATTGAAATCCAAATGTGCTTTACATCAGAAGACAAGGTGTAGAAATAATAATTATTCTTTCTGTATTAAATAATGCAGTATATTATTATGTCAACAGTTTTCTTTATCCAGGAAGTTCACCAATGACTGACACAGACTGGTTATGATTTATTATTAATCTGTAAGCATTTTTCTTGGCAGAGTCTGCGCTCCTCTAATCCTAGTACCTTTAAAACAGACACAAAAGCAATCACTTACCAATCTGATGACTCTAGGGACATCTTCTGCTTCATCAGTCTGTCCTTACATCCATGTGCTCATTGCCATACAGCATCATGGCAATTCCTCTCTCTCTGGCTTCCTATCCTTCTGCTACTTCTTCTGCCATCTCTCTTTCTTTTGCCTTCCTCTCTGTACACCAAAGCAGCACCTAAAACTCTTCCTCTCTTCTACACAGAATAGAGTTCAGCATTTTATTTAGCCTATCAGGGATAATTGGAGGAACAAACTCTATCATCACATGGGTACAGGAGATAGTTCAACATTCATAACTATGTCATGGCAGGGAGGTTATCAGATCTCAAGGCACTAAAATTAGCATTTGAAAACAGAGTTGGGAGTGCCTCCAACAGTGGTGAGTCAATATCTACTCTATTCCTGTTGCCACTGAAATTCTCTGTAATTTGGAGGGGTGGTCTGTTATGAATAGTAACAATTATGCTGAATTTTAGGATCTTATTATTGTAACTATTTAGCAATATGTGCCTATATGTGATATTATATATATATATATATATATATATATATATATATATATATATATATATATGGTTATCATGTGTATATATAATATATATTTCCCATTTCTTTTTCTCAAAAGGTGAGTGTTCCCTGAATATATTGCTTTGAGTCTATGGTTCCTTTATGTTCAAGAAGAACAAATTAACATGACACAGATTCAACTCCTTGTTATTCATAGAAAAAATGTCTCTTGTAGTATTTTTCAATCAATAATACATATGTATTTGCTACATTATAAATTCATGGACTTAAAAATCTCCTTATATCTGAGATGTCTCAGTCTCTACCTTGGAGTCACTACCAAAGGGAAATTAATTGTTCGTTGTCAATCTTCACCTTTGCTTTCTGCAGAAGGAAACCTGTTTTTGGTTGTATCTGATATTAAGAAAGTCAAGCCATTAATACATCATGCTTGATGAAGAAGAGAAACAAAATAACATTCCTTCCAAAGACATAAACAATGCTACACTAACAACGTGCCAAGCAAGTTGTTCATTGATGTAACAGTAGCCTGGGTATAATCCAAAATTTTGATGTATTTCATCACAGAAAAAAAAATGTGTCTATTATTGTAAGCCTGGTCAAAATACTGTGTCTGCAGCATAGAAGGGAAGTTAATCAATACAAAACAGAAAAATGATTCTCTGTGTTACACTTTTCTGCAGAAAGCCAACAAATACCATTTATTTGCTTGAATTCCTGGGAAAATCATTCATGTTATCCCAAATTTAAACACAGCCAGTTGCACAGTCCCTTCCTGGGATCATTAGCACTACAGCAATTTCTTGTTTGGAAGATTGAGATTGAAGAATGTATATATAGCATTTTCTCCACCTGCACTGTTAGCAAATAGGTAATCAAATGTCAGACACAAACTGGACAGCTAATGATTTTCTTTGTGCTGAAACAGAAACTGATTGCTGGAAAATAGAAACAATGTTCTTTTTTTTCCTACTCTCTAACTTGGAGAGAGTGCAGGTTTGAATAAGGACATTGTTTAAATTTCAGCAACAAGTTATCACAAATATTAGGCAAGGCAAATCTTCAAAGCTAGAGAATAATTACTAAATCAATAGTACTTATAACCTGAGATGGGGAAATACCTTATCTTTAGTAATAATAGAGCATTGTGATCAATGGAGTCTTACTCAATTCTTAGGCACAAATAGGGACTCTTATTACCTAGCTAAATTGGGTTAGAAAGAGAAAGGGAAGGAATGAGGAAGCATGCATAATTTTGTACCTGAGGAAAGGCAGCTTGCAAATACTACGATTAAAGACACTCTTAATCTGAGAATGCTGTACAGACAAGAATTGTATAATCATATCTTACACTTCTTGAGTATAATGTGTGTGTGTGTGTGTGTGTGTGTGTGTGTGTGTGTGTCTGTCTGTCTGTCTGTCTGTCTGTCTTTCTGTCTGTCTGTGTCTGTGTCTGTGTATGTGCATATGTGTGCTTGGGAAGGTCTGTAGAGTCCAGAAGAAGGTCAGGTCCCTAGGATATGGAATTCGGAGTGACATGGGAATCAATGTTCATCCTCTGCCATAAGAGCAAGGGCTTTTCATTTCTGAGCCTTCTCTCCAGTCCTGTCCTATTTGTTTTTGTAGACAATAATACTAAAAAAGAAAAGCATAATATTGTATTTTCAATGTATTATGTTTTATTATTAAAACATGAAAATCACCTGTGTCAGATATGAGATTAAGCTAAACATGTGTAAATGTTGTGGTCCTTCATATATATCCTGGCATTTGAGCTCACTTAGGCAGAAGGATCCCATGCACATAGGAACAAACAAAGGAAGGGGTAAACTTTTTCTAATTAGCACATTCACATGGAAACTGCTTGTCCACATTATGCACAAACTATGCTGAGCTGCTTTGATGTGTTACACTATGAAAAGAAGCCTTGAGTCTTTCTCAGTAGCAATGGGTGAAAGATGCACAATTGCTAATGATAAAAGAAAGGCCAAACCAGCAGTACATTAGCAGTTAAGGAAACTGTTTCTTGATACAGGGGGTTTTGAGGTCAGATGTCACTGGAAGACTATTGAACGAATTTTTCTGAAGAAATGTGGAGTAATGTTTATTCATATTGGATAGAGCATTACCAGCAGACCAAAGAAGAAAGTACACTCAAATCTATCTTTTGGCAACAATGGGTTCAATTAGAGTTCTTACAGGAGCTTTGGTGACTTGGTGGGGTATTAGTTACAAGCAGTTGGTGAGGTTGTAATTACAGGAGCATGTGTACCACATAAGCAGTTTCATCACTGAAGAAAAATGATCTCATTGACTGTTAACTGCTTATGCTTCCTAGGGTGAGATAGGGCCTGGACACCCATCCCAGTAGTAATAGTTAACTATGTAAATCTTTGGAGAGAAAGAAGGTATCATGAGACTCCTACAAACTAGAAAGTTTATAGGACTAATCAAACTTTCTGATAGTTGAAGAGGCCAACAACCATGTCATGACAAGAATTTCACAAGAGCAAAATTTATTTTTAAAAGGTAGGTGAAGCTGGATTTGTCAGAACATTCTCCACAGTAGAATGGAGAGTGGAATATGACTTTCTCACGTACTCTGGTGCCTCACCTTTGATCATGTCCCCTGGAGGGGGAGACCTGGTGGCACTCAGAGGAAAGACAGCAGGTTACCAAGAATAGACTTGATACCCTATGAGCATTTACAGGGGGAGGTAATCCCCCTCAGGAACAGTCATAGGGGAGGGGAATAAGGGGAAAATGGGAGGTGAGAAGAATGGGAGGATACAAGGGATGGGATAACCATTGAGATGTAACAAGAATAAATTAATAAAAAAAATTAAAAATTAATTTAAAAAACGTAGGTGAGAGAAGTATGGGAGAATAGGGAAATAGAATGATCCAAAGGGTTCTAGAATCCTAAAAGAAGAACATCCTAATAGGCGGATCTGGACCCAGGGCTTCTTCTAAGTCTACTGCACCAACTAAGGACAATACATGCAGTAAATATTGAAACCCTGCTCAGATCTAGCCAACAGACAGGACATTCTCTGCAGTTGTGTGGAGAGCAGGGAGTAACTCTGACATAAACTCCTGTGCCCCATATTTGAACACTTCCCCTTGGTGGGGAGACCTATTGGTACTCAGAGAAGGGATAGGCAGGCTACCAGGATGAGACTGCATGGTCTGTATGGTGGAGAAGGAGGTCCCCTTCAGTCATCGACGTAGGGGAAGAGAATAGGGTGAAATGGGGGGGGTGAGGGAGGAATGAGAGGATACAAGTGAAGGGAAAACAATTGAGATGTAATCCAAATAAATAAATAAATAAATAAATAAATAAACAAATAAAAAAGGTAACATTGTGTGAGAGGACAAACTAAAAGTTAAAGGGAAAGTAAATTTTCTTATACATTTTATAAAAGGTGAGGTGCCCTATGAGGAAGCAATAGGTTCCCTTGCCAAATAAACAGCCTGTTGCCAGATTCAGCAATCACCAAAATTCACTGGAAAACTCACCCTTCTCACAAGGTGTATCAACTATT
The DNA here is from genome assembly GCF_964271855.1 of Acomys minous. Lineage (NCBI taxonomy): Eukaryota > Metazoa > Chordata > Mammalia > Rodentia > Muridae > Acomys > Acomys minous. The sequence goes on from NC_140483.1 coordinate 79,706,108, forward strand.
GGAGCACACCCTGGCTTTACAGGAGTTTGTTAACATGTATAAAGAATATCCTGTGCTAGAAGAACTGCAGCAAAGAGTCTAAGCCAGTCTTTGGCTTCAAGAAACTCCCAAAGGACAAACAGCAAAGAACTTCCAGAGTGTATATTTCCAAAATGGGAAGTGCTTTTCTGTGCAGCACTTGAGTGATACCCATCTTCTCCTGGCTGTACTTGAATATAAAGTATTTCTTCTACCAAGTACTGTTATCTACATTGTTTCGGTAGAAGCAGTGGGTAGCAGGTACTTGAGGCACTGGTAAGAATGGAATGAGCCTGGCTAAGCTTTAAGAAGCAGGTGGCTACTTGTTACCTACTGATCAATCCCACAGCTGGTACCCACTACAATTACAGATGTGGATGGCTCCATAGAACTGGCTTTCTTGTGGGGGACAAGGTTGCCTTTGTTCCAGGAGGTTCACATGGCAATGCTCAGGGTACCATATGAGTATAAACAGATGCTGGTCTGGGACCATGTATACATTTAATCTACAATGTTCATCTTGAAAGAGTAAATAAACATGATAATAACGATGGCAGTTGTTCTGTGCTTTAAAGTAACCTTCCCTACCCCATTTTCAATTAAGAATCCTAGTGATTGTTAACATATAGTGCAATCTTCTAGAATCAGTGCTTTCCAACAATCAGATATCCAAACTTGCAATACTGTTCATAAATACAGAGAGTACAGCCACTAGAATGGAGTCATGGCAGAGAACCATTAAGCAGAGAAGCTGGACAGAGGGAAAGAACAGAGGCAAAGCCCTCACAACCTGAGATCTTCTAGTGACAAATAAATCATGACAACACTCAATGGGGTTATTTTGCAAAACAGTTTACTTATTTAAGTGTAGGTTATTATACAATTATATCAAATGTCTTTTTTTCTTTTTCTTTTCTTATATTATTACACATTTATACAGTAGATTACCTATAACAAAAAGAACAATGACACAATCAGGAATTATATAAATGTTACATTCTTAGTGTTTTGGCTATTTGTATTTGACAGCCTTGAAGAAGACATCTTTCCTATCTTGGTGCATCTAAATTTCTGAATGTTAATCCAAAACTTAAGAATCAGTAAAAAAGTAACCAGGATACTTGCATCGGAATGTGTATATAAGAAAAAATATCGAATCATAGCTCTTCCCTAGTCCAAATGCTGAATCACATGCTCTTTAGGTTTTCCTTTCTCCTGAGTTGTCTGGCTCTAATCTACTGCCTATTTATGAACAAACTGTCTTTTCCTCTCAGAATTATACATGCAACAACAACAACAACAACAACAACAACAATAAACAAACAAAGAACAACTGAGCAGTGAAGCAAAGTATATATTTTGGCCAGATTGCCCAGAGACACTGAAAATATTTCAATAGAGTCATTTCAATATAGTTGAAATTCCTTCAACAAAGGCTGGAAAGTCTTTGAAGAAAAATGTGAAAGGGGCCAGCAAGTGAGTTCCTTTCCAAGGGCACATCTGGTGGAGAGGAAAGCTAATTCTCATAAATATTCCTCTAATCACCATATGCCATAGCACACAATGTATGTGTGCATGCACGAACACAGAAACATGTACACAAACAGATACACACAATCACACATTAATAATAATGGTAATCTTTAGAAAAATAATAAAGAGAGAAAATGCAAGTCTTCGGAGAGTATAAGAAGACTATTAATGATTTTTTTTCAGGGCAGAAGTTGGGCCTACCATGGAGACAGGAAGCACCTTTCTTCAGTTTTTATATGTACAAATGGATCAGTTCAGGTAAAAAGAAACCATTACCACTATTGTGGAGAAATTTACTGAAGAAATTTTAGTTATTATGCTCAAAGCTTGAACCTTAGTACTCTACAAATCAGGTTCAGCTTCCTAGCCTCAATAAACCAGTAAACCAACAAGTGAAAGTGAAATGAAGAAAAAAAGTGATTTATTTAAGTGGGCTGCTTTCAGGAGAGAAATAAAGGGGGTCAGTCCCCATTTTAGGTTTAAATTAAGAGCCAGAGGTGTGCATAGCTAAGTAGTGCTTGTCAGGGTGTAGTCCTCTCCTGCATCACCAGTGTCTCAGCTCCAGGCTCCTCTGCAAAGTTTTCAGAACTTAGTTAATACTCTCTTCTCCCTCTGGCTGGCATGAAGCCTTCATTCAGCTTTTTCATTGCCTCAGCATGATACTCCTGGGAAAGTTTCAATTTCTTCAGTTCCATTATTTAATAATCTGAGTGTTAGAATAAATACTTTTGGTCTTTTCAGTCGGGTTATTTGCCTGATCTAGACCCACAGAATGGCAAGTTCTCTTTAAGACATAGTAAAGCAATGGGTAGAATAATCAGTCCTTTGATGAGATATTATGCTTTTCTTCACCATAATTCCCAACCTTAATTTGAAACTTAGGATCCCAGTCTAGTGAATTGTAAATCTGCCTTCTCTGAATCAATTAGAAAATCCTCACTTCCGCCATTCTTTTCTGCCTTTTTCCTAAGTATAATTTCCTTAACATTGGGGTTTCCTGACATTTCAATATTCCTTACTCTTTCTTTAAAGCTATCCTTCTCACCATGTGGCTACTTGTCTACCATATGTCTGCCCTACATGGGAGCTTAAATGACATAGCCGGTTTCCCTTTTTCCCCATACCACTGTCCTGTCAGCAGATAATGGGAGTAACAGCTCTTCTTCTCTAAGGTATTTCTTTTTAAAACTCTAATAGAATTGTCCTTGAACTTCTGTATGAATCCATTCTTAATTTATTAAAGAAATTATGATAGTCAAGAGGGGACCCCAGTTACCACTGTAACACTATTGCTAAATACTAAATTTTCCTTTTGAATATCCCATTTCTTTCAGGATTTTAGTAAACTTTATTGCAGAAGATTAAAATGATCTGGGAATGAGTATTTAGTCAATAAGTTATGATTATGGCTGAAATAAATGTCCCTGTTTTTACCATTTTGCAACAGCGGCCTCTATGTAGAATATCTGTGTGACTAGATAAGAAGTTTATTTTATGAAACTGAACATTCAGTAGCAAAAAGAACTGTTTCTTGTGGATGGAGAAAGTGTTCTTCTGGTTACAAGTTTACCAGCAAATGCTGTAGCTTCTGCCTGCAAAACATACTGAGAATCAACTCTCACCACTCAATCTTATCTCTTATCAACAGAGATGAGTGAGCAAGCTGTTTCTGAAGTATAAATAGACATATTTCTGCCTTTCCACAATGTCAAAATTTATTGAATATCAATAAATTCATAAACTAAGTTAATTTTTTGGCTTCAATGCACCAATAACTACTGATTAAGGATTCATAGCCACTGGAAGTCACATATTTTCTATTCAAATCTTAATCACTAATATTGATTCCTGGAAGTTCTCCAATACAGAGCTTAAGCAGGATACTGGCATGAATTGTTGCATAAAAGGAGTTTATTTAGAGGAGTGATTAAAACTATGGACATATTTAGACAGAGAGACAGAATGGCACTGACTCTGAAGAGAATTACCCCACAGAAATGCTGAATGTTGAGGCTATGAAATAGAATCATGGCAGAGTAAGCATACTCTTTGATAGGTCCCTGAGGAAGGGGGAAATTTTCAACAGGTCCCAAAAGCCAGGCTGATTTCCCAACAGGAAACATGATTTCCCAACAGGAAGCCTCCCAACAGGGAAGCCTGTGGAAGGGAACCTATGGCCACCAGGAGCCAAAAGTGACCTTTTTATTCATCTAGATTGCAAACTCACTTCTCCAAATAAGAAACTGAGGCATCTAGAGATTCTCTGGGAGTATTCTTCATAGGTTACCAATCAGTATCTTTAGGGCTGATGGCCAAGGTTTGCTGGTATTTTGGCCTGAGGAATAATCTCGTCGGGAGGATTACAACTGACAGCTCACAAATTGAAATTCATGCAGTGATGTATGTAAATTGAAGATAATTATAGGAGAGTTCAAGGAGCCAAATTGAACACCAGAGAAGAGGTGTAACATAGAGGCAAGAAAGTCAATGCAGATGCCTAAATAAGGCATTTAGTAATATGAAGAACCATTCACAGCACTGCTAGGGAATTTGGGGAAATCTTTTCACGTTTGTTAGACAATATTGGCTAATTTGTTCCCATCTTGGATTTCTTAGATTCAAATAGAAGTTACAGGACACTTTTATTAGAGTTTAAGAGAAAAACTGCATGGCAGGCAAGCCATAAACCTCAGCAACTTTGTGAAATTGAATGAAGGAAAGGACATCCATGCCATTCAATTTAAGTAGGCCTGGAGTTCAGACAATTGGTCCCACATAGTTCCATAGTGGGAGGGGGCCTTTAACACAAGGTAAAGTGTTAGGAAAATCAAACTTAGGGCGTAGATTAAAAAATAGAAATGGGGATGCAGAATGCTTGCAAAGCTGCATAATTCTGGGCCTGTAATCCACTCAAGGTGTCAGGAAATTGAAGGAGGAAAATCACATTATACCACTAAAGGGATAGTCTACTCAGTTCTTTGGGATGGATTATGATGAGCCTACCTTGGCTAGGTGACTGACAAGACAGATAGAATGTTGTCTCTACCTGGTCCAGAACATTCATCCCATTGACTAGGAGGGATTTTTTTTCCCATTACTAGACCTTTAATGCTGCTGGACACCAGAGCTTTCTATGTGCAGGGTTGCCCAGGCAATGGCATAAGATGCAGTGTTTGCTCAGGCTAGTTCTGTCAAATCAAATAGGAAAGGTTTTGAGATGAAGTCTGGGGACACAGGAATTTGTTCTTTTTCATGTGCTGTACTGGTTACTTTTTTTCCAACTTAGCACAAACATGAGTTGTTTGGGAAGAGGGAACTTTAATTCAGAAGACTGACCTACGGGCAAGCTCACAGTGCATTTTATTGACTAACAGTTATTATGAGTGAGTCCAAGCCACTTGAGCAGTATCAACACTGAGAAGATGGTCCTGGGTTGTATAAAACACAAGGAGAGTATGCAATGTCTGTTTCAGTTCTTTCTTCCAGGTTTCTGCCCTGGCATACCTCAGACATGGATTTTCATAAGAAAGTAAGTGTAAGTCAAATAAACTCTTTTCTTTATATTGCTTACAGTCATGATGGTAATCACAGCAATTGAAAGAAAACTGGGATAACTGTCAGTCCCATGAAACATGAGTACTATGCTGGTGATGGCTGGTAGGTATCTACTGGATCTCAGTGTGAGCTGTCCATAATTTCTTATTTTATTTTGTTTTTGAGAAAGTAGCTAATCTCCCTATGAAGCAAATGATGACCTTGAACTTCTGATTTTCCTGACTTTACTTCTCAAATGCTTGGCTTAGAAGCACATTCCACCACAGCTAGTTTAAGTAGTACCTGAGGTCAAACCCAGGGATTCTTATATACTAGGCCAAGATCCACCAGCTGAACTCCATGGCCAGGTTGGAGTAGGTGTGCCTCTTATCACTATTTGATGTTCTGCTGTACTTGATGAGCACATAGGCCTGGTTTTGGTGTACCCATATGCCATATTATTTCTGATTTAATCTGATGAATCCATAGGTGATAATTACAAGCCTTGTATGAGACTGTCCCTCAGGGTTCATCCTGGACAGAGAACAGTAGTTAACTTGGTCAGATACATTCTGCCTTAGCATTTGCCACTAAAAGAGTTGACAGCTCCTGACTTACAGAGTATCATAAAGTAGGCAAAGGCCATAATAGACGCAGATGTTCTGCAGAATGTGAGGTAACTAGGAGCAGGGAACAGACTGGTCCCCAGAAAGTACATAGCAGCTACTTCATTCACATGCCTCCCTTTCTGTGGTACTTGCTTCTTCACTTTTCCCAAGACAGGAAGTTCAAAAGTCAGTGGTGTCAGAAATTCAATCAGGATATGTATTTCAACCAGAGACATATTAATGATTTATTGCTAAGTCCAAGGACAACAATGAGCTATAAGTTTACATTCATGAGGTTTGGAAACTGGCCCTGCCTCCATCATCTGGGACTCTTTTATGGGGAAAATGTCTCTAAGCTTTGAGGGATGCTGGGACTTCCATAGATGCTCTGTGTTGGAAGCCCCATTCTTCTCCTAAACAGCTGAAATAGCTGTCACCTAGATGATACCTTAAGTGTCCATTTCTGCCTTCTCGAATCAATTGATTTCAGAATGTACCGTTCACATGGTAGTGAGGTTGCTCAGTTTGACAATTGCTTGTCTTGGAATCCAATGACCGGATACCCCAGAATTCTTGTAAAAATAAGATGTGGTTCTATGTGCTTGCAACCTCAATGCTGAAAAAGTGGAGATAGGTCCATCCTTAAAGTCCCTGCCTAGCCAGCCTCACCTGTGTAATGGATTTCAGGCCTATGAGACCCTGTTATTTCCACCTGAGGAAGGACAGTAAAGATTGTCTTCTTGGGTCAATGTGCAGATGCACATAGATGCATGAGCAAGTAGACACAAACATGTATACACATGTGTACATGTGCATTAACTTTAAAACTGTACTGTTCAAACAATCACAGGAATAAAGTGCTGCAACAGTAACTACTTTAAGTATATTCATAAACTGAGCCAATGCTGGTGAAGCAAGATAGATTGACATCTTGCTAAAGAAGACTTCATCATTGCCATGATTGATTCCTCTATGACTTGTCAACACATAATGGATCTTACAATGCTTTTTCTAAACTCTTTCCTGCACTTATTCAGTTCCAGAAGTGTGAAACACTACTGTGCCCTCAGTCCCTTATACATACTGAGGCTCTGCATTCGGGCCTCTTTCATTCCCTCTGTGCATTGATGGCATGTCAGTTATCAAGTTCAAGTTTGAGAGTGAATAAATCTTTCTTAGTCTTGGCTCAGTTTTCAAAATACTTTCCTTACAAGGAATGACTCAATTGCCATAAAAGCATAAATAGATGAGTTCGAGCCACCAGGGCTCATACTCAAAAAGAACTAGGGTTCAGTAATGCACATTTGAAATATTAGCAATCAGTAGGCAGACACACAGATCTCTTAGGCTTTTTAAGCAGCTAGCCTAACCTATGTGTTGAGTTCCAGAACAGTGAAAGACCTAGTCCAAATGCAAGGAAGACAGAAGCTAAGGAATAACAGCTAAAGTTGTCCTCTGGCCTTCTTATATATCTGCATGGATGCATGTGTGTGTTTATACACACACACACACACACACACACACACACACACACACACAAACACACAAACCAAGGGAGAGAGGACAATTTCTATACTTATGTGAACATGCCATTGTGCCACTGCATTTCATCCTGAGCTTCTCTGCCTTCCTAGCCAGTACTTCCCTTACTGCCTCTTCTCTCATCTATAAAATATGCCCCACAGGGTCTTCCTTTATCTTCAGCAGTTAAGTCAGTTCTGACATAGACACTGTTTTACTAAAGAATGACTAAAGAAAACTTAAAGCATGATCGTTAACATTATCTTTATAATGACCAAATAAGATAAAATGTTTCCACTGTCCTATAGATGATATAGATATGGATATAATTTTTTACATTCATGTGGATGGATGAATGAATGAGTTGGTGAATAGATGAGTAGATATAAATATAATGTTGTGAGAAAGAGAGAGAGAGAGACAAAAAATAGACAGACAGACAGATAGATGATTAATGGAGAGTAATAGAGTGTTTTAAAATGAGATCTTGAGTTAATATCAACACACTACCCTCTGATCATGATTATATGAGTAATAAATCATAGAGGTAAGCAAAATAAATCTGAGTTCATAATAAATTGGAAAGCAGCTGTAGGAGATTGCTTAGTTGGCAAAGTACTAGCCACACCAGCATGAGGTTAATCCCCTAGAATCCATACAAAAACATAAGTGCTATTCCCCATTCTCATAATCTGAGCACTGTGGAGACATAAGCAAGGCATCTCTGTGGCATGTTAGCCAGCTTAATCTGACAAGTGAACACCAAGCCAATGAGAAGCCCGCATCAAATAATAAAGTGCTGGCATGTCAGTAACAACAGCCAATATTGTACTCTTGTCTCCTTGTGCCCTTTTACACACCTCTGTATTTACCAAAATACACACACCACATGTACACTACAACAAGAACACACATATCTATACTTGCACATACCCAGTAGTGGAATCTAGAAAGTAGCAGAGTTATATACATATATGTATATAACTATTGTCTGATCTCCGGCCAGGGAAGCTTGTGTATTCTCTGAGACGAGTGACAAGATATGTAGAACTATATACTTCTTGCTACTATATGTAGAGAATGCATAATTATCCTTCCAAAACTCATAAACTACATAGTACACAAACATCTAATAAGCCCAAGTGGGAAGATCACAAATGAATTACACCAGTTTGACACTTCAGTTTCAGTGACCTCCACAACAAAGAATAGCCTCAGACCTCTTTTTCACTAGTGTGAAGCTGCCTGGTTTTAAAACAGTTTATTCATTGACTTGATCCAGCTTATATCCAGCTTATATCCAGCTTCTCATTCTGAAAAACTCTGATTTTCATTTGTATTCATTCTACATAATGAATAATGACCTATGCTTTGAAAATGTCATTTTCTCAAGCATCTCCTAGCATTTTGTAAATGTTAACTTATTAGACCACATAACATCCACGGTCATCTATAACCCTGAGTTAGGTCAAACACCTCATATTTCACATTTCACACATGGAGAAATTTTGGTGACTTCAACCCAAGGTTACTTACTTTCAGCAGCCAAACAAGAGATGACAAGCAACAGAAAGATCACCCCAGTGGTAGGTAACCTTGCATCTGCCCTCTGACTGCTTCATGTTGCACCCTGGAATAAAGCAAAGACAGTGATTCCTGAGAAAGGTTCTCCATTAAGAAGACAATAGGGCTGCAGGATTCAAGGCCAGTTGCTTGTGTTCCTCTAGAAAATGTGATTAAAATGAAAAAAATAGAACTGATGGTTCCATTCATTATTTTAAAAGCAGCTCAATCTATTTCCATTTGACCTTTAGTTTTGGACATATTCTGAGCCTCTTGGGGACCCAAAAATCCAGGTTTCCTGTGTTTAGCACTCCTGGAAGTGTAGCACATTGTGGTGTCCTAATCTTCTCACCTTAGAGCAACTACAAAGTGTGATCCCTACTCCCCTTTTGACTCTCTAATATAGCCCAGGAGAGCACCATTCATCTGTTCACACTTCGGTTCTCCTGTCCCCATGTCCCTTCTTGATACACTCTTCCAGTTCAAATATAAAACCCAACCATAGGCTCATGTGCTTGAAAAGTTGGTCCCAGGTGTAATTGTTTGGAAGGCTATGGAACTATTAGGGGTTGGTGTTTTAGTGGGGGAAATGCTTTACTGCAAACTGGCTTCTGGATTTATTTTGTACCTGTTTACACTGAGCCTCCAGCCTGCTGAGGCAGTGTGAGATGCCTCATGTTCTTGCTGCCATGTCCTTACCATCATAATAGACAATATTCCTATAACACATGAGACAAATAAACCCTTCACTCCAAGTTGCTTTTCTTCAGTGGTTTGGGGGAGACATTGGTGTGGGGGGACCCTGACTCTGTGGCACTCCTGTTACCAAAGGCTATACCAAGCCTGGGGAGAACAGGGTGAACCTGGCTTCATTCACAGAAATGGAAAAAAATTCTGAGTTGACTGATGATTTAAAATGTTTGAACAGTAGAGTCTGTTCTCTCTTCTCTTTTACTTCATGTAGGAAACTAGTTCTTACTAAGTCAGAAAGTAAGTAAATGTTTGAACAGAACTCCAAGAGGCACAGAGACAAAGCCATGAAAGATCTCACCAAAGAAGCTGTTATTTAATTAGTAAAATAAATGAGACCCAGGCAACGGTGGTACACAACTGAAATCCCATCACTCAGGGAGCAAAGCAGGCAGATCTCTGCAAGTTCATGGCCAGCCTGGTCAACAAAGTGAGTTCCTGGACAGTTAATGCTACACAGAAAAATGCTGTCTTAAAAAAGAACAATAAATAAATAAATAAATAAATAAATAAACAATACATATAGGTTAAAGTCAAAGAGGAAGTACTAAATTATAGCCCAATATACAAAATTTAAAAATATATGCATCTACATGGGAATACACAAATAAGCATGGTGGACAACATGAGGTTATAAACATGCAGAGAAATTGTGAAAATTAATCTGTTCAGACACTGCTTTCTTCAAGGATATTGGGGCTAACTCTGACCCCAAAGTGGAGGGTACACCTTTTAACTTTCCTCCAAAAGAAAGGAGTTCCTTTACTGTGAGAAGCATGACAAACATGTCAGTCTCAGTTATTTTTATAAAGAAAAATCCCAAATTGTTCAATTTTACTGATAAAGACCCATTAGCTATTGGGGTCTAGCTTTGACATCAACTGGGAAAACTGAGGTTGGGCATAGGTCCTGAGGATGGCTGATGACCCTGCAGAATTTCTCTGAGAGCAACCTTCCAGGACAGAAATTATTGTTACCGGCAATAGTTCCACAGCAGATGGCAAGTAGGGGCTGCTCCCAGCCAGAGCTAGAGCTGATGGTTCCAATTGGAGGCTTCCACTGCTGGTGGTAAGCATCTAAGAAAAATGGAAAGGAGAGAAAATAACAACACCCAAGTTCACTTGATGATGAAGTAAGACAGACTCCAGCAGGTAGGTTTCAACAAGATTCTTCTATGTTTTTCTTACTTTAAACATTCATATACATACATACATACATACATACATACATACTTACATACATACATACATACATACATACATACTTACATACATACATACACACAGACATCCTGGTGGATGGGACTAACTCTGAAGAGCAAGCTCCAAATAAACGAGCTGTTGTACATATGCATATATACTTTGGTGCATGCAACATGCTTCCAATGAGTGAGTTCCAATGAACTTATAGACATACATATACACATAAACATATATTTGTGGATAGAAAAAGGATTCCAACAACCTTATTATTTTTCCCACAGCTTATATATCCTAGCAAGTACAAAAATCACAATGTGCTTGCATTCCATTTTCTTTAAGTTAATGATTACAAAGAGTACACACAAAAAAAAAAAGAAAAGAAAAGAAAAAGAAAAAACATGTTGTTCAATAGCTTCACATAAAAACATTTTGAGAAACAAACATGAAAAACAAGTTATTTCTAAAAATCAATGTACATTTGTACCTAAGCAACTTGGTATATATTAACAGAGAAGAAACAAGCAAGGTGATTTCCCAGCCAGCTTTTCTTTACTGGAAGGCTTACTTACAAAGAAAGTATCAATTGTATTAAAAAGTAATTTTATAAAGATCTTAAAAGAATCACAAATCTAAACTTCTAACTTTTAACCCTAATGGTACTCATCTACTCATTAATAATTTTATTACATCATATCAGGAAGCTGAGGTCAAAAAGTTAGAATAATGAAATCAATATGCAGCCCAGCCTGAAAGAGTCATATCACACAGTGCTGTTATAGGCCATTTTTTTTTTTTTGCTTTGACAACCTCACTAAGTCCCTAGCTTTTCTAATAAAAGTGTAATTTTGCTTAAAATCAATTGTTCCCTAAGATTTTTTCCATTGGGTTTAATTGCAAAACCATCTTTACCTAACTTTGCTAAACAATCTATTTTTCCTTAAGATTTTCTAAGTCAGAGCTAGTAGCAAAAACATTTTTGCCAAACCTTGTAAAACCATATATTTTTTCCAAATTTTTCTAATAAAATGGTCATTGTTAACAATCTACATTTGTAGGTTCATTTCACAGGTGGTAGTTAAATCATTAATCTGCTCCAGCACAATGCTTAAAAGAGGTCAAGCATTGTTATTGCATATGCAAATGATATAGCCAAATGAGGATTTGGAAGCCTCCTATATATTACTCACACAATGCATGTATTAAGAGGATTATAAGGAACACAAAAGTAACAAGCAGAGCTATGCTCTATAATAGCATGAAGCCTTCAAGATGGACAGTTCTCTGTGTTATGCCTTGACAAGACATGCCCACCATGTATATGTTACCCTGTGGGCCATATTTCATGAGTTCTAGAGCTGTTTTGCTGTTCCTCCTGCAGGGCCTCCAACCAGTAGCTGTATGCTGGGTGAAAACCTGCTAACTCTGAGAGGCAAAGTAAGCACTCAGCTGATCTTCCTACTCAGCTCATGTCCCAAAGGAAAAAGCAAAAAACAAAAGCTCAATATGAATAAAGCTCCTATGAACATAGTTGAGGAATTGTTCTTAATGTATAGTGGAGCATCTTTCAAGTATATAGGCAGGAATTCTATGACTGGGTCATAGAATTATTTCTAATTTTCTGAGAAAGTATCAGATTGACTTCCAAAGTAATTGTACAAGTTTGCAGTTCCACCAGCAATGGAGGAGTATTCCCCTTTCTCAGGCATCCTAGCCAGAATGTGATGTCACTTGAGTTTTTTATCTTAGCCATTCTGATATTTTTAAGATGGAATCTCAGAGTCATGTTGATTTGCATTTCCTGATAACTAATGGTGCTGAGTATTTCTTTAGGTGTTTTTTGGTCATTCAGTGTTGCTCTGTTGAGAATTCTCAGTTTAGCTCTGTACCCCTTTTTAAATTGGATTATTTGGTTTGGTGGCATTAACTTAATGAGTTCTTTATATATTTTGGATATTAGCCCTTTGTTGGATGTAAGGTTGGCAAAGATCTTCTCCTAGTCTGTGTAGGATGTCATGACTTCAATTGACAGTGTTCTTTGCCTTACAGAAGCTTTTCAGTTTCATGAGGTGCCATTTATCAATTATTGTTCTTAGAGCCTGAGATATTGGTCTTATGTTCATGAAGTTGACTCCTGTACCAATGTGTTCAAGGCTCTTTTCCACTTTTTCTTCTAACAAATATAACCAGAATCTGAAACAAGCTAGATGTTCATCAACTGAAGAATGGATAAAGAAATCATGTTACATTTACACAATAGAATACTACTCAGCTATTAAAAATAACTAAATCCTGACTTTTTCAGGCAAATAGGCAGAAATAGAAATGACTATCCTGCTTGTGGTAACACACAGAATATAATTACTTATAAGTGAATATTAGCCCAATGTAGTTGTTCTCTGAGAGTCTGAACCTAGCAGGAGACCAGGGCAAATAATGGGACTATCTACTAGACTCTGGATGGAGCACTGAGATTGGTAAGGAAGAATGGGGAGAAGAAATGACCCATAGGGTTCCGGAGCCCCACAAGGAGACTATCAAGGTTAGGTTATCTGGACCATGGAGGCCAGCACAAATTTTTCTACCAACCTAAGAAAATGTGTGCAGTAATCCTAGACCCCCTGTTCAGATTTAGCCAATTGACGGCTCATTCTTCATGGTCATGGGGAGCGTGTGGTCAACCTCTGACAGAAATTCTGGTGCCCAGATTTGATCACTTCTCCTTTATGGGTAGGCCCAATGGACACACAGAGGAAGGGGAAAGAGGCTATGCAGATGCAACCTGATAGGCTGTAGTCATATGATGAAAGAGGAGGTGCCCTTCTGTCAGAGGTTGACAGGAAGTGAATAGAGTGAAGATGGAGGGAATATGGGAATGGGAAAACACAAGCAAGGTTATAACATAAGGATATAATTTTAATAATTTATAATAAATTAAAAAACAAAAACAAAACATCAAAGCTAAAAGCTCCAAAAGCCAAAAGGCCAAAAGCCAAAATCCCATAGTGAGAATGTTGCTAGGAGACCCAACAGCCCAGGAGTAAAAAACCAAATGCTAAAAGTCAAAAAGCCTGAGGCCAAAAGCCAAAAAGCTCTTTGTTATTCTCCACACTGTCTTAAATACTGAACTCATAGCCCCTTCTTTCTGTTAAAGCCTGTCATCTGGTTACTTGCTATGCCTTTTGATGTAGGATTAATTTTTTTATATCCTGTGGACACTCAATGGAACTCTCTGTTGCAGCACTTGCTATGGACAATAAGGACCACTCAGAGCATGTGAAAAAAGTGCCACCTTGCCTCAGTATAACCTCACTTGTGGATAAAATATACAACATAAACATTTGAGGAACTCTTATAAGAAAGGACCAAGTTCAGATTGTGTGGACTTATGACCAGCATGACCTAAGGACAACAAAATAAAGTTCAGCTGATAAATTGTAACAACCTTTTGAATACTAAGGAAATATGGAGACTTAGTTGATGTGGTCTATCCAGGACAAATAAAGATGTTTAGCATGTGCAAGTGTAAAATATTAAAGTGAGGCATTGGAATTTGTGCTGGTTAGCTCTGTCAACTTGAGGCAGCCTAGAATCACCTGGGAAGAGTGTCTTAATAAAGAAATTGCTAGATTAGGTTGGCTTGTGGAAATCTCTGTGGGGTGTTGGCTGAGGTGATAATTGATAAAGAAGACACAACTCATTTTAGATAGCTAGACAGCACTATTCCCTAGGCAGCGGTTCCTGAGTAGTAATAGAGAGAGAGAAGAAAACTACCTAAAGCAAAAAAAATAAGCAAGGATGGTAGTGTTTTTCTCCTCTTAACTGTGAATTTGATAACTCAATATTCTGTCTTCACAAACCCACAATAATAAACTGTGACTCATAATAGTACATCAAAGAAGTTGTTTTCTCTTTGTTTTACTTTTTGTCAGTGTGTGTTAAATTATTACTATTGTACTCATTAATGCCATTATTTATTTGAAAATTGCAACAAAACTGAAACTCTAATGACATTGTTTCACTGGTTGCACACCACAAGAAATATGGAATGATTTTAGATAATTTTTCTATATTCAATACTTATTGGATTTTACCAATACTTGTCCTTTATAGTGTCATAAAGTTCTTTCAGGTGACATGGACTTGCATTTCTGAAGAAGTAAGAAAATGACTCTCATGTGGCCCTCTCATTCTCCCCAGTTACAAAGCTGATCAGGAGGGCAGTCCATTCACTGAGATGAATAGTGTGATCGATAATTTCCACTATGACCATAGTGAGAGGTAATGATCATATACTCACCTAAGTACTTGAAATTGATTTCAGAAGTCTTCCTCAGTTGTGCTCTATTTTATTTTGGCAGTAGGGTCTCTTGATAAACTGGACTTGTCTGATTTCCTTGAGCTGGCTTGTTTCTACTTTTTCAAATCTTGTATTACAAGCAGCTAACTGCAACCATAACTCCAGTTCTTATCCTACGCAGTTACTATTTTATCTGATGACTTTTCATCCCTTCGATTGCACTGACACAGGACCCACCTATTCTGTCCCTGATCTCAGAAAGGAATGTGAGTCAATGCAGTTGATCAGGCCCATATTAAATATTTCTCTTTCATCTTGAGAAAAAAACCAGTGGAAATACACATAACTAAAACATAAAAGGTAAAGGTTACATATAATAGAGAATATGGAATACTTTTCTTTTAGGTCTGGGTTTCTCATTGAGGATGACTTTTTTTTCTAATTCAATTAATTTACCTACAAAAATTGCAATTTCATTTTTCTTTGCAAATTAATAACATGTTAGTGTGTGAATATACCATATTTTAATTATCAATTCAGCTAATGAAAATCTAGGCTTTTTTCCATTTTTTGCTAGGGTGAGTACAGATGAACAAGTATCTATGTATTAAATGTAGAGTCCATTGGGTATATGCACAAAAGTGACATAGCTGAATCTTGATGTAGATTGATTCCTAGCTTCTTGAAAAACCACAAAAGTGATTTCCAAAGTGATTGTACCAGTTTGCATTACCATAGCAATAAATAAGTATTTTTCTTTTCCCACATCCATATCAGTATATGCTGTCATTGGTCTTAGGGATTTTTGGTCATTCTGACTGGGGTAAGATAACAATTCCAAGTAGTTTTAACTTACATTTTGTTGATGGCTGAGAATTTTAAACACAACTACACAAACGCTCGACTGGAACCAACATCAAAATTAAGACTCTTAACAGTAACTGGTCATTAATATCTCTCAACATCAATGGTCTCAGTTCTCCAATAAAAAGACACAGACTAACTGAACTGGTGCTTAAACAAGATCCAACATTCTTCTGCATTCAAGAAACACATCTCACCCATAATGATAGGCATTACCTCAGGATAAAAAGTTGGAAAAAAACATTCCAAGCAAATGGTCACAAGAAGCAAGCAGGCGTAGCCATTTTAATATTGAACAAAATAGACTTTCAACCAAGATTAATCAAAAAGGATGAGGACGGACACTTCATACTCATCAAAAGTAAAGTCAACCAAGATGACATCACAATTCTGAACATCTATGCTCCCAATACAAAGGCACCCACATTTGTAAAAGATCAGCAAAAAAGGCTTAAACCACACATTGATCCCCACACAATAATAGTGGGAGACTTCAACACCCCACTCTCAGTGAAGGACAAGTCATTGAAACAGAAACTAAGCCAAGAAATAACATCATTAACCAATACCATGGGTCAAATGGATCTAACAGAGAATTTTAAATATTTTGTTGTTTCTCAATCACTTATATTTCACACATTGAGAACTCTGCTTGGAATTCTACTCAATTTATAATTGGGTTGTTTGGTTTTAGAGTGTTCAACTTTTTAGTTCCTTACATATTCTACGTACTACCAAATGTTTTATATGTAAATACTTGGCAATTTTTCCTATACTATAGGCTGATGCCTTTACCAATAATGGTGTATTTTGCCATACATAAATTTTTCTGGTTCATGAGATTTCCCTACATAAATTATTGATCTTGGTTTCTACATTATTAGTATTCTGTTGAGAAAGTCTTCTGCCAATGTGTTCAGGGTATTTCTTCACATTATCTTCTATCACATTCAGTGTACCTGGAGTTATTTTGAGATAATTGATCCATTTGGATTTGAGTATTGTGTAGAGGTATAAATTTATTTATATTCTTCTAAATCTATGATGATTTGTTTCTAGAATGTGTAGTTTTGCTTTGTTAGCAAAAAATGTCTCCATAGTGTTGGGAATTTTATCTGGTTCATCAACTATGTTCTATTGATTACATGTCTGTTTTTATGTCAATATAATACTGGTTTAAATATAACATTTCTTTAATGTAACTTGAAATCTAGAATGGTGATATATACAAAAGTATATCTTATTTAGGATTTTTTCTAGCTGTTTTTATTGTTTACTTTGTTTTTAATATAAAGCTGAAGTTTTTATTATACAAGGCTTCAGGTAGCTTGGATAGTGTCATCTGAAGATATTTAGCTTTTTGAGGTTATTTCAAAAGATAACTTGCTATATGGTTTTTAAGTGTATTTGTAATTTTTATATAGAAAAAATACAGAATTTTGAGTATCAATTTTATGTCCTTCTAATTAACACTAGAGTCTTTTAAAAATACACGTGGAAACCTACTACTGTACATACATAAAAGATATTTAATTAGTACCAGCATAAAATGGGGTACACAGTGTCCCCATTAGACACTTTATGACACCACGCTAATAATTCAGTTACAGGAATGGGTTCCATTTTGTTTCAATCTGGGTCACATAGACCTCCCCATCCCTGTCATTCCAACCTATGGTCAAGGCTTTTGGTTAGTCTTACTAGATGATAAGACCTTATTGCTGATGAAATGGCTTACTTGTATCATTGAAGATGGGGAAAGATATGTTACCCAACTAGAACATTTATCCCACTGACTATCATTCATGATTCTGTGTGGTACTGTGCATGCTTCTGTAGGAGAAAGATAATCATTAATATCATTCAACTACAAATCTTATGAAATACAATAGTGATCTGAATGCTAAATATATTAGTATAATAGGGAACAAATGTTATGGAAATACCCAAACACTTTTATTGTATTTAAGGCCTGACATCTGAGCTAGAACCCATTACCAGAGACTGGTAAAGTGATCAGGAACTCCAGACTATCGGGAACATGCTAATAAACTACTCTCAGTGTCATAGTAATGTAACCATAGATCAGATCTGAACAATGAACAGTGAAAAACTTGGAATGGGAGAGACATCTCTATCAAAAGTCTCCCTCAACAGTCCAACTACATCAAAAAATATTGTAAGAACATGAAGTGGTACCTCACTTCTAGAAAAGTCCATCTTCCAGACACAAGACTGAAATACATATGAACTCCAAGAGACTATGACAGTGTAAAAAATACTAACACAGATTAAATCCAGATTTTTAAAAGTCCTCTCAATGAGAAGAGTATGCAGACTAAATGCCATATCATTAGTCAAGGAGCTATTTGCAACTAATGACATCCTGGGGAGGAGAAAATCAGTTTCCCCCAATTGTATGTCACTGAATGCATCAACGACATGCTGGCCAGGTCCCCTACTAGGAGTAATTGGCCAACACAAAATGGAATTTTCTGTTATGTTCTGTCTTGTTTCAGCTTTTATTTTTGTACAGTTTTGTTTGGATATTATTATCTGATTACATTTTTGTTTATTTTTATTTTAGTTTAGTTTTGCTTTTTGAGATAGAGATAAAGAGCATCAAGTAGCATGAGTAGAAGAGTGGGAGGATCTGGGAAGAGTTGGTTGAGGGAGGGTAAAAGAATATGAACATAATATATTGTATGAAAAATAATTTAAAATAGAAAAAACTTAAACACTCCAAATTAGTAAAATTTTGTATAAATTCCCCAAGTCTATCACCAGTGTCCTCTCCTTGTTCTTAGCACTAGTTCATGTTTAGCCTGTACCTGTTCCTCAAAGATAGTGCACTAGCAACTTCAAGTGTGGTATTGCTTCTACTAGATAGTCACATGTTTCTATGCATTCTCCTTTTCAGGATATTTCTTATCTGATATTACCTTATATAACTCATATGTGTTTTTTTTTAATACCACAGTCAACACTATTTACAAAGGAATGACTCCTCTGATCTGTTAAAAAAGTGTATGTGCCTGTTGTAATTGCCACCATGGCCTCTGTTCTGTGGCATTTTCATCCATATTGAAACATTTCTCCTGGAAACAGAAGGGGCTCCCAAGACAGAGGAGTGAACAAACATTATAAGGGCAGGATAGTTAACAAGAATAATCACAAGAGCACTCCCCAAGGTTATATTTACTGTTGTAGGGCAGGGTTACTGTTGCTGCTGAGCCTTTCCATACAACTGAGCTATTAGGAAACTTTCCTAGCTCCTTCCAGATCATGCATAGTGCTTTAGAATTGTATCTTCTGTGAGGTAATACAGCTGACTCTGAAACATCCATGTGCCTGTAAGTAGCTCAAGTACATATTCCTAGTAAGTACCCCCAGAAAACACCTTGGTTCACCAAGTTACATTCTAGTAAAGTCATTACTTTTGTAATCATCACCCATATCTGCCAATCTAATAGTCAAGTTATTTATAGCAAGTTTTCTGCAAATCTCTGGAGAGTACTATAGTTCATAAGAGATGTCTCTCTAGCTTGTGAATGGTTTAGCGTTTATGTATCTTGCTTAGATGGGAACCAGTGTCTCATAGGCTGAGAAGTTCCTGATGAACTTCAGTCTATGAGTGTTAATGTAGCATAGTGTGAGTGGAAACACAATGGAAAAGCACAAATATATTGAATGCAAAATTATATTATTCTTACAGTTCAGAAACTTTTCATCAGAAGTATTTGATACAGATGTCACAGTGGTAGTGATATTAAAGGCTTTTATATCAGCCTTAAATATGTATGAATGAGATCTCCAGTGGGTAAAAAGAATTACTTTCAATTTTTTTGCAATATTTAACTAAAAATGTCCCTTCAGTTTGATACATTTAAAAATGGTTTTACTCTTTATTTACATTAACATTAAAAACCTTAAAGAATGTGAAGGTATGAAAATAATAGGTGTTTTGACAGAGCTTTGCATTTTTATAAAAAACAAAATTTACACATCAATATAAATATACCATCAAGTGTTCCTTCTAAAATTTTCAATTTTAATTAAAAATACACGGTGAAGGAATGTTAAATTGGAGCATGGCTGCTCTGGTAAGAGATCACATCAAAAGATAGTCTAGGTCTGTATAAGCGAGCTAGAATACAGACATACTTTTAATACCAGACAAGCAGGTCTCTGAGTTAAAGGACAGCCTGGCATAAAGAAAGTTTCAGGTAAAGAAAAACATAGGTCAAGGTGTGGTGGAATTTGCCTTTGATCCCAGCACTCAGGAGACAGATGCTTGCATATCTCTGAGTGCTTGTCAGTTCTGTTAGGTGAGTTTGACTGAGGCAGCAAGTTGAGAGAGAGTACATTGGAGTTGAGTTTGTGGCAGTTCAGTTCATGGAATTCAGAGGCAGGCTTACCTGAAGAATTGTACAGAGAAAGGTTGCAGAGAGAGAAAAAGCTCAACACAGGTTAAAAGAAAAAAGCCAGGGAATGAGAAGGAGCCAGAAAACTAGAATGCATTGCCAAAGTTAGTATAAGGCCAATTTAGTGAGAAGCTTAGAGAGAAGTCAGATTGAATCAGTCAAGTAGGAGAAGAGGTTGAGACAGAGTAGCTGAGTTGATCTAATGACACACAGTTCAGAAAGAACTAGAAATGATGAGTTTATTCAGCAGTAAGGCACATTGGCTGAAAATATTGTAGGGATAGATTAGATTGTACAGCATCTAAAAGCTTCCAGTACTAGGCCTAGGATAAAAAAGACACAAGCAGTAAGCCTCCAATACAACAATTAAAACAGTGAGTTTATTGATATTTATAAGTATTTCAACTTGTTATATTATAATTCTTCTTAATATCATTACTCAAAGATGTTTTTAATGTATACTACTTTAATGTAATAAGGAAAATGTGCTCTTAATGTCAATACTATATTTCTCTAATAGCAACCAAAATATTACTTAAAGAAAATTTCAGGGAGAAAGATAGATGTCTCAATAATAAGACCAATTCTTCTAGGCAGAGCATCTGGCTTGATCCCCAGTGTCCACATGATGGCTCACAATCATCTAAAAATCCAGTTCCAAGGAATCTGACAATGTCTTCTTGCCTCCTCAGCCAACATGTAAAGACATAGATACACATAACTCAAATATAATATAACCATAATTTTTGCAAAGTTAACCAGTAATTAGAGAATTGGCTTAGTAGATAGTAGCAATAACTGCTGGTGCCAATGGCTAGAAGTCAGTTCCCAACACCCAATCTAAACACTAAAATCTTTCTGAAATTTCAGCACCAGGACAGCATAATTCTCTGGCCTCTCTAAGCCCTGGCATAAATGTACACAAATCCTTTCACAAAGATACATACAACATATGCACATACATATACATAAACAAAAATAATCAAATATCTTTTTTAAAAGAACGGCTTGAATAGTTTGGTAGTTTTGTTTTTGTTGTTGTCTTGATTTCTCTCACAATATTATAGTTATTTAAATATTCATCTGTTTGTATGAAACATAAAAATTTGAGTCCAAATGATATTGAACAAAAGTTTCTAAATGAAGCTGTGACTGGCTGTGAACAAAAATTCCAGGAAGAAGTCTGTGTCTACAGAGACTGTTGGACCTATTGGAAATTCAGTATTGTGGAGATATTAAAATTTTGTAGTTTCAGAGACTGAATACTTTATTATTGGCTAGTTTTATCCTTCTGGAGAAGACATTCCTTTATCCCACTTTATTTTAACTAAGATAATAAATAAACACTGTTGGGAATACCCCTATTCAATAAGAGGACTTTCAACCAGTCAAAATCTCAGATAAGGCCCTGATCACAGACTCACTGCTCGTTCAAGTGCCTTTCAGCTCACAACAACTTCCTCTTTTCTTTTCTTCACTATATAGGGATCTTAGAACCCTAACAGAAGTCCAACTCTTTGTAGACACAGATTTCTTCCTGGAAGCCTCCAGAAAAACACTCCAGAGAGTCATTCAAAGTTCCAGGTTCTGGATACTCTGATTGCAATTGTTTTTGATGAACTTCAGACTTACTGTTTAATGCATCTTCTGGAAACCTGATGACAAATAGTGTTTGTAATTGTCCCAAGAAACTGAGTCTAAAAAGGGTCTATTTCTTCTGACCCTATTAAACTTCTTTCTCTCCTATCTACAGTAGGTGGGTTGGAAGGAAAGTAGCATCATAAGGTAGGGTTTTTTTTAAAAGATCAAAGCCTTCAGTGTATCCCACCAGTTTGAAATGAAATCATTAAATCATCCAATGAGTAAAATGCTCTAGTGAGAATGTCTTTCAAACTCAAGGAAAATAAAAGCTGTCTTTATCAGTGATTAAATAAAAAATTTCCATGACAGCATCAGTGATCAGATTCTTTTTTTTTTATGAAATAAAGTCTGTTTAATAGTTTAATTTTTATTGGTGAAAAACAGCATTCATGAATCAAAAGTTTTCAACAAATTCTCCAATTATAGTAAATGGACATATTTAAACAAATTTCTAGTTCAATTCAGTATTTTTAATTAATTTAACATATACATTTATATTATTACACATGAATAAAATAAACCATATACTACCAGAAGAACCATGAGACAATCTGGAGTTATATAAATGTTACATTCATAGTGATTTGGCTATTTGTATTTGTGAAATTTCTGAATGACAATAGAAGTGAGATTTGATAGTTATCACATTCTTAATAAAAACAATAATAAATTTAAATGAGGGTTGGAGAGAAAGCTCAATGGTTAGGAGTATATCCTTTTTTTTCCCCAGAGGAGCTGAGCTCATTTCCTAGTCTTTGTGGGCATGGGATTGCACATGAAACACACACACACACACACACACACACACACACACATACACACACACACTCATATATGTGTGTGTGTGTGTGTGTGTATATATATATATATATATATATATATATATATATATTTGTTTAAATAATTAATAGTTATGGAGTTTCAAGTATATTAAGTAAGGGAAGAAATATACAAATGGGCCACGAGAGTTAGTATTTTTTTTTAATTTATTGTGTATGTTTTGTGTGTGCGTGTGTTTGTGTGTGTGTGTGTGTGTGTGTGTGTGTGTGTGTGTGTGTGTGTGTCCCTTATTTTGGTTTTCAGATGTCCATTTATTTATTTAGTGTCATTTCAGCAATATAATTAGGTTCCTTGCATTGGATCTTCCTTTCTAGTATATTCTGGTAGGGCTGGAAATGTAGATAGATATTGTTAAAAATTGTTTTCATCACAGAAAATATTGTCTTCTCCTTCTATGGTGATTAAATGTTTTTCTAGGTATAGTAGTTAGAGCTGACACCTCTTGTCTCTTTGTGTCTGTAAGATAGATACATAGGCCCTCCTGTCTTTTAGATTTCCTTGTGAGAAGACAAGAATAATTCTGGTAGGTTTGCTTTTATATATTACTTTGCCTTTTGCCCTTGAATATTTTAATATTATTCATTTTTGTATATTTATTGTTTTGATTATTATGTGGCACATTTTCTTGTTTGTTCCATCTTGGAAGTCCACATAATTTTGTTAATGGTTAGGAGGAGCTGAAGTGATGGCTCAGCCATTAAGTATATTTTCTCTTCTTTTAGATAACTCACATTTTGTTCCCAGAATGATATTGACAGGTTACAACGGGTTATAACTCTAGTTCTAGTTCATAAGATGGCCTTCTTGTCTCTAAAACAAGATATATTTTCTCCAGAAACAGAGAGCAGTCTGGCCTATAGATCAGGTGCCACAGACCCTGAAGAAGAACATTTAGAACTATAAAAACTTATTCTGGTTTCAATTAGATAACGATTATATGTTCTTTGGTAACGGCAATATTATACTTCCTCTTTGAAAGAGGTCAAAATGAAGAAGACATGGATGAGAGGGAGACTGCTAACTTAAGTCAGTCATATGTACATAAATTGAAACTATAGAACCAGTCTTGATCTGTGCATCCTGAACCCCTCATGTATTCACAGTTTTAGAACTATATATGCTTGTGAGAAATTATATTTTCATAACAAAAGAACCAGAAACTGATGCTGGATAAGACATGACATCATTCATCCTCCAACATGCTAAGATGCTTACATCCTGAATTCTTCATGTTCCAGCCACAAGTGCATCAGTTAATGTTTGTTTCAGCCCTTTAATTGTTCTGATTAAAGAACAACTCTACTCATGGAGATGCCAATTTTCCTCCCTTTATTTCCAAATGCATCTATAGATCTCTATCTAACACCTTGAACTAATAAGACACAAAGCCACAATAAACACTGTAGGGAGTTAAGTCATCAGAAAATGCCATGTATCTAATATGCCAATAGTGTCACACTCTATTAACAGTAACATAATTCTGTAGTTATGTCCCTACATAACCATCATACCTGGAAGGAACGGAGTCTCATTCAGTCTAAGTATCTCATCTGTCAAACAAAATGTTAAAGTTAATTGTCCACTTAATTCAATCTGGAATCACCTGGGAGATGGACCTTTGGTTATGCTTTTGGGTGCTTTATCCTGATAACATTAATTGTTGTGGCATGACCAGTCTTAATTGTGGGTGTGACAATATTCTTGGCAGAGGATTCCTGGATATTATTAATTGGAGAAAGCTCAATAATCTCTCAGCATGACATTTTATTACAGTAGTGGGGAAAGAAACTAAGATTTTCAGCTCCCATGGGAATTGGAATTTCTCCAGGATTCTCATTCTGCCAGAAGAAAACTCTGGAGCCTGGTGTCCACAGAGGGTGGGGAAAGGATAGAGGTGACTTTTCTCTTAAAAAAGGATATAGATTATACACAATGGGGACATTTCATACAAGAGACTCCAATCTTTGATGGGTTAATCATGAGCAGGGCCACAGCTTGTCAGGGTGCTTAGTTATTCATACTTTGTCCCTTATATTTAATCTTAAACCTAATATCCATTCCCATAAAAATGGACTTGCCGGCCTCTGGAACTCATCATTCCTCTTCCTATTGGGACCAATTGAATTAACATATTTTTTCTATTTTCCACAATTAATATGACTTATTGGCAAGAGCAATTGATCCTGGCTTATTAGGGATGCTGGCTGCAGACAACAACACTAGCACATTCCTGCAGCCGGAAGATTGCTCATTTCTATATCTACACAAAAATTTCACCCTATCTAAGCTTTGACCAAACCCCAGAAGGCAAAAAAAACCCTTACCGCTTGACTTTTTCTGACTCCTCAGCTTATTTCCAAACTTCAATCTAAACACATATCAAACAACTGTCCCTCTCTATTAGCCTCATCTTCTGCTGTCATTCACCTGTTTATCTTGTCCTTCCCTCTGGAATAGCCAAAGAAGTGTTCCAATTCTATCTCATCAGAAAGTTCAAGTAATGTGATTTTTTTTCCTGTTGAATTTATAATAGGTTTCACACTTTTCATACTTGGAAAAGGGGAAGACAGAAAAATCCATTTTATTAATGAAAATATGTTTCAGAATACAGTTTTAGATCTGAAATTGAATAATAAGACCAGACAGTTACAATTTTTGTTAGATAAATGAATTGGCATTTAGAGAGGTTATATGATTTCCCTGAACTCTCACAGCAAGAAATTTCAAGTTTGAGTTTATTCAAGGGCATGGCAACTTCCAATAAGGTTTTCAGTATCTTTTTCCAACGTTCCTTTATTTAATAGTTTTTCTATAATGAATACCACAGATTAAAATAATAGTCTATAACAAGGGAAACAAAGCATCTATTATGAAACCTACCCTAAAAAATCTGTGCACCATATCACATGTAATTAAGGAAAAATATGACCTTGTTTTATTTATAAACATTAATATCAAAACCCGCAACTTTTAAAGCAGCTTAGTAGTTTTTTAAACTTCTTACAAATGCAATCAACAGCTTCATTTGAATCTAATTGCTTTTTTCTTTGTGTTTATAACTGACTGCACATGTATATATGAATACATGTGCCCATGTGTCTCTTGGAATGTAGAGGTCAAAAGTTGAGAGTAGATGTCTTCTTTCATCACTTTTTCCTTATATTTTAAGAGAGAATATTTTAACTACTATTCTATTTATGTGAAGAAATACCAGCAATAAGGCAATTTATAAAACACATCACTTAATTGGGTGCTTTATGGTTTCAGAGGTAAATCCATAATCATCATGGGATGAGGCATGCTGGCAGGGAGGTAGGCATGGTACTGGAGCAGTAGTTGAGAGCTACATTTTGTTCCATAGGCAAGAGTGAGAGACAGAAGAAGACTTGGCCTCATATGTGCTTTACAAAGTTGAAAGCCTACTCCCAACTGACACACATCCTCCAAACAAAGCCATACTCATGGCAACAAGGTCACATCATCTATTTTTCCTAAAAAGTTCACCAACTGAGAATGAGACATTCAAATATATGAGCCTATGGTAACCATTACCTTTCAGAACACAGGGTCTGTCATAAAGACTCAAGCTCATCCATTTGGGTAGAGTATCCATGCAGTGAGCCCTAGCACCAAATTTATAAAGTGCTGGCACTGTATACAAGTGTTTCTATGCATTCTGGGGGTTAAAACACAGTTCACCACAAAGGATGTCAGTCATTTTATCCACTAGACCATCTCCTCAGAGTGTAGTGTTTTCTGTGTCCTACTGTGAGCAGTGCTTTTTATTTCACTTATCCCTGATGGATATACTCTGTTCTCAACTACTTGTTAATATAGTGAAACTAAAGACCTCTTGTAAGAGTTGTGCTGTCTTGCAGCCACTACACTAGTTACTCACCAAGAAATTTTAAAAAGCAACACACCTGTACTTTTATCCTATATATTTGTGTCTCCCTGTGGCCCAGTAAATTCTGTCCTACTTTATATATATATATATATAAATATATATATTATTAGACAGACAATAGTCTACACCATCCTTAATATTAAAGACAGAGCTCAAATATTTGTGTGGTCAAACAGATAGTATTGATGCGATGAGTTCTTCCTTTGAGGATAGAAAGCATACAGGCAGACTCAGCTTCAGTGTGCTTCCAGTCTTTCATTCCAGAGCAAACATACTCCAACATCATTATGTATCTGGAGCATCAAAGATTTCTACCTTCATAGGTATAATTGGCCTGAGAGTGAGTGTGTCTTATTTTCCAATAAATACTGCTTTTAGGGCCTTCATTTCAGCAATTCTAAGAAAATGTCATTTTCCTAATCCTGCTTAGGACTCAGTTGCTACTCATCAGTGCCTAAGCCTGACTATGATATCTTGCGCTCAACATTAATAGTGTTCTGTGGAATCCTCTTCAGTGTCTCCACAAAGTCCAAAGGGTATCTCCAACTCTTGAGTGCATTTCCCAGACCTTTGTGCTTGGATCATCATGTGACAAATGAAGAATAGACAGAGGTAAGTCTAGCTTCTGTGATCTCACCTTCCCACAATGATCAAAGCTACTTTGTGTGTGTGTGTTTGTGTGTGTGTGTGTGTGTGTGTGTGTGTGTGTGTACAGGTTTCAGAGCTCATGTGTATAGATATTAGAGGATAATTTTCAGTATTGCTTCTCTCATTCATTCACTATATTGTTTGATACAGGGCCTTGGACTAGAATTTTACCAAGTAGACTAGGCTGTCTGTCCAAATCCTAGGTGCCCACCTGTTTCCAACTACCATATTGCTATAGTTGGGATTACTAGTGCACACTAGTCCACCAAAATTTTTATGTAGGTTCTATGGAGATGAAATCAGGATTTTATGTTTGCAAGGCAAGAGTTTTATTACTGAGCTCTCTCGCAATCTTCATATGAAGAATTTCAATTGCATTTGTCTCTGCACTCACACAATTCACATGTTAAATCATGATTCTTTAGGTAAGAGGAACTAGGGTTGAGACCCACTGTTACCTAAGGTGGACTTCATGTATTCTTTCCCTCTTTGTAGCCTCATGCCCACTCTGTCCTTCTTGGGGTATTCTTATCGTCATGCCCGCTCAATTTGTTCAACCTTGTGAACAGACTTCATGGATATAACCTTGTAGAAACCACACTGAGAAAAATTTGAGAGTAATACTTGGGAGGTTCATAGAGCTAACTTTTGATAAGTAAGAGAAGGAATGACTGGGTACTCTAATATTCTGTGTTATACGGCCCTATTTGTGTGTGATGTTCGAAAAATCAATCCACATATACATGTTGTTATTAACTTAGCACATAAACACTGTTAATGGTTGGTTTGTGCTGCATTACCCCACCCCTCCAGATACCCAGAGTTACAGGGTTAATACTAGCAGAAACTTACTTGACTCAGCGGTTCAAACAGTGCCTGAGATCATACATCCAGAGAATGGGGGAAAAGTACAAGAGAGGACAGCAAAAGAAGCACAGATATCACATGTCTCAAAAACATTTCTGAGCACCTGATTAAATGTCAAAGCTGATCTCCAGAGGGTTTGATTAACCATACCCCGCCCTTCTTTCTCTACAATGTGCTCCCTGACAAAAGACAGAAAACAAATATTCCACTCCCTTATCAGAGGGCATGCTCTTTGGATAAAATATAATTGTATGATCCTGTCTCTGTTTATTGTTTTCTCTGAGTGACAGGAAGAACAACCCAAATTCCAACTTCACTTTCACATTAAATGTTGATACAGAAATCTAATTCCACAGACTCTAACATGTAAAATATGCATAACACACCAGTAGTGAGGTCATGAGATAAGGCACTAGCACTCCTACATAGGAAAGGCTATGCTGTTGTTTTACACTGATCAGCTACTAACTTCATGTGTTCAAATAAGCAAATATTTTCTGAGTTGATCTGGACAAACAACCAATACCTTAAAAATGCAATGTTTACAATTGGAATTAATGTTCCATAAATCATAAGCTGTAATATATATATATATATATATATATATATATATATATATATATATGTGTGTGTGTGTGTGTGTGTGTGTGTGTGTGTGTGTGTGTGTGTGTATGTATGTATATTAGTATGTGTATAAAGAGATAAATACACATATGTGTGTATACAGAGATAGATATGTATATAACTGCACATATATACACTAATACTAATTTTATATTTACTATTAATATAACACATAGTATTTGATCAGTATTATTCCCAATAGAGGAATTTTATATGACAAAGCATCAGTAATATTTAAAATGGAATTGGATTCATGATAGAAGCAATAACCCAAAAGATAACTTTCTTTCCCATGATATTAAAAAACCAGTCATCAGATAGCCTATTTACAATGAGAAACAAAGACTGAAATATGTAGCAGTTAAAAGTGAAGACAATCAGTTACTGCACCCACAATATGTATTAAGTATCAATCAATAGTTTACTCATTCAAACTTTTAACTTCATATAATATGATTAGATGAGAATTGTTATTCCTGAAGTTGGAGTGATGGCTCTGAGATTAAGAGTACTGAGTCTTCAATTCTCATGACCCATGATAGGTAGCTCATAAATATGTATAACTCCTCCTCCAAGCGATTTGAATCATTCTTCTGTATATGGTGGATCTTGTGCACACACACACACACACACACACACACACACACACACACACACAGATAGAGAAAGAGAGAGAGAGAGAGAGAGAGAGAGAGAGAGAGAGAGAGAGAGAGAGAGAGAGAAATAGAAATAAAGACAGAGACAGAGAGAAAGAAAAAGAGAGTCCAGGACCTCATCTCATGGAATGGTGTTTCACATATTCAGAAAAGATCTTCACAACTCCATAAATCTAACATAAAGACTCTCCGACAGTTTTAGAATGTTGTTTTCTAAACAATTCTATAGCTTCTCTAGTTGTCAATCCATATAACCACTACAATCTTGAGAATGGGGAAAATTTCCTGCTATTGGAGCTGAATTGCTGACTTCCAAATCAATCCATGGTTTTAGCACTCATGAACATCTTTATAACTTTAGTCAGATATCTTGACTACATCCCCAAGCCCATGGTGGCCTCTTCTTTTCCATTCTATATCCTAGATATTTTGACAGATGCTCCACTTCCATTCAAAGCACCTGTAGGCAAGAATAGACCCAATCACAATTTGTATAAGAGATAGCAGAATTCATGGAGTTTAGGTATCAATGTGACAATGGCCTCATTGAATGAATTTGGTAATTTTCCATCTGTTTCTATCTTTTGGATTAGCTTGAAGAGTAATGTTATTAGCTCTTCTTTAAAGGTCTGGTAGAATTCTGCACTGAAACCATCTGGCCCTGGGCTTTTTTTTTGTTTGAGAGACTATCAATGATTGCTTCTATTTATATAGGACAAATAGGACTATTTAATTTGTTTATCTGATATTGATTCAATTTTGACAAGTGGATTCAATCAATAAAATTTCTATTTCCCTTAGATTTTCAAATTTTGTGGCATATATGCTTTTAAAGTAGGATCGTATGATTCTTTGTATTTCTTCAGTGTCTGTTGTTATGTCTCCCTTTTCATTTCTGATTTTGTTGATTTGGATAGTGTCTCTCTGTCTTTTCATTAGGTTGGCTAATATTTGTCTATCTTGTTGATTTTCTCAAAGAACCAGCTCCTGGTTTTGTTGATTCTTTGAATTGTTTTCTTTGTTTCTAATTTATTGATTTCTGCCATGAGTTTGATTATTTCCAGATGTCTGTCTCCTCCACTTGAGTGTTTCTTCTTCTTCTTCTTCTTCTTCTTCTTCTTCTTCTTCTTCTTCTTCTTCTTCTTCTTCTTTTTCTTCCAGATGTGTCATTAGGTTTCTTATGTGGGATGTTTCCAATTTCATTCTAAAGGTAATTAGTGCTATAAATTTTCCTCAATGAGTGCCACAAATTTGGCTATGTTGTTCCTTCATTATCACTGAATTTTAGGAAGACCTTAATTTCTTTCTTTATTTCTTCCCTGATCCAGTTGTCATTAAGTAGACCATTGTTTAGTTTCCATGTGTACGTAGGCTTTTTAAAAATTTCTGTCGTTGTTGAAGTCCAGGCTTAGCCAATGGTGATCTGATAGGATACAAGGTATTCTGAGTGAGTTATGCCAGAAGCAGACTCACATAGTATATATTCACTTATAATTGGGCACTAGCACAAGAGGCATGTCCCACAAAAGTCTTCACTTACCAGGAGATTGGGATAGATGTGAGCACATCCTACTGAGACTCTAGGTAAGAGAAATATAGGGGATGGGGAAATAGATGGAACCAGAGGGTCCCTAGAAACCTACAAGAAGAACATCATGATGGGTGGATTGGGGCACAGGAGGGTCTGCTCAAACTATTTCACTGACCAATGACAATACAATAGTAAACATTGAACCCCTACTCTGATATACCCAATGGACAAGACATTCTCTACATTTATGTGTAGAGCTGGGACTGACCTTGACATGAACTCTGGTGCTCCATATTGGACCACTTCCCCTTGGTAGGGAGGCCTGGTGGCACTCAAAGAAAGAATAAGCAGGCTACCAAGATGAGACTTGATAGCCTATGACCATATAGTGGGGGAGGAAGTCCCCCTTGGTCATAGACCTAAGGGAGGGGAATAGTGTGAAAGCAGGAGAGAGGGAGGAATTGAAGGATACAAGTGATGGGATGGCAATTGAGTTGTAATCGGAATAAATTAATAAAATTTTAAAAAGATATAGCAGAATTAGGAACCTTCAAACACATTTCTTTCTTAGAGAAACTTGAATGCCTTTCTACCCTATTCATTTCAAATTCCTTTGAGGCCTAGAGATGATTGGCACTGAAGTCCTCTGGAGTCATCAGTTAGTATTGCAGAGGGATTGTAGAATACCCAAAACACAATTTCAAATATATGCTATTATAAATGAACTTTCCAGTGGATCAATTGGTTGATTTTTTTTTTAACTGAAGCTGCTATCTTAGGAAGAAAATAACCCAGGGCATAGGTTCCATCGTATTAGCTACTCTTTTATTTTTCAGTATAATTTATATTATTATTATATATACAATTTAAAACAAAGTCCTGTACTTGTATAAAATCAGCTGTAAAACTTATCTCTGGTATGGAGGATGAGTATGGAAGAAGCCATATTTCAAATATACATAAGGACTTACAGCTAAATTGTGTTTGTTTTTCTACTGTAGTCTTGGCTTGTAGTAATTTGCGATGTAAGCCTGTTGGAAGAAAAGGCATCACACACAAAATCCTTATTACCTCAGCTTCCATTTCATAAAATATCATTTTATTAAAAGAGTAGGAATAAAATTGGCATCATTGTTGTGGGTCCAAGAATACATTCAATGGGCCAGTGTGTGTATGTGTGTGTGTGTGCATATGTGCTTATGAAAACATATGTCAACATAAATGTGCACATATGTTCATATTATCCATATTGAACATGAACACCAGAGGACAGCTTTAGGTGTTGTACCTAATAATTAACCAATGTAGGTTTTTGTTTTGTTTTGATTTTCTGACAAAATTTTTCACTTCCTAGATCTCACCAACTAGGCTGGCTGGTTGGTGAATGAGACCCAGACATCTTCTATTCTCCACCTCCCATAGCAGTATTTTAAGAACATGTTACCACATGTGGCATTATAGTTCAGTTTGTGCAGTTGGCTGAAATCTTCATACCTCCACATCAAACACTTTACCTACTGAGTTATTTCAAAAACCCTTGAAAATTCTTATTGCAACACAGATCGCTGATTTGCAAAGCAGTTTGGAAGGCTTTTACAGGTTCAGAAGAAAACATAAAACAATAGTCCCATAACTGAATTTTAAATAGTCATTTGGTAGAGAATAAAAATCAACCTCAGTATTATGAGAAAATGCCAATATTCTCCAAGTGTGCTGACATCTCAGGAGAATAGGATGTGGCAGGAGATATCTGGAATGGAGACAAATGGCCTGAGTGTAGTGGATCTCTTATGATTAAGACAAGAGGGCTTAGACAGAACTCGGAATGACATGTTTGACATTCACGTGCATATGGGAGTTAGAAATGCCTTAGTATATATCTTTCAACTAACTGTTTTCATAGCACCATACAGTAATTATCTTCTTCAGGCATCTTTATGAAATTTTTGGTTAAGAATCTGGTTCTTGCATCATTCTATTTCCTTTTGTTCTTCAAGACAATTTAGTTTTCCCTGAGTGTACTTAACATTGCAGTGGTTAATTTTTGATCAATTAGGTTCATGGGAAAATTTAAATGCTTGCTTTTAAAGGACATTAAAAACAAAAATGAGGGAGACTGGGTAGATGACTAAGTCCATAAAAGCCTTGCTATGCAAGCATAAAGACTGGAGTTTAGATCCCAAGAACTGATGGAATCCCAACATGGGATAAGTGGAGACTACAGGACTCGGGGAGCTAATTGGCAAGCAACCTTGTTAAGTCAGTGATCTCCAGGCTCACTTAGATAAACTGCCTCAAAAAATAAGATGGATAGCAATCATTGTTCACCTCCAAGCTTCCATTCAGTCATGCACACTTACAAACATAAGCCCATGATCACATGTACACATATACACACAACACACATTCATACACATACACACACACACACACACACACACACACACACACACACACACACAGTGGGGGAGAACACTGAATAAGACTATTTCTGAGAAGTACAATGAGTAAGAATAGAATTAGCCAGACTTTCTGGATTGCAGAGGTAATAGTTCATCCACCAAACAGTGTTTTTATGCAGATATCTATATATCATCTACATACATGTTTATTTTATATATGAATACTTGTAAACCATTTACAAAATAAAAATAATAAAGTCAGAAAAATAATTGGAATAAATAAAAGATCTTAATTCAGGCCAAGCATGGTGGCACATGCCTTTAATCCCAGCACGTGGGAGGCAGAGCCAGGCGGATCGCTGTGAGTTCGAGGCCAGCCTGGTCTACAAAGTGAGTCCAAGACAGCCAAGGTTACACAGAGAGACCCTGTCTCAAAAAACCAAAAAAAAATCTTAATTCAGGACATTTCAATTTACTAAAATAAATACTTTTCATATTTCACAATGCTTATGTGGAATCCTTGTCAAAGATGAAGATGCAGAGACAGTATATGTTGTGAGGAGTATGGGATCAGTGGACTTGGTGTATGACCTAGATCTTGCATTTTTATAGGAAACCTACAATTTGGTAATAAAGCCAATTACTCTCCATTTGCATATAATACCATTCAAGTGTATCCTGATCCAGTTCCTATTAGCTGCAGTGATACCAACCCAGCAAACCTATCAATCAAACAATTGTTTATAAGATGCTTTAGCATGCAAAGGTTAATGAAGCATACCTAAGAATCACCTTCAATGGCATTAAAGTATGTTAATTTGCATATTTGTGTAGCATGCATTCTGTAATTAATATTATCTACTTGTAGGAAGATAAAGGGTGGTGGGAAAAGTGATATATATCTACAGGTGAATGAAAGTTGGGGTGTTAGGATGGGGATGTTGCTCAGTTTACAGGGAGCTCATGTAATGTACACAGAACCCTAGAATCAATCATTAGCACTGACAAAAACTAATGCAGTGGCACATGATTTTAATTCCATCAAGCAAAAGATATAGACCAAAAGAACAAAGGCTCAAATTTATCTTCTGCTGGCTTCTCATGACAGATGATATTGTCTGTGCCAGTGTCCTGATGTAAAGGTTGCAGCTTACCAAACAAAGGAATAAAATACAATCCAAATGCATCAATTAAGGGAAAGCTAAACATAGCATTTAATATCATATGTAGTGTCTGTGCTTAGTCTGTATCAGGTCACAAGGAAACCTAAACAAGTTGCTTACAGAGGTAACTAATAGCATATCAAAGCATATCCTGGCTGCCCTTATTAATTCCAAAGATGCTAGTGAAAAGATCACAGATACAAATCGTCATGGTCAAATTAATTAAAGGAAATAATTAATTAAAGCAAGCTTTTAAAATTCACTTACACAGTCTCCTACTAAGGCAAGGATCAAGAAGTCAGCACTGGGTATGAGGAAGAAAAGGTTTTCATATTTCAGAAGTCAGGGATTTGTAAATGGGGGATTTGGTGGGAAAAATAGGTGGAGTTACAGAAGCAGAACATAAGCATAACAAGTTAGTCATAGTGACCTCCTAAGACAAGAAAACGGTGGCAAGGTGGTCATAAGGTTTTCATAGCAACCTTTTGAAACAAAGGTGAAATTGCAAGATTATTATAATAACCTTCTGAAACAGAGACATGATTGATCTTTCCTGAAATAAGCAGTAGAGAAATATTTGTAGTTAAGATTACAGGTAGGACATAGACCAATCCCTGAGAAACAGATTTCATTAGAATCAGGAATTAAACTAGTTTTTATTTACTATAATATGGCTTTCAAGCCATAGGTGAAGGCAAGCTGGTTTAACCCCTTTCTGCTTTTCTCATTCCTGCATCCTACCCTAAATCTCTCCAGCACACAAGCTTTGTTTCCCTTCTGCCACCTTAAGGTATAATTGATGAGAAGATGTTTATTGTAGATATGAGGGATAGTACAGCTAGTGGCATCTGGAAGTGTCAAAACTGAAGCAGACCACAAAAGGAAAGAGTGGGGTTAGGGATGGTGGCAAAGAAAGATAAGGGAGAAGGGCAAGGAGGTCAAGAGAGCAAAGAACAAGCCAAAAGGACAAAAGAGAACCAAAAGAATGTATGCCCTGAAAGGCTGGGGCAAGAAGAGCAGAGAGGAGCTACAAATAATGAGGGAGCATGGAAACCAGCATCTGCTTTGGTATATTAATTGGCACTTTATTTAACAATCAATTTGCATTGGTTTCTATGGAACTTGACAATATGTATCACACACACATACACACACACACACATACAGAGAGAGAGAGTAAGAGAAACTCATATACACTTACACATACATGTGAATGTGAGCATTCTGTAAGTAGAAGGAGTACTATTGCAGGACCATGAAAAGGGAAAAAAAGGAGAAAATAGTTGTGTATATGAATGAAAGGTATGAAGTACATGTAATATAATCATTGTAAACTTATATATTTATTGAAATATGAACTATGAACTGAAATCTTTATTCCTATGAAACTAATTAGTTCCTTTTCTTGATTTTTCTTAAATTTGGTATCATAACTACCATTAAATCAAAACACTATGTCGGTGGCATTCCCTTGGTGAATGAAAGTACTCATTTCTGGGAGATATCTCCCAGAGATTATCCAAATCTGAAGAAATTATTTTAATTTTGCAAAATCTTTCTTAACAGTTGTCAAATGAACCCAGAAAGGTGGTTTGCTCTTGCACACCTGAATTCTGTAAACATAAATCCCCCGAAATTTGTGGATAAATGGATTGAGCTAGAAATGATCATAATGAGTGAGTTAACCCAGAAGCAGAAAGACTCAAATGGTATATACTCACTTATATCTGCATATTAGCCCAAGGGGCATGTCCCACGAAAGCCTTCACTTACCAGGAAACTGAGACAGAGGAGAGAACATTCTAATGGGACTCTAGATGAGAGAATCATGGGAGAAAGGCAAAGTAGAAGGATCCAGAGAGTCCTAGAAGCCTACAAGTAGAACATTATGATAGGCAGATTTGGGCCCAGGGGTCCCGCTCAAACTAAGGCGCCAGCCAAGGACAATACAGACAGTAAACCTTAAGCCCCTACCCAGATCTAGCCAATGGACAGAACACTCCCCACAGTAGAGTGGAGAGTGGGATATGACTTTCTCACATACTCTGGTGCCTCACCTTTGACCATGTCCCCTGGACGGGGAGACCTGGTGGCAATCAGAGGAAGGACAGCAAGTTACCAAGAAGAGACTTGATACCCTATGAGCATATACAGGGGGAGGTAATCCCCCTCAGGAACAGTCATAGGGGAGGGGAATAAGGGGAAATTGGGAGGGAGGGAAGAATGGGAGGATACAAGGGATGGGATAACCATTGAGATGTAACAAGAATAAATTAATAAAGGAGGAAAAAAATAGAGAAAAAAAAAGAAAAAAAAAGAAAAAAATAACATTGTGAAGATCTTACCAAATTAAAGTTTATGGGGATTAAATTGTTTAATTAAGAGCCTGTGAAGAATAACAAGACCACAGTTAAAAACTAAACGTCACATATCTTATTAGGTATGGAGTACTGCAAAACTTGAGAAAAAAAGAATATAAAGTTTATGCTTGGAAATTAAAAAAAAAAAAAAAAAGAATAGTAGGCGTAGGAAGCCTGTATCACTATATTAATCTTCTTTTCAACCATAATTATTGCATTGAGCTTCTCTGCACATACCCACTGGCCATTTTCACTTACTGCTGTGTAAATTGCCAGTAGTTATTTCTTGTTGTTTTTTAAATTTTTTTTTTGTTGATCTATGCCTCAAACACAAGGCGACACACTTTGAAAAAGAAACATTATTAAAGGTTAAATCACACAATGATGACCACACATTAATAGTGAGAGACTTCAAGACCCATCTTTCACCAATGTACAGATCATTGAGACAGAAACTAGAGATAAAATGAAACTAAAAGAGCTCATGAAAAAAAATGGAACTGGTAGATATCTACAGAACATTTCTCCCAGACACAAATGAGTATACCTTCTTCTTAGCATCTCATGGAACCTTCCAAAAATTGAACATATGCTTGGCCACAATTCAAACCTCAACAGATACTAGAAGAATGAAATAATTCCTTGCATCTTATCATAGTGTATAAGCTGGAACTCAACAAAAACAAATATAACAGAAAGCCTACAAACTCATGGAAACCTAACAACTCCCTACTCATTGACCTCTGGGTAAGGGACAAAAAAAAATTTTAAGTGAAAACTTCCTAGAATTCAGTGACAAAGGTGGCACAACATGCCAAAACTTATGGGACAGAATGAAAGAAGTGATAAGGGGAAAGTTGATAACACTGAGTGCCTTCATAAAGAAATTAGAGTGATGCCATACTAGCACTTGAAACCTCTAAAACAAAAAGAAGCAGACACAACCTAGAAGAGTAGATGGCTTGAAATAATAAACCTCAGGGCAGAAATCAATAAATTAGAAACAAATAGAACAATACAAATTATTCAAGAAACCAAGAGTTTGTTCTTTGATAAAATCAACAAGAATGACAAACTCTTAGCCGAACTAACTAAAAGGCAGAGAGATAGTATTAAAGTAAACACAATTAGAAACCAAAAGACATAAAAACAGCCACTGACAAAATGCTCAAAACCTATATTACACAAAATTGGAAATTCTAAAGGAAATAGACAATTTTCTTGATAGATTTCACATACCAAAGTTAAATCAAGATCAGATAAAAAGTTTAAACAGTCCTACAAGACCTAAGAAGATTGAAACAGTCACCAAACGTCTCTCAACAACAACAATAAAGCCCAGTGCCAGATAGTTTTAGTGCAGAATTCAACCGATTTCCAAATAAAATCTCATACCAATACTCCTCAAACTCTTCCACAAAATAGAAACCGAAGGAATACAGCCAAACTCATCTTATGAGCCACAGTCATCCTTATACTTATAACAGAAAAACGCTCAACAAAGAAAGGGAATTTCAGACTAGTATCACTTATTAATGTTGATGCAAAAATACTCCACAAAATACTCACAAAACAAATCCAAAAAATATTAAAAATATGATCCTTTATGATTAGGTGGCTTTATCGCAGGTATGTAGAAGTAGTTCAATATATGAAAATCCAGCAACATAAGCCAACATATCAATAAACCAAAAGAAAAAACACAAAATCATGTCATTAGATTCTGAAAAAACATTTGACAATAGCCCTTCATGATGAGAGAGAGAGAGAGAGAGAGAGAGAGAGAGAGAGAGAGAGAGAGAGAGAGAGAGTAGACTGAAACTCCAACCAAGGACCACAGATGCAACCCATGGGTAGCATGGTCTTCATATGGGTCTCCTAGTAAGGAAATAGGGGCTTACTCTGACATGGACTCTGTTATCTGATGGGGCTACCTTGTCTAACCACAGGGGAAGAGAGTGTGCTCAATCCTGATGTGAATTTCTACACTGTAGGTGGGGTGGGCAGCTCCCCTGGTCAGAGGAGTAAAATATGGGCAATACGTGAAACTGGGATGAGAGGAGGTTCGTTGGCAAAGACTAGTATGTGAAGTGAATAAAAATATTTTATTATTGACAGGAAAAAAGTACCATCACACCTATATTTCTGTGTGCTTCATAGAAGTGTGTTTTCTGGTTTTTTTTTTTTTTTTGTGTGTGTGTGCATTCACTGACACCACTTCCCCAGTTTTGAGATTGTAAGCATGGTCTACCATGTTCCATTTATACAGTTCTGGGTATTGAACTCAGACCTTTCCTCATGCTAATTCTACCAACTGAGCTACACTTTCAGAAAAATGTCCTTCTTCATGGTAAGACTCCTCTCTATGTATGTTATGATAATCACCCCTTAGATCACACTCAGTGTGAACTCTAGAGAGACTAGAATAAGTTGTACTTCAATAGAATCTTATTCTTCAGTGACTGATATACCTCAGGTGCTCACGTTAGATTATTCTTGTATTGTGTAAGGCAGGTTTCAAAGAATGTCATGAAGGAGTCGCATCATAGACAATGTGGAAAGAAAGAGGAGTCTGTGACAAGGACCAAAGAGGCCTGAGACAGAGGGAGACCAGCTTATATACTCCCCTGTTTAGCTGGGACATATTCAATTCATGTGTATATAATTCTGTGTGCATATGCCCAATTTTAGGGTGTCCTTTTCTACTTCAATTAATCTAGTTAAGAAATCTCCTCAAAGCACGGTTCATAAGCCTATGGAATTATAATCCAGCTTAATCAAGGTAATTCCCCATGGTGACTCCATCCTTGGTTTTGTCAAGTCAAAAGTTGATAAGTAACTAACATGACACATTCAGGTGGCAATTGCTGTTTCTTTCAACACCTGCTGTAATCTAATATTGAAGTCTCTTACATAGATATGTTATTTTCTTCTCTCATTCATCTTCTAGAAAATTCCAAAGCTACAAAATATCATTTTGTATGAGAACTAAGAAACACAGGCATTTTCCTTACCAAACATGTAAGGAAACATGTGTTATAAGTGATAGATTCTACTCTGCACTCAAGTCTATGCAAATCCCACCTCTGCAATCTTCTTCTTTGACATGATCCAACTGTTTTTGTTTTTGTTTTTACCAAAACTCATACTGTTTGATTTCCACTTTAATTATATTGAAAGGTGGTAGAACAATAAAAAGTTATTAGATTTAAGGATGTACTAACACCTTCCTCCCAAGTTTAGGTCAGGTATTACTACAATAAACTATCTCATGACATCCTGGAAAGACATCTCACTCTTGTGAACACAGTTCTATTTCTTTATTATGAATCAAAGTAACACAAAGCCTCTATCACATGTCCTTGCCCTATCTTGGACTTCTTCACTTCCCAAATCATGAACCAAAGTAAACCTTTTTCCTTAAAATAAATTTCCTAGTGTCAGGCACTCAGTAATAGCAAGCAAAAGTGGGAAAAATCCCTAGATGGTGTTGCTGTCTCCCTCTTTCCTTATCCTTTTTCATCACAACCTTTAAAATGCCCTCCATCTCAATTTGAATGGAATACATCATAAGCTGTCAAAAATTTGGAAGAAGTAATTTCTTACATGCAGTTGGAAGTTCTCCACTTTCATCCAAAATCCAAGCATATGCCACTTGGCACAGAAGTCACCTCTGCCAACTGGAGCCCAAGTGCAAAGCTATTCAGTAAATGCTGATTAGAAAGTTCAGGGATTTATGATAAGCTGTGACCCATGGGGCCTCATGGCACAAGCTTTATCATAATTAGAGCTTGTATAGAAATACCTCCTTTCCTCTGTAATAACAGATAGGATTTTAATCACAAATTTGCAGTTCCCTCTCATTATGAAGGAAAAAAATCACTCACAATGTTGTTAATTGACCTTAATCCAATGTGATGTGTAACACACTCAGCAGGAGCCTCTGGCACTCTCAAAATAGAATAGTAAAATACCTCTTAAATCTAAATTATACTTGAAATAGCAGGTTAGATTATTCACAGAAACCTCAAACAAATTACAGCCTGTTGGAATTTATCTTTTGCATTCCAAACATGCCAGAGTCACAGGCTGACATCCAGAATACTTTATGAATACTTCTACCCTGAAGGTCATGGAAGTAGAGTAAAACTTCACAGGTGGCTGATGTCTAGTCTGTGGCTCAATTTATAGACCTGTGATGGCCCTGAGGTCAAGCTATCAGGACATGGACCAACTCATATAATATAAGGCCAGATACCCTGGATTCTTGCTTACTTTAGCATTTGGCAATTCTATGAGCTTTTATTTCAACTTGGAATCACAAAGCCACTGTCTCTTAGTAAAATGCTGATCATTTGAGTACCCTGCACAGAGTAGGTTTGGAGACCTAGGTATCTAGAATAATTCCCAAGACTACCTACCATTGCAGAGTAGTTAGGGATAACATACAGAAGTGTTTAGACTCATATAGAAAATAATCTACTTAAGAGATGAATGTGTGAGGACTTATCTTAAATAAAAACTGTCTGCTTTGATGGAAGTAAATGAGAGTTGATGACATAAGCACATGAAATCACTATTCCTTCCTTTTCTGTGCCTATGGACTCCATGTGGCAGCATGACATTTTACATTTTATAGTTTGTATCTTGATAAACTCTCAATATCCAGATTGACCTGCACCCTTAATGTGTATGCTTTTATTAAGAGAACAGTAAAAAAAAAATCTTTTATTTTCAACTGCACAAATCTGAATTCTGCATAACAGAAGTTTAATAGGGCCAGAGATTTTGCTCATTTGGTAGTATACTTGGCATCCAAAGCATTACATAAACTGAGCAGAGTGTCTCACATTTCTGCCTATAATATAAGAACTCGAATTGGGGCACACATATATTATGGCAAACATGCAGACATCAGAGGACAATTTGAGGGGCCTGCATCTGTCCTTCACTTCGATTCTAGTCTTGGTGGCAAGTTATTTTATCTGCCAAGACATCCCACTTGCCCAAGTTGATTGATATTGATAG
This sequence comes from Acomys minous, assembly GCF_964271855.1. Classification (NCBI taxonomy): domain Eukaryota; kingdom Metazoa; phylum Chordata; class Mammalia; order Rodentia; family Muridae; genus Acomys; species Acomys minous. The sequence goes on from NC_140483.1 coordinate 79,748,089, forward strand.
GTGCAGATGAGAGATCTGTAATGAACTCAGAGACACGCCTCTGTTCATGTCTGAAAAGGCATTGCACAGAAGAGTTAACTGCAGAAAGAAGACTCTCCCCTGATACAGGTAGAATCTTTTAGCAGTAGCTCAGATATAAAGCATTCCTACAGTAAAACAGTGTCACCAACCTTCCTTTGCTAGTTTCCAGTGAATGTGTCTGTCTAGTAGTTGTCATTGATACTTCAGCTGCCAGCCTTCATGGACTTCAGAAACCAGCTTCTTGATCCTTCCAACAAGGGTTGTTAAGCACAGCTTTGCATGAATTCCCCAGGCCTTCAGCACCAGATTTAAACTCCTCCAGCATCCAGCCTTATGTGTGGGGCAGCTACCGAGCTTTATGGACTAAGAGGGATATTCAGGGTCTCTAGTGTGCTTATGGCCATTGTTGGACTACCCAGATCAAGTGGTATAAACTAATATAATGAAGGTCATTATATAATATATTTAGTTGTTTTCCTCTAGAGTGCTCTAATAATAGATTACCTGGATCTGTTATTCTGAGGTATGTAAATACTTACCTTACAGGAGCTCTTGCTGGGTATACTAAATAAGGTTTTTGCTAAGATTACAACTTATGAACCTTGAAGAAGTTTCATAAAGTTGACTGTCTTAGTGTGAAAAATACCGTGACCTAAAGGGTTTATTTCACCTTAGTTTACAGTTTCTCTTTTATGGGAAATCTGAGGCAGGAGCTCAGTGAAGAGTTCTGGAGTCAAGAACTGATGCAGAGGCCATGAAGTAATGTTGCTTAGTGACTTATTCCTCATGGTTTGCTCAGTCTGATTTTTTATTTAATCCAAGCTCAATCACCCATGGAAACTACCCACACTCAGATGGGCCCTTCCATGCTAACCCTTAAGCAAGAAAATGTCTACAAGATTTACCACAGTTAACCTGAAAAAGTCAGTTCCTCAGCTGACATTCACTAATCCCAGATTATTCAATCATGTATATTTTGTTGATTAAAAAAAAAACAAGCAAAGAACCAAAGTCAGGCAAAGACTTTCATGGAAAAGTGAAGAAGTTTATTCATGTGGAAACCTAGGGTAAGGAGAAATACGACTGTAAAATGTTATCATATATTTCAAACCATTTTCTGCCATCTTATAGAATTTTGACACCCAATCCTCTCAAGCAGTGTGAACATTTGCAAGAGGAAGAGGCTCTTTGCATTGTTGTATATGCTACTAAAACTGGAAATATAAAATGAAGAGCTTGAGAGATGATTCTCTGATGAAATTAGTTTTATGAGGGAAATAGTCATGATGGGAAAGCAGAAATAATTTATTAAGGTCAAAAGAAAAATAGCTTGTGAAGGTAAAGATGTGGACTAGATTTATTATTTTGTCCACAAATATCATTTCATTCTTTTGAACATGATGTTTCTTTTTCTATGTTAAAAAAGAAAAGAAAAGAAAAGCAGACACTACAAACTAGAGATTAAGTAATTTATATTGTATTGAGACAGTCCCAAAGAAAATATCAAATACGTGTAAGTCTTGCCTTAGTTCTCTTGAGACTAAATTGATTTTTCTAGAGATTTCCTGCCTCTGCTTTCTGGGCTAAATTTTCAGAGCAGTATCCATGTCCATTTATGTTTGCCATGGGTCTTTGGGAACTTGACCTCTAGCCCACAAACCTTGAATGGCCGAGTGCTTCAATAATTAGGCTATTTGCCCAGCCATAATAAAAGAAATTTGAAAACATGTAAGTCTCAATACTTCAAGTCTTTGAGCCACAGATCACTTCTGTGCAGGTTCCACTCAAAACTAACAAGGCAAACCTGTTGTTTAAAGGGTACAGTCACCTATAATGCCCCCAGCTACTTTATATAGACAATTCTGACAGTTCACTATGTAAATGTCTATTTAAATAATTAGATACATTGTGGTTTAGGCTGACAGAATGTTCCTCAATGGATATGGTGAGGACTAATTGTAATAATCATTTGTATTTCCTGATACTATAAAAAGGTGAGCCATTATATATGTGAATCAATATATGTGTACACCCACATATATCTGTACCTATATACTTACATAAACAGACCCTCATAATTCAAATATACATGGCAATAAAAGAAGAAAAGCATTTATTTATTTTGTGTGTGTGTTTGTACATGCCTTTATAAGTGCATTTGAACTTATGTGTGAGGGACACCAACTGGGAGTGTTAGTTACAGGCATTGTTGATATGTCCAGGCTCTCTCTTAGGTGCTAGGTTATGAACACGAGTTTTCATAACTGTGCATCAAATTCTCTACTTCCTTAGTTTTTTAATTTATAAAATCCAGCAGTTTCTTGGCTATAATAACTACTTACAAATGCTTATGTATACTGTTATGTCTCTGAATCTTTTCTCCTGATATTTTTATGAACTTAAATGGAGTTTGGAAGACTCTGCCATGCTGTACCACAATATCCAGCTTTGTCTGACAATATTGTGATGGCATCTGTTTTTGGCTGCCATCCTCCTTAAAAAAGCAACATAAAGAGAATGGTTATGTTTCCAATATAATTATGTATGGCTTTGGTGTGAATGAACGAATTAGTTGCTGACTAAAGGTTACCATTAGTGTGACGATGTGCCATGACTAAAAACAAGCTGGCAATGGAACGGCTATTATGACTTACACTTCCACATCGGTCCTCATTAGTGAAGGAAGTCAGGACAGGAAATCAAGCAAGACAAGAACACATGGATGTTGGAGATTATGCAGGGGCCATGGAGAGATGCAACATACTTGCTTTTCAGTATTATTTCTTATAGAACCCAAGACCACAAACCAATGGATGGTAGCAACCACAATGGGCTGGGTTCTCCCATATCAATCACTAATCAAGAAAATGTCTTTACAGGCTTTCCTACAGCCTAATATTATGGAGACATTTTCTCCAGTGAGATTGTCTCCCCGAAGATGACTTTAGCTTCTGTCAAGTTGTTGTAAAATTATCCAGCATGGATGAATAAAATATATTCATTAAGTAGGTTTATTTATAAATATAAGCCTGCCAAATCCAACATTTTAACTAACATTTACACCTTAATTTCTATTCTCTTTCCTCATGTATAATTAGTTTATCACTGTCCTTATGGATATTATTCACAGACATATATCTCCAAAGGGTAAGTTACAAAGATTGTCAGCATAAAACATTTTTCAGATAGATAAAAGTTATAAGTCAAGCAGTACTCCAGAGGTTTATTCCATTATTGTTGTGTTAGGAAGCATGGCAGCAAGCAGCCAGACATGGTGCTGGAAAGATAGCTGTATGTACCTCATCCTGAGTAGCAGGCAGCAGGAGGAAAGAGTAACCCGTTGCACCTGGCTTGGGCTTCTGAAAACCTCAAAGCCAGTGCTCAGTGACAAACTTTCTCCAAAAAGGTAACACTTAATTCAAAGCCACACCTATTCCAAAAGGCTACATCTTCTAATAGTGCCAATCCTTGAGTCAATAGGTGCCATTTTCATTTAAACCACTGTAACATCTATGAATAAACAGATAAGCATAATTGATCCTGAATTATAGAATACCATTTTTAAATAAAGATAAGTAAAGTATATATGTTAGGATGCTGGTGACCTCTGAGCATGCTGTAAGGTAAAGAAATCAGTTGGGGAAAATGAACTTTTACATTAAGAACATTGCATTTGTTTCAAACCACTCATGGTGACTTGATGAGCTGTGGTGGTTGGGTAGGGGGTTCACTTTTCCAAGGTATAGAGCAAGTGGAAGGTGAAAGGGAAAGTGGCACTGGGAGGAGAGGAGGGAACGGCTATATCTAGAAAGTAAAATGAATAAATAAATAATGTTTTAAAGGAACATTGTATTAATAGTGTTTCCATTTGTATCAGATGGCAAGAATAGGCAATTCTACAAAGTAACACTGACCTGTGGTTCTTGGAGGTGAGAAAAGTAGCTCACTTAACTTATAACATATTCAGCCATTTTTGTGAGTGCCACCAGGTCTCCCCATCCAGGGGACATGGTCAAATATGGGGCACCAGAGTTCCTGTGAAAGTCAAACCCTACTCTCCACTCAACTGTGGAGAATGTCCTGTCCATTGGCTAGATCTGGGTAGGGTTTTGAAGTTTACTGCACATATTGTCCTTGGCTGGTACCATAGTTTGTGCAAGACAACTCCGAGATTCCATCTTACACCAATCAGAATGGCTAAGATAAAAAATTAAAGGAATTGGCAACAGGTTTTTTTAAATGGGTTCTGCTGGTCTAAATTCAGGTCCCCATGCTTGCAATACAAGTGCTGTACTCACTGATTCATCCCCCGCAATTGGTTCTGTCATTTTACCTCCTAATTATTATGTCCCATCCGGCTTTCTTCCCATTTTCTCATTTCATTAAGTATCCTAGAGTTGTCAAACATCTGCCCTTGTGCCTAATGAATATAACTTGAGCTAGAATGGAAATTAACTTGGCACTAGTGTTTGGAAATTCTATTTTCATCTATCAGCTAATAACTGTCCTTCCAAACAGCACCCCCATAAGACCTTTAAATATCACAGGAGCTAAGTGGTAAAGGACAATGACAATGGCATTTTAATTAATTGGTAGATCATTGAGCAGCACTTGCTTATACTCTGTAGCAACTTTTCCTTCACTCTCTCTTACTTAAACGGATCACTACATTCTATGGATGGTTCCTGTTTGTCTTACATCTGAATCTATGTTTCATTTGACCTTTTCTCCCTTTGTATATGATGATGTGTGGTAGTGTGTTTATATAAGGATGCCTGTGAAAGTTAGAGGACTATCTTGGGTGTCATTTCTCAGCTGCCATTCACAGTTTGCTTGAATTGGGGACTCTCACTGGCTTGTAACATGAACAATAATGTTATAACAACAAAATATTCACTGAGGCAGCTTCTAAGACAAATATTCTGTTGTTCAAGTGTTTTACTCCTGTATGTCTCAACACAACATAATAGGGACTGAGGCCTCCAGCATATAAGCCTTAGCAGTCATCATTAAGTTTTTCCCAAACAATAGGAAAAGAAATATGTCCTGATATATCTTTTTAAATTTCTGCAGGATGTTAGAGACTTGTTCTTCCATCTCCCTCTCTACCTACTTCCTCCCCCCATCTTCCCTTCACATGCATCCAGGAACATCCTCTGAAAGTGGTTTCTGAAAAGACTTAAAAAATCAAGATGAAAATCACTTAAGAACTAAATAATTGACTCCAACAGATTAGCCTTTTGGACATTTTCTTGAGTACTAATTGATTCAGAGGGACACAGCCCCCAGTAGTCTGTGCCATTCCTGGCTAGGGGTTTGGGGCAGAAGCTCTGCTATATGACAAGAATAGCTGAGTAAATGAGATGAACAAGCCAGTTAGCAGCATTCCTTTATGGTCTTTGAGTCAGGTCCTGTCTCTAGTGTCTTGCTTTGAGCCCCTACTAGGCTTTCCTCACTCAACAATGGACTGTCCCCTGAAAGACAAAGATATTCTTAACTCCCCAAGTTGCTTTTTCTCAGAATAATTAATCACAGCAATAGAAAGCAGACAAGATCAATGGCCTAGTGGATAAAAGCATTTGCAAACAAACCTGATGACCTTAGTTTGACCTCTGGGACACAAGATTTTTTTTGATGTCTGGATGAACCTTGAGGCATATGTTCCATTCCCCTCACCATAAAATCATGCATGCAAAATAATTAAAATGTGTAATAAAAATTCATGTGGAGTACTTCTATACAAAGTGAAGTCTAGACAAGATATCAGATGAGCTATTGTCACCCCCCCCCTTGCCTTTGCAGGCTTGCTCACTATGATCATTTTAAAGAAATCCACAGTCTTTGATGGTTTGCATTTATTTGCTGTACACAAAATAATTCTTTTTCAATTGAAGTAACATCTGTTTTTGTAGATAATTAAGTTATTAGATGCCAATCAATTTAATAAAGCCACAAGGCTTTCCTGGCCTTTGTCATGTACAATCGATGAATTTACATGCAAAATGGGAAAAGTTTTTTATTTTAAATTATCTTCATCTTTCATCACTGTGGCCATTCTGTAACTAATGAGAAACTAGTTATCAAGAAGCTTTGTAAAATGCCAGAAAATACAGATGCTTCACAGGCCTAGGATAACAGTGTGAAGACTTTTTATTTGCAGAATCTTTTTCATTTAGGCTACCTAGAGTTATTTTTAGGCATTTATTTGGTGTGTCTGTGTGTGTGTGTGTGTGTGTGTGTGTGTGTGTGTGTGTGTGTATGTGTGTGTGTGTTTCGCACTTGCACTAGTCTGTGGTATGCATGCAGAAGTCAGAGGACAAAGTGAGAGAGGTGGTCACTCTATCTACCTTGTGGATTTCAAGCAGTTGAGCTCAAATCATCAGCCTTTGAAAACAGTATCCTTACCTGCCAACTCTCTGGCTGGCTTTAGTTAATGTTTCTAAAGCATCTATTATAATAGCTCTCATTTCTATAATGTTCTAAAATCTTTGCATAAATCGTCCATATTGAATTCTTGTGGTAACCTATAAATAACTCTGAATATTCCACATTCTAAAATGGCTGAGAAAAGTGACTCATAGTGTCTTCTCACAAAGATAGGCATTTAGACCTTTGTATCTGGCCTGTATCCTCCATCATAGTCACATATTTTACTGTACCCCCAATTGGACATATATATTCTGGGATTACACCTCTGCTCCTGCTTCTTATACACTGATCTGAGATTGTTTTAGGAAAGGCAAGCAACATTGAATCCCATAAATTTCAAAAGACACCATTTAGGGTACATGATTCTCTTTGTTTATGTCCTATGATTCTCCATCCTCAGGATAACATTATATTTACAATTCATAATGTGATAAGCTTCCATCAGGCAGTTTGAAGCATTCTAAATTTTGCCCATTTCCCTGATTTAGTATCTTTCCTTAAATTTCCCCATTTAATACAAGTATTATTTTATGATTTTTATAATGGGATTTCAAATCTCTTTTTGTAGGGATTAAACCTTGCATATATGTTAGATGAAATACAAGTGTCTTAACGCTTCAGTTGTGGAACCAATGAAAGAAAAAAAAAAAAAAAACAAGGATACCAATCAAATCCAACTTGATGAACCATGAATTATATCAGTGGGTTAAGTACAGAAGCAGGGACAACTCAAAAAATCCTTGCTAGGTGGGATGACAATTCACAAAGTCCGAAACATTAAATTTTCCTATATAACTAAGCAGAATGGACAGTCTTCCAGGCAGCTTGGCTGGCCTTGGGTTCTTCTACAGTGCTTATCACTCATCCTACCTTGAATAATGAGAAGTGTTGTGTATCTGGTCAGTTTTAACGACTTCCTCAGACTTTTCATTTGTGTGCTTCCTATGTTCTAAGCCAGTGTTTCTAAGTTGATTAGTTGCTACCCCTTTGTGGGTCAAACAGAAATTTATAATGGTCACCTAAGACAATCAGTAAACACAGACTCTGCTACATTATGATTCATAACAGTAGAAAAGCTAGAGTTATGAAGAAAAACAGGAATAATTTTATGGCTAGGAGGCTCACCACAACATGAGAAACTGTATTAAAGAGCTACAGTATTAAGAAGAGCTGCAGTATTAACAACCACGGTTCTAAGAGTCTACCTCAATTTAAACCAGTGAGTACTAAGTATCACTACACATGAGAAGATGGTACACAACAACACATAGGACACTGCCCTCATATGCACCATTTCTTTATTTTAAAGTTGCATCTAAAACTCCATGAGTGATAGTCTAAGTTCATTCCATGTACACTGTATATTCAGGCCTTGAACCATTCTCAGCACCCAACAAGCTGCTCAGTCATTATTCACATTTCGCATGTCTAGAGGCCAGAAACACTCAATGTTGCAAGCCTGACAGTGTTGATTGGTTTTTTATAATCTTGGACTTCTTTTAAATTGAGTCATGATCAAATGTACTTGTGAAAATTGCACTAAAACAACACAGGATGTTTTCACTAGGTTTCCATTTGTGCATTGCATTCATGTGATTTTTTGTCATGTCAGAAACATATGCTATAGACAAACTGAACATTTCTCATATACATCTGAATGATGATCAAACAATACATCATTTCTTCTGCTTAGAGGTAATGGCTACATCCTGAAACCATTCTGAACCCTTGCATCAAGTATAACTCAATGATGGCTGGATTCCCCACTCTCTCCAATACTCAGGGTAGCAGTGTTATAGTCTAGGGAGCTTTATTGGTTTCCTTTTCTTTCTTAGTTAGAGCTAGATAGATACTTTAAGTTGATAATGACATGAGATATGGCAGATATTGACTTACATTCAGAATTTTATATGCACCACAATAGGAAAGATGTTTTCTTCAAGGCTGCTAAATACTAATAGCCAAAATGCTATGAATATAATATTTATACAATTCTTGATTGTTTCTTGGTTCTTCTTGATCTAGGTAGTATATTGTATATACTTGTAATAATATAAGTATATATGTAAAAATAAAAACTATTTAATAATAATAATAAAGAAGATAATAATAAAAAAAGATTTAAAAATCAGGATAAATCTTGACTTATATGGGTGACAGAGGAGAAATCTCAAACACAGCAAATTAAAACAGGTCAAATCAGTAGTAGAAGAAAGGTGTTTATTGAAGAATAGGAATGCATGCATGTAATAGGCACATAGAGAAAAAGGTCCTAAAAGAAAAGGGGATATCGAACAAGGGGAAACAAATCCTGTCTTTTCTCAGGGGCTAGTATTTTTAATCTCATCAGAGTCTTCATCCTTTAAATTAGATTTGGTCAATTAGAAGAAAGACTGCATGGTTGATTGGCCCAAAAGTGGTGTGTGATGTGTACTGATCCAGACTTGAACTTATTTATCAAGGCTTCCAGCAGGGTATCTGCTGGTGGGAGTCAAAGTCTACAAGGTCTTTGTTTAAGCTGTCAAGGCTTTCTCAGATCAAGAGAGTGAGGTAGAAGCCAGCCAACTTGATGGATTGCAATCTTTGCTGTCTAGTCATGACCCCTTTCCCTGTCTGCCTACCAAGGTGTCTTTCTATTAATCCCTCCACAGTTAGTTCTAAAACTTTAGTTGCCCAAGGGATCCAAGTAAAGTCTTTCATTTTTAGTTTTGTCCACCTTTTCTTAACATAGGAAGGATAACAATGACTTCCAAAGTCTACTAATTGAAAGTGAGATAACATGAATTCTGTTAGTTTCTGACTTCTCTATTATTGAACTGCTAAGTTATAATTGTGTATTACTACTGGCATTTAATCAGGAACAGATATGTAATCTGTCTGTGCTTCCTGGGATCCCTTTTGTTTTCTTCTTTCTCACCCAGAAAGTTGTTCCATAAATGTAGTTGCCATCAACACCAAGTAGAGCTCATCTCTGCTGATACATACATGGTAACATATTTAAAGGAGCCACTAGATTTTTTTCCACACTCAATGAGAACGCTACTGATGTGGTGAGAAGCATTGGATCACAGTCTTTGTTATATATAGAGAAACATTGTAACTTAAAAGAAATCCTATTTGTTCCTTGTCTAGTTATTGAGCTTTCCAGAAATTCTCTGCCTTATGGCCATTCTGCAAAAACATGTTTTGATTCCCTTGAATGCTTTACAGAACCTGGAAAACTGTCATGTAGAATGTTTAATAATTAATATTTTTCATATTATCAGTAGTGTAGCAGTTACCCATAACCAGCTACTTAGTCAAATAACCAAAGAAAATAGAATTTACATAATTTGCCTAGAACACAATACTGAGCAATACTTACTCCATCCTAAAGCTCCAAGCTTGTATATCTTTCCTCATTCAGATTTCCCATATATTACACTTTCTTTTTAATCATCTTCTAGGTCTGGTTCATTTTTCTGGATGTTTTCGGGTCCTCTCCTCCTTCTTCCATTTCCTTCTTCCTCATTTTTCCCACACCTTTTTGGTCCAGGATATCACACTCTATTCTTTATATTGCTCAGGATTGGCTCACTGGTATTTGTTTTGGCAGAAAAGAGAACAAATGTTGAGCATGTTTGCACAATCTTGAGGCAAGTGATACTTATAATAATATCACAGGGCCATGTCAGATTGCAACAGTATAATAGGAGAGATAAACCAATATTTGAAGGACAAAGAGTCAACTGTATACAGTCCACAAAAGCTTTATGACAGCACAATCAGGATGAGGTAAGTATAAAACTTGGCTCAATCTGATTTTCTTCTAAAAGATATTGGACCAGACCTTTGAGAATCTGGCCCAGATCATTGTCCTTTATTCAGATTTAATCACAGCACATTTTTTTTGGGAAAATAAGTATTCAGATAACAGCTAACTGAGGGAATAACAATTTGAGACATGTTTACATTGAAGCTCTCTTAAAAGTACATATGACTTTATCTGAAGCATGGTTTCTTGTTGACTCAGAAGTAATGGTCAAGATAAGGGTTTATGGAGAATGACCAAGGTAAAAATAATATATTTGGGAGTCAGCACTGGCCTGATGTTAAGATATGATAGAAGTCACTTAGGTTGTTATAGAGCACAAGTGCCATCACTCTTAATAATGGGTTTTTTGATATTCCAAGATGGTGATGTTGATCATACACTGCCTGATCAGTGGGACTGAGATGGAAGACATAGAACACCAGAGCTAGAGAGCCCCGGATAACAGGATTCCATACAATGTAGAGCACAGGTGGGTCTGGTCCCCAACCACCCATGTAGGAGTCCCGGTGTCCAGGTGAGGGGGTGCCCAGAACCTAGTGTCTGGAGGTGTTCCTGCTTGCTTGTGAACTGTATCTGAGCTCTATAGTTTGGACTAGGTGTCTTGTAATGAACTGCGGGTTGCAGAGCACCAGCATCTGGGTCTGCTAGCCTAGGGGAGACTGCAGAATGTGGAGCATGGTTATATCTGACCTTGGGGTACCCATCCAATCCAGGAAAGTATCCAGGGCCCAGAGAGGAGCAGTGTGGTCTCCATACTACAGACAAATGCAGACCAGCACACTTCACCAGCACTCAATTTTGTAATAAAACTTAGGCTGCAGTGAACCAGCTTCTGGACCACCTAGCACAGAGGAGACCCCCAAGGTGTTGAGCACAGGTGGATATGACTTCAGGTGACTCAGAAAAATCCATAGAGTGTGCAGGGATCCAAGCATACACAGGCACAGGAGCAATGCCCTAACCTTAGCCACATATCATCAGGCATGCAGTACCATTGCTCTTTGTCTTGGACCAAGCAGTGGGTCACAGGTGACAGATTCTGGGCCTTCTTGTTCAGAGAAGACCCCAGGAACATGGTTGCATCTGAACTCAAGTCTTCTGGGCAATCCACACAGAGATTTTGGGTCCAAGCAGGTGAGGGTCAGGTGCAGTTTCCAAATCCTAGCTAGCTTCACATCAGAAGGCAATCCACAACTTTGCCTTGTGAGTCAGGACAAAACCGTGTGCCACACAGCAAGAGTGTATGTTTCTTAGAGCCCAGAACAGACCCTACAGTATACAAGCCACCCTACCAATGCATAAGAAGTTCCCAGATTTGAACCCAGGTCATCCTCCTTTTTCTTTCAGTTTGTTCATATGAAAAAAAATCTACATGATCATCTCCTTAGATGCAGAAAAGACATTTGAAAAAATTCAACACCCATTCATGTTTAAATTCTTGGAGAGATCAGGAATACAAGGCATAAACCTAGACATAATAAAGACTATATACAACAGCTCAATAGCCAACATCAGAAAAAATGGAAAGAAGCTCACAGAAATTCTACTAAAATCACAGACTAACCATAGCTGCCCACTCTTTCCATATCTATTTAATAAAGTACTTAAAGTTCTATATAGTGAAAAAAAAAACCAACAATAGGAAATCAAGGGGAACTACAGTGGAAAGGAGGAAGGCAAAGAATCACTATTCACAGATGATATGATAGTATACATAAGTGACCTCGAAAGTTCCACCAGAGACTGCCTATACCTGAAAAACATCAGCAAAGTGCCTGGATGCAAAATCAACTTTAAAAAGTCATTATTACTACTGTATCAAAAGTGAAAATGGGCTGAGAAAGGACTTATGTAAACACACCCTATAAAACAGCCACAAATAATATAAAATACCTTGGTTTAACTCTAACCCAGCAAGTGAAAGACTCAAATGAAAAAAATTCAAGTCTCAGGAGAGTGAAATGAAAGTAGATATGAGAAAATGGAAAGGTCTCCCATACTCATGGATTTTGAGAGTGAATATAGTAAAAATGTCAATCTTAACAAAAGAAACTTACAGATTGAATGCAATCTCTAACAAAATAACAACACAATTTTTAAAGACCTCAAAAGAACTACATGTGGAAAAACAAGCAAACAAACAAACAAACAAACAAAAAACCAAAATAGTGAAAACTATCCTGTACATTAAAAGATCATCCAGAGGAATCCCCATCCCTGATCTCAAACTGTACCATACAGCAATAGTAATTAAAATGGCATAGTCCTGGCATTGAAATTGGATGGTTGATCAATGGAATCAAATGGAATATCCAGAAATAAATTCAAACACCTATGGAACTCGATTTTTTTTTACAAAGAATCCAGATTTATACAATGGAAAAACAATATCATCTTCAACAAATTGTTCTGGTCTAACTGGATATCTACATGTAGATAAATGCAAATAGATCAATATTTATCAGTCTGTACAAAACTAAATTCTAAATGGATTAAAGACCTCAATATAAAACCAGACACAATAAATCTGTTAGAAGAAAAAGTGAGGAAGAACTTTGAACTCATTGGCACAGGAGATAACTTCCTGAACAAAAATTCAATAGCAAAAGGTTAAGATCAAGAATTAATAAATGGGATTTCATAAAACAAAAAAAGCTTCTGTAAGGCAAAGGACATTATCAACAGAACAAAATTAGTCTACAAATTAGGCAAAGATCTTCAACAGCACTATATCTCACAAATAGCTAATATCCAAAATATATAAAGAAATCAAGAAATTAAGCACCAACAAACCAAGTAATCCAATTAAGACATGGGGTACAGAACTAAACAGAGTTTCTCAACAGAGGGCGGAGAAACAGTTAATGAAATGTTCAATGTCCTTAGTCATTAATGAAATGCAAATCAAAACAACACTGAGATTCCATCCTATACCCATTAGAATGGCTAACGTCAAAAAGTTAACTGTCAGCACGTGTTGGTGAGAATATGGAGAAAGGGAAACACTCCTCCATTGCTGGTTGGAGTGTAAACTTGTACAACCACTTTAGAAATCAATCTGATGCTTTGTCAGAAAATTGGGCACTGTGCTACCTCAGGAACCAGCCTTAGTTCTCCTAGGCATATACCCAAAAGATGCTCCAACATATAACCAGGACACTAGCTCACCTATGTTTATAGCTGCTTTACCATAATAGCCAACATCTGGGAACAACCTTGATGTCCCTCAGCATAAGAATTGAGAAAGAAACTGTGGTATATTTACACTATGGAATACTACTCAGTTATTAAAAACAAGGAAACATTGAAATTTGCAGGCAACTGGATGGAAGTAGAAATGATCATCCTGGGTGAAGTAACCCAGACCCAGAAAGGTACTCATGGTATACATACATTTATAAATGAATATTAGCCCAACATAGATGTCCTCTGGGAGACTCCATCCAGCTGGGTAATACAGAGAGATGCTGATACATTCTGCTGGATTCCAGGTGAGAGTGGTATGGAAGAATGGGAGGATGGAAGGACCCAGGGCAGCTGGCACAAACTGTTGTACCAACCAAAGACAATGCATCCAGTATATCTAAATCCCCTATTCAGTTCTAGCCAAGGGAGCTAGAATCAGTTTATTCTCCCCT